>NC_086099.1:327500-652500 GCF_963921235.1 Mobula hypostoma
CTTCGTTCGTTTTTGTCTTCGTGGACGAGGCGTTACAGCGGTCTATTGAGTTCATCATGACAAATGTAAATTAAACAGTGCGTTACATCCGGGAACTGGTAAGCTGCTCACCCTTTTTTTTAAATCATCAAAATTTATTTGCACAACATCTACACAAGGTACAGCCACTCCAATTTTACAAGACTGTGAATACACTTACTTTAAAAAATGGTTACTATCGTCTATTAAACAGTCAATTTCCTGTGGGGCCCACCGCTCCCGGTAACAAGACAATGGAACAGTTTCGCTGTTCAGAGTGACAGTTAAAAAAAAACCTCAAATCTTGGCACTTGTGCAGCCCGTGTCCCAGCCGCTGGATTCCTTCACACTGAATAAGGCAGCACTCCAGTTTCAGCTGTTTTATTGTATCACAGAGTCCGATGACATGAGACAGGACCACACAGTCAATCGGGGTTAGTGTCATCCCGCGGAATGAAAGTGTTTCTACAGATCCTACTGCGGCCCGAGCCAGCCCATGATTTTGAGACTCAAACAGATAATGCAATCTGTTCAGGAGACTCCTTTTACCAGCTTCACTCCCAATGTTTTGAATCTGACGTTCAACCTCCTCCTTCACCCAGTCAATAACCCGGCAGGTTGTTTCATGAGGAAATGGACCCAGAAAGTACTCCAGGCCCCGAGCTGTCATGGGGGGGGGGGGGGCGGGGAGAGACCAGCAACAAAACGCAAAAACACCTCAAATCGCCCAACTGTTGTGTTGTGGACTTCAGTGAGGAATTTCAGGATATTCCCGGAATGTGGATTCAGGAATTGTGCGACTGCAGCTACAAACTCTTGGATTGTGAGATGTGCAAATGTGTACACCACACTCTGGGCAAAATATTCTCTCTCCAAAAGCTCCATCAGGAACCCGGAGAGGAACTGCGAAGGCTGCAGATTGTAGCTGATCAAATCTCCATCTGTGAACAGAATCTTCTTCTTGGCCACAACCCTGAGTAACACATCACGGGGGTTCTCAATCTCACGGCCGTGGTTTTTTAAGATGTTGTAAATATAGTAGGAATATAGTTGGCTGATGGTCTTGGGAACTCGCTGCGGGTCCCTGATTCTTTGTGTGGAGAAGAGGCCCAGTGCCAGAGCGAGGATCCAGCAGTAGGAGGGGTTGTAGCTCATGGTGTACAGGATCTCGTTCTTGTCCACATGTTTGAAAACAGCTTCTGTTACTGCCTTATCTTCAAAATGTCTGATGAAATATTCCTCACGTTCCTCACCAGCAAATCCCAGGATTTCAGCAGAGAAACTGATCTCCGCCTTTTCCAATAAATCTAACGCAGTTGGACGGGTGGTCACCAGCACTGAACACCCTGGGAGTAGCTTGTGCTGGATTAAACTGTACATAATTTCAGACACTTCACACCACTAGTGCTTGGATTCTCTGTATCTCCGACTGTCAGCGAAATCGATTTTGTGCTTGAGTTCATCCAAACCGTCGAATATAAACAGCAATCCCTTTGGGTTCTTCCAGGCCTCTCTCAGGATATTCCCAAAGTAGGGATACTGATCAAGAATCAGTTACCTCAGGTTTATTCTACAGTTAAAGGTGTTTAAATTCCGGAATTTGAAACTGAAGACAAACTGGAATTGTTGGAATAATTTCCCCGTGGCCCAGTCGTAAACAATCTTTTGAACCATTGTGGTTTTCCCGATCCCCGGGACTCCGACCACGACAGCCGAACATCCCGAAAATGATCGTGTGAAGAATCTTTTCATTGTTCCCCAAAGACTATGTAAGTAACTCCTCTGAAACAGATGATCAATGCGGATTTTCTCCAGCTCTCCGCGGAGATGTTTCTCTCTCCACTCCTGGTGGTCTCTGCCTCTTGCCAGCAGCTCATGTTCCACCAGTGTCCGATCTCGAACAGTAGAAATGACCGTGAGCTCAGCGTATCGATCAACCAGCTGGAAAACCTTCATCTTCTCCCTCAACAGGATCGTGTTCACTCTCAGTGTTTCAGTTTGCGCCCGCAGAGTCTCCTTGTGTTTCTGTTGACCATCTTCCACGGGAACAGAGAACATTGTCAAAATGTTAAATAGCTCAACTGACAAAGAGCTTTTTAACTGCATTGCAACATTCAGTGTTTGAGATTACATGAATTAATTCAAGGCTCCTTGGATATTAGGACATAAAGTAAAATTTTGTTGACAGACACCTGAATTTACAACGATGAATGTCCCAGAAAATGTCCAGTCCTCATAATCTGGTACCGATTACTTGCGAAGGTGAGCTTTCCCCTGGAATCATGTTGCACTCCGGACTGCACTTCCATTACAACATCTCACAGTATTTAACACACTACTTGCATCATTAACAGACGTTGTTAATGTTCATCTAGTGGAGAAATATGGAGAGCAGGACGCTGTGCATTTTGGCAAATCTGCACACTGGGGAGTCACAGGTGTCCACTGCTCTTGTATGAAAACAGGAGGGGAATATGCGTGAAGTCGGGTAGCATCTGTGGAGAGAATCACAGTGAAGTTTTGTATCGATAACCCATCGGAATGACAAGAACGAAAATGGGTAGTTTTCAGTTTTAGAGATGAAGGAGCGGTGAAAGACGGTATCTCTGTGACTGGGAGAGACCACAAGCGTCTGAGTGATTTACATAGTGTTTCTGGAAGAGGGGGTAAAGTCTTGGCAACTGCTACTGATCAGTCTGGCAGTGCGAGTGTGGCGCGCTGTATTTGGAGTCTTCTGTCTGTCAGAGTTGACCACGGATGTTGCGTTCCGCTGACTGGATACGCAAGCCAGGACACTACGATATGGAAAGCAAACTGTTGCCCATGTAGCTAGCTCCATATCTTCATGCATCTGATGAACCCAAAGGAACGGCAGAGACCGATACCGTTTGGCACCAGAAGCGCCGCAGGCGTTGCCAATCTGCGTTGGACATAACCTAAGGTTGCCTTAGGGACTCCAGCTCCAGGCTTTTCCCATTGGATTGTGACAGGGTCCTGAAACAGGTGTTCTCAGGGAAACGTACGGAAGGAATGTGGCAAATGTTCATGGGATACTTGCGTGGAATTCTGATTAGGTACGTTCCAATGAGACATGGAAAAGATGATAGGATACAGGAACCGTGGTGTACAAAGGCTGTTGTATATCTAGACAAGCAGAAAAGAAGAGCCACGAAAGGATAAAAAAAACTAGGTAATGATATGAATCTAGAAGATCATAAGGCTTGCAGGAAGGAGTTTAAGAATGAAATTAGGAGAGCCAGAAGGGACTATGAGAAGGCCTTGGTGGAAAGGATTAAGGAAAATCCCCAGGCATTCAAAAGTATATGAAGAGCAAGAGGATAAGACGTGAGAGAATAGGACCAATCAAGTGTGAGAATGGAAAAGTGCCTATGGAACCGGAGGAAATAGCGGGGGTATTTACTGAATATCGTGCTTCAGTATTCACTGCAGAAAAGGGAATATAGTAGCGATCGTACGGATAACTTGCAGTAGACTGAAAAACTTGAGAATACAAATATTAAGAAAGGGGATACGCTGGAGCTTTTAGAAAGCATCAAGTTGGATAAGTCACCGAAAATGGAGTGGATGCACCCGAGGTTACTGTGGGAAGCGAGGGAGGAGATTGCTGAGCCTCTGGCAATGATCTTTTCATCATCAATGAGGACGGGAGAGGTTCCGAAGGATTGGAGGGTTGCGGATGTTGTTCCCTTATTCAAGAAGAGGAGGAGGCATAGCCCAGGAAATTACAGGCCAGTGAGTCTTACTTCAGTGGTTGGTAAGCTGATGGAGAAGATCGTGAGAGGAAGGATTTCTGAACATTTGGAGAGGCATAATATGATTAGGAATAGTCAGCATGGCTTTGTCAAAGGCAGGTCGGGCCTTACGAACCTGATTGAATTTTTGAGGACGTGACTAAGCACATTGATGAAGGTAGAGCCGTAAATGTAGTGTATATGGATTTTAGCAAGGCACTTGATAAGGTACCCCATGCAAGACTTATCGAGAAATTATGGAGGCATGGGATACAAGGGGACATTGTTTTTTTGGATCCAGAACTGGCTTGACACAGAAGGCAAAGAGTGGTTGTGGACGGGTCATATGCTGCATGGAGGTCGGTGACCAGTGGTGTGCTTCAGGGATCTATTCTGGGACCCCAACTCATAGAACATAGAATAGTATAGCACAGTACAGGCCCTTCGGCCCACAATGTTGTGCCGACCCTCAAACCCTGCCTCCCATATAAGCCCTCACCTTAAATTTCTCCATATACCTGTCTAGTAGTCTCTTAAACTTCACTAGTGTATCTGCCTCCACCACTGACTCAGGCACTGCATTCCATGCACCAACCACTCTCTGAGTAAAAAACCTTCCTCTAATATCCCCCTTCAACTTCCCACCCCTTACCTTAAAGCCATGTCCTCTTGTACTGAGCAGTGGTGCCCTGGGGAAGAGGAGCTGGTTATCCACTCTACCTATTCCTCCTATTATCTTGTACACCTCTATCATCTCTCCTCTCATCCTCCTTCTCTCCAAAGAGTAAAGCCCTAGCTCCCTTAATCTCTGATCATAATGCATACTCTCTAAACTAGGCAGCATTCTGGTACATCTCCTCTGTGCCCTTTCCAATGCTTCCACATCCTTCCTATAGTGCGGCGACCAGAACTGATCAGTACTCCAAGTGTGGCCTAACCAGAGTTTTATAGAGCTGCATCATTACATCGCGACTATTAAACTCTATCCCTCGACTTATGAAAGCTAACACCCCATAAGCTTCCTTAACTACCCTATCTACTGGTGAAGCAACTTTCAGGGATCTGTGGACATGTACCCCGAGATCCCTCTGCTACTCCATACTACCAAGTATCCTGCAATTTACTTTGTACTCTGCCTTGGAGTTTATCCTTCCAAAGTATACCAAAGTATACCAAAGCTCCTGAGACTTATACTGCAACTCATCAAGTGAACCATTGGATTACCATCCCGTTGGCTCAAGGTCATCTGACCTACCTGGGTCACCTGCTTACCGGTCGTTGTACAGGGCTACAGCCAACATTGTTTCATGGCTCTGCCCACCCCAGCCTTGTGTATTTGTGTCTTTGCACTCTGACTGGTCCAAACCAGTTAAATGAGGCAACCCAGACAGAGTCTATCGATATTTCCGATTGCAGGTCTGGCATTTTACATAACAAGTAGCTACTCCTCTGAGAATGGTCTCAAGTATATTGCTCTGATTAGATTGTCCCAGAGTCGATGCCCTTTATATAACAAATGGCTATTTGTTTGAGAATAGAACCATTGAACCATAGAAACTACAGCACAGAAACAGGCCCTATGGCCCTTCTTGGCTGCGCCGAACCATTTTCTGCCTAGTCCCACTGACCTGCACACGGACCATATCCTTCCATACACTTCCCATCCATGTATCTGTCCAATTTATTCTTAAATGTTAAAAAAGAACCCGCATTTACCACCTCGTCTGGCAGCTCATTCCATACTCCCACCACTCTCTGTGTGAAGAAGCCCCCCCCATGTTCCCTTTAAACTCCCCCCCCCCTCACCCTTAACCCATGTCCTCTGGTTTTTTATCTCCCCTTGCCTCAGTGGAAAAATCCTGCTTGCATTCACTCTATCTATACCCATCATAATTTTATATACCTCTATCAAATCTCCCCTCATTCTTCTGCGCTCCGGGGAATAAAGTCCTAACCTATTCAACTTTTCTCTGTAACAGAGTTTCTCAAGTCCCGGCAACATCCTTGTAAGCCTTCTCTGCACTCTTTCAACCTTATTTATATCCTTCCTGTAACTTGGTGACCAAAACTGAACACAATACTCCAGATTCGGCCTCACCAATGCCTTATACAACCTCATCATAACATTCCAGCTCTTATACTCAATACTTCGATTAATAAAGGCCAATGTACCAAAAGCTCTCTTTACGACCCTATCTACCTGTGACGACACTTTTAGGGAATTTTGTATCTGTATTCCCAGATCCCTCTGCTCCACTGCATTCCTCAGTGCCTTATCATTAACACTGTATGTTCTACGTTGGTTTGTCCTTCCAACGTGCAATACCTCACACTTGTCAGTATTAAACTCCATCTGCCATTTTTCAGCCCATTTTTCCAGCTGGTCCAAGTCCCTCTGCAGGCTCTGAAAACCTTCCTCACTGTCTACTACACTTCCAATCTTTGTATCATCAGCAAACTTGCTGATCCAATTTACCACATTATCATCCAAATCATTGATAAAGATGACAAATAACAATGGACCCAACACTGATCCCTCTGGCACACCACTAGTCACAGGCCTCCACTCAGAGAAGCAATTCTCTACCACCACTTTCTGGCTTCTTCCATCTCAGGTTTAGCAGATCATTACCTGAAGCTTCCTGTGTCCACATTCAGTTGCTCTGATTAGATTATCTAAGAGCAGGAAACTGTTCAGAGTCCACAAAATGGGGGAAACAAATTAACCTGTCTGCTTCCCCTGTCCTTGATCAAACTGCAGTTTCTTCTGGCCAACATCTCCCTCCTCGTGATCCAAAAATATTTATCTGAGGATCATTATCCTCTTCTCATTCAGTTGACTGCCCATACCACTGCCATGGAACCCCAGTAGGTGTGCAACACTAACATTCTATAAATAATATTGACATTTACTATTTAAATTCACCCACCGTATACTGACAATCACCTCTGCTGTTTCATGAAAGCATTATCCTCGATTTTTCCTAATATTTCAGCCTTCCATCTTCTCTGTTAATATACATTAAGCAATACTTTTATCAGGGTACATAAAATTAGTATTGCAGCAGCATATGATACTATTTTTACCCATGGATGTATTTGAACATTTGTCCCCAATTCCAAAGTTTACTCCAAAAGCCTGGGTCACTCAGTAGTTCATTTGCCTTATCAGCGTGTGTTTTAATTAGTTTAGTGTGCTTAGTCCACTGATGGATTATTTCCCTTGTCTCCTCCACAACACTTGTCCAGTCTGCAGTCAAGTGAGGAATTGGTGGCAATTCAGTAACAATATATTCCCACAGATGTTATCTGTATCAGTGTGTTGGATCTTGAAGTTTTCCTCCCTTACTGTGTCTCCTGCTGGCTGACCCAAGGTTCGTCCTCCAATGGTCAGATCTAAAGTTACGTTCCCTATGGCGACTTTGTGACTTTCCAAAGGGCATTGTTTCCATCCCTTGGTATAATTTGTGGCCTCTGTTGCTATATAATATGTCTGCCCCACCAATGCATATTGTAAGAAGGAGTGATTATTCACAGGTAGAATAGACAAAGAACAATTTTCATAAGTACTGAAATCGCAATTTGTAAGCTTCTACTTTGTCATTTCTTCTGGACAAGACCAGTGGTCTCCCCCCTTCATGGCATCGTGATATATCTATCCCTTTCCCAGTACTATTCACAACAATAGCATATGTTCTTGGGTTACGTAAGGATATCCATGTATTCTCATGATACCTGCCAACACTATAAACCCTTTTCAAAGGGTAGGTTGAATTATTTCCATGTCGGGGAATGTGGAATACTGTTCCAGCATTAAACCTTCCTTTACCATCATCACAGTACTCTGTTTGTTATTGGAATGCTTCTAATATCACTCAATGGCACCGGTTCTCCAACCCATTCTTTTAGCTCCTCATTTCAGACCTAATTTGGCACTTGATGTGCATCAAGCTGTAATAAATTAGTGCCAATCATGGTATGCAACCAACTAGCACATGTATCACAGATCTCAGTTTTATGCATTTCCTTAGACCTGAGGTCTATGTAGTCAATAATCAGATTTGTTGTATCTTGAAGGAGCTTCAGTAATTTACCGCCTCCAGAGTTACCTGGGATAAATCTCGCCAGAGCTGATTAGTTTGTACTTGATCTTTGTAATTTCCTCCAGCAATATTCTGTATTTTCTGCTGGAGAGACTGTATCTGTATTTCTAATTCTGCTATATCTCTGGTGTTGACCATTGCTACCCCTGATGCACAACCTGCTTCCACTAATTCCAATCCTCTTTTCCTATTTTTGACTGGCTTAAACTCCCTCCTGCTTAATTGTCTTCCAAGAAGGTGAGTAAATAATTGTTTTGCCGTAGATGAGCACCATTCCGCCACCGTTATTTCAGTTAGATTAAAGATTACCTGCACATGCTGCTACCCTGGTACCAAAGAGACAAATTCCTCTGACACTAATCCTACCCCGTTTGTATTACGCTGGGTCTCACTACTTTTAGGCTCTGGTGTAGCTTCCGTCACTTGTGGGTATGGAGTAGGGATTTTTCTAACAGTATTGAAAACCTGGAAAGGGATTGGCCCCTGACAAAAGCTCTTCTCCGTGTCCTTCAGTGTTTTCCCCATTCTACTCTCGCCGTGTACTATATTCCCCTGTGGACAGTTTATGATGATAGAAGCTACATTTGAGAAGGCTGCTCAATAAATGGACCTAGATACTGACTCATATATCCCATCTGGGATACTGAATAATGTCACCTGTACAGCTTTATGGCATAGGAACTGTATCTTTTGTCCACGTATGTTAAGCCACCCACACCAGTATGACACAAGCTTGTGTCCTCAGCTTTTCCTGTTTGTTAGACCGCATTCCCCGTGTCCGTTGAAATGATTTGTTTCTGTTCACTGAGTTTTTCCAAGCAACGACACCACTATTGACACATTTGTCCGCTGTACTGGTTCTGCAACAAGACTGACCGTGGCCCCAGTCATGGTGGATCGGAGTAAAATACATTATTCTCTTCATGTTCAATTAAACCTGTAACGCACAAGAGTAATATCTGCTGTTATTTCTAGTTTTAGTCTTAAATTATCTTATGTCCATATTTTGTATCTGTTCTTTTAACCCATCGAATCTAGGCTCCCAATTGTCTTTGGACTCAAGCCGTCCGTCTTTTCTTACCCATTTTCGATTCAGGATAGGAGGGATAAACTCTGCCTAATCTTACTTTTCCTTTGATCTTTTGACAAAACTTCCCTGATTCTCAGGATGAGAGGACTGAAGATCACCCCCTTGATAGTGCCTGTTCGCATCTTCTTGGAGCAGTTGTTCCATCCTCAGGTCTCCCAAATCAGGGTGATCATTTACATCAATTGTTATGTGATAACATTCCTGTTTATGCCCCACCCATTTCAGCTGTTTGATATGGTATCATCCACTTTTAACCATATAAACATATAACAATTACAGCATAGAACCAGGCCATCTCGGCCATTCTAGTCCGTGCCGAACTCCTACTCTCACCTTGTTCCACCGACCTGCACTCGGTCCATAACCCTCCATTCACTTCCTGTCCATATATCTATCCAATTTAGCTTTAAACGACAACATCGAACCTGCCTCAACCACTTCTGCTGGAAGCTCATTCCACATAGCCACCACTCTCTGAGTAAATAAGTTCCCCCTCATGTTACCCCTAAACTTTTGCCCTTTAACTTTCAACACATGTCCTCTTGTTTGAATCTCCCCCACTCTCAATGGAAAAAGCCTATCCACGTCAATCTATCAACCCCCCTCATAATTTTAAACACCTCAATTCTCAATTTTATTGACATCTTTCCTATAATTCGGTGACCAGAACTGTACACAATACTCCAAATTTGGACGAACCAATGCCTTATACCATTTCAACATTACATTCCAACTCCTATACTCAATGATCTTATTTTAAAAGGCCAGCATACCAAAAGCTTTCTTCACCACCTTATCCACATGAGATTCCACCTTCAGGGAACTATGCACCATTATTCCTAGATCACTCTGTTCTACAGCATTCTTCAATGCCCCACCATTTACCATGTTTGTCCTATTTTGATTAATCCTACCAAAATGTAGCATCTCACATTTTTCAGCATTAAACTCCATCTGCCATCTTTCAGCCCACTCTTCGAACTGGCCTAAATCTCTCTGCAAGCTTTGAAAACCTACTTCATTATCCACAACGCCACTTATCTTAGTATTATCTGCATACTTACTAATCCAGTTTACCACCCTATCATCCAGATCATTAATATATATGACAAACAACATTGGAACCAGTACAGATCCCTGAGGCACACCGCTACACACCGTCCTCCAATCTGACACACAGTTATCCACCACTACTCTCTGGCGTCTCCCATCCAGCTACTGCTGAATCCATTTTACTACTTCGTTATTAATGCCTAACGATTGAACCTTCCTAACTAACCTTCCGTGTGGAAACTTGTCAAAGGCCTTATTGAAGTCCATATAGACAACATCCACCGCTTTACCCTCGTCAACTTTCCTGGTAACCTCATCAAAAACTTCAATAAGATTTGTCAAACATGACCTTCCACGCACAAATCCACGTTGACTGTTCCTAATCAGACACTGTCTATCCAGATAATTATATATGCCATCTCTAAGAATACTTTCCATCAATTTACCCACCACTGACGTCAAACTCACAGGCCGATACTTGCTAGGTTTACTCTTAGAACCCTTTTTAAACAATGGAACCACATGAGCAATACGCCAATCCCCCGGCACCATCCCCGTTTCTAATGACATTTGAAATATTTCTGTCAGAGCCCCTGCTATTTCCACATTAACTTCCCTCAAGGTCCGAGGGAATATCTTGTCCGGACCCGGAGACTTATCCACTTAAAAGCGCCAATACTTCCTCTTCTTTAATCGTCATACTTCCCATAACTACCGTTCTTGTTTCCTTTACCTTACACAATTCAATATCCTTCTCCTTAGTGAATATCGAAGAAAAGAAATTGTTCAACATCTCCCCCATCTCGTTTGGCTCCGCACATAGCCGTCCACTCTGATTCTCTAAGGGACCAATTTTATCCCTCACTATCCTTTTACTGTTTATATAACTGTAGAAACCCTTTGGATTTATTTTCACCTTACTTGCTAAAGCTGCCTCGTATCTTCTTTTAGCTTTTCTAATTTCTTTCTTAAGATTCTTTTTACATTCTTTATATTCCTCGAGCACCTCATTAACTCCAAGCTGCCTATATTTATTGTAAATCCCTCTCTTTTTCCGAACTATGTTTCCTATATTCCTTGAAAACCATGGCTCTCTCAAACTTTTAACCCTTCCTTTCAACCTAACAGGAACATAAAGATCCTGTACCCTCAAAATTTCACCTTTAAATGACCTCCATTTCTCTATTACATATTTCCCATAAGACAAATTGTCCCAATCCACTCCCTCTAAATCCTTTCGCATCTTATCAAAGTTAGCCTTTCTCCAATCAAAAACCTCAACCCTGGTTCCAGTCCTATCCTTCTCTATAATTATATTGAATCTGATGGTATTGTGATCATTAGACCCGAAGTGTCCCCAACACATACCTCCGTCACCTGGAGAAGTCAGCACTTTGTACACTGAAGGACTTGCTTTGTCGGAGGGAGCTTGTCTCTGAATCTGACTACGGTAGTCTGTGATGAAACGGTATGGAGGGATATTCATATTGTGTCTGACCCTGGTTTTGTGTGTTATGACGGTGTGGAGGGAGCTGCTCTTTGTGTCTGACCATGTGTCTGATAACTGGTGAGTTGTTTCGGATGCTGTAGAGGTGTTGGTTCGTGGCCAAGTGGTTAAGGCCTTCGTCTAGTGATCTGAAAGTCGCTAGTTCGAGCCTCAGCTGAAGCAGCGTGTTGTGTCCTTGAGCAAGGCACTTAACCACACATCGCTCTGCAATGACACCGGTGCCAAGCTGTATGGGTCCTAATGCCCTTCCCTTGGACAGCATCGTTGGAGAGGGGAGACTTGCAGCATGGGTAACTGCCCATCTTCCATAAAACCTTGCCCAGGCCTGCACCCTGGAAATTTCCAAGGCACAAATCCAAGGTCTCACGACACTAACGAAGGCCAATAAAAGAGGTGTACTAACGCTGTGTCTGACTCGGGATTTATTTTTTGATTGGTCGGTGTGAGGGGGTTTCACTGTAATGTAATGTATGATGGGACGGTGCGGAGGGTGCTTCAGTCTGTATCTGACCCTGAGAGTGTGTGACAGGATGCTGCTTCACGACGTGTTTAGTGTCGGTGTTCTAGCCTCTCCTCTTCGGGACCTCTGTGGACTCACGCCTGATATTTTATCGGAGCTTCTAATCTCTTCATTCGTTTTTGTCTTCGTGGACGAGGCGTTACAGCGGTCTATTGAGTTCATTATGACAAATGTAAATTAAACAGTGCGTTACATCCGGGAACTGGTAAGCTGCTCACCCTTTTTTTTAAATCATCAAAATTTATTTGCACAACATCTACACAAGGTACAGCCACTCCAATTTTACAAGACTGTGAATACACTTACTTTAAAAAATGGTTACTATCGTCTATTAAACAGTCAATTTCCTGTGGGGCCCACCGCTCCCGGTAACAAGACAATGGAACAGTTTCGCTGTTCAGAGTGACAGTTAAAAAAAAACCTCAAATCTTGGCACTTGTGCAGCCCGTGTCCCAGCCGCTGGATTCCTTCACACTGAATAAGGCAGCACTCCAGTTTCAGCTGTTTTATTGTATCACAGAGTCCGATGACATGAGACAGGACCACACAGTCAATCGGGGTTAGTGTCATCCCGCGGAATGAAAGTGTTTCTACAGATCCTACTGCGGCCCGAGCCAGCCCATGATTTTGAGACTCAAACAGATAATGCAATCTGTTCAGGAGACTCCTTTTACCAGCTTCACTCCCAATGTTTTGAATCTGACGTTCAACCTCCTCCTTCACCCAGTCAATAACCCGGCAGGTTGTTTCATGAGGAAATGGACCCAGAAAGTACTCCAGGCCCCGAGCTGTCATGGGGGGGGGGCGGGGAGAGACCAGCAACAAAACGCAAAAACACCTCAAATCGCCCAACTGTTGTGTTGTGGACTTCAGTGAGGAATTTCAGGATATTCCCGGAATGTGGATTCAGGAATTGTGCGACTGCAGCTACAAACTCTTGGATTGTGAGATGTGCAAATGTGTACACCACACTCTGGGCAAAATATTCTCTCTCCAAAAGCTCCATCAGGAACCCGGAGAGGAACTGCGAAGGCTGCAGATTGTAGCTGATCAAATCTCCATCTGTGAACAGAATCTTCTTCTTGGCCACAACCCTGAGTAACACATCACGGGGGTTCTCAATCTCACGGCCGTGGTTTTTTAAGATGTTGTAAATATAGTAGGAATATAGTTGGCTGATGGTCTTGGGAACTCGCTGCGGGTCCCTGATTCTTTGTGTGGAGAAGAGGCCCAGTGCCAGAGCGAGGATCCAGCAGTAGGAGGGGTTGTAGCTCATGGTGTACAGGATCTCGTTCTTGTCCACATGTTTGAAAACAGCTTCTGTTACTGCCTTATCTTCAAAATGTCTGATGAAATATTCCTCACGTTCCTCACCAGCAAATCCCAGGATTTCAGCAGAGAAACTGATCTCCGCCTTTTCCAATAAATCTAACGCAGTTGGACGGGTGGTCACCAGCACTGAACACCCTGGGAGTAGCTTGTGCTGGATTAAACTGTACATAATTTCAGACACTTCACACCACTAGTGCTTGGATTCTCTGTATCTCCGACTGTCAGCGAAATCGATTTTGTGCTTGAGTTCATCCAAACCGTCGAATATAAACAGCAATCCCTTTGGGTTCTTCCAGGCCTCTCTCAGGATATTCCCAAAGTAGGGATACTGATCAAGAATCAGTTACCTCAGGTTTATTCTACAGTTAAAGGTGTTTAAATTCCGGAATTTGAAACTGAAGACAAACTGGAATTGTTGGAATAATTTCCCCGTGGCCCAGTCGTAAACAATCTTTTGAACCATTGTGGTTTTCCCGATCCCCGGGACTCCGACCACGACAGCCGAACATCCCGAAAATGATCGTGTGAAGAATCTTTTCATTGTTCCCCAAAGACTATGTAAGTAACTCCTCTGAAACAGATGATCAATGCGGATTTTCTCCAGCTCTCCGCGGAGATGTTTCTCTCTCCACTCCTGGTGGTCTCTGCCTCTTGCCAGCAGCTCATGTTCCACCAGTGTCCGATCTCGAACAGTAGAAATGACCGTGAGCTCAGCGTATCGATCAACCAGCTGGAAAACCTTCATCTTCTCCCTCAACAGGATCGTGTTCACTCTCAGTGTTTCAGTTTGCGCCCGCAGAGTCTCCTTGTGTTTCTGTTGACCATCTTCCACGGGAACAGAGAACATTGTCAAAATGTTAAATAGCTCAACTGACAAAGAGCTTTTTAACTGCATTGCAACATTCAGTGTTTGAGATTACATGAATTAATTCAAGGCTCCTTGGATATTAGGACATAAAGTAAAATTTTGTTGACAGACACCTGAATTTACAACGATGAATGTCCCAGAAAATGTCCAGTCCTCATAATCTGGTACCGATTACTTGCGAAGGTGAGCTTTCCCCTGGAATCATGTTGCACTCCGGACTGCACTTCCATTACAACATCTCACAGTATTTAACACACTACTTGCATCATTAACAGACGTTGTTAATGTTCATCTAGTGGAGAAATATGGAGAGCAGGACGCTGTGCATTTTGGCAAATCTGCACACTGGGGAGTCACAGGTGTCCACTGCTCTTGTATGAAAACAGGAGGGGAATATGCGTGAAGTCGGGTAGCATCTGTGGAGAGAATCACAGTGAAGTTTTGTATCGATAACCCATCGGAATGACAAGAACGAAAATGGGTAGTTTTCAGTTTTAGAGATGAAGGAGCGGTGAAAGACGGTATCTCTGTGACTGGGAGAGACCACAAGCGTCTGAGTGATTTACATAGTGTTTCTGGAAGAGGGGGTAAAGTCTTGGCAACTGCTACTGATCAGTCTGGCAGTGCGAGTGTGGCGCGCTGTATTTGGAGTCTTCTGTCTGTCAGAGTTGACCACGGATGTTGCGTTCCGCTGACTGGATACGCAAGCCAGGACACTACGATATGGAAAGCAAACTGTTGCCCATGTAGCTAGCTCCATATCTTCATGCATCTGATGAACCCAAAGGAACGGCAGAGACCGATACCGTTTGGCACCAGAAGCGCCGCAGGCGTTGCCAATCTGCGTTGGACATAACCTAAGGTTGCCTTAGGGACTCCAGCTCCAGGCTTTTCCCATTGGATTGTGACAGGGTCCTGAAACAGGTGTTCTCAGGGAAACGTACGGAAGGAATGTGGCAAATGTTCATGGGATACTTGCGTGGAATTCTGATTAGGTACGTTCCAATGAGACATGGAAAAGATGATAGGATACAGGAACCGTGGTGTACAAAGGCTGTTGTATATCTAGACAAGCAGAAAAGAAGAGCCACGAAAGGATAAAAAAAACTAGGTAATGATATGAATCTAGAAGATCATAAGGCTTGCAGGAAGGAGTTTAAGAATGAAATTAGGAGAGCCAGAAGGGACTATGAGAAGGCCTTGGTGGAAAGGATTAAGGAAAATCCCCAGGCATTCAAAAGTATATGAAGAGCAAGAGGATAAGACGTGAGAGAATAGGACCAATCAAGTGTGAGAATGGAAAAGTGCCTATGGAACCGGAGGAAATAGCGGGGGTATTTACTGAATATCGTGCTTCAGTATTCACTGCAGAAAAGGGAATATAGTAGCGATCGTACGGATAACTTGCAGTAGACTGAAAAACTTGAGAATACAAATATTAAGAAAGGGAATACGCTGGAGCTTTTAGAAAGCATCAAGTTGGATAAGTCACCGAAAATGGAGTGGATGCACCCGAGGTTACTGTGGGAAGCGAGGGAGGAGATTGCTGAGCCTCTGGCAATGATCTTTTCATCATCAATGAGGACGGGAGAGGTTCCGAAGGATTGGAGGGTTGCGGATGTTGTTCCCTTATTCAAGAAGAGGAGGAGGCATAGCCCAGGAAATTACAGGCCAGTGAGTCTTACTTCAGTGGTTGGTAAGCTGATGGAGAAGATCGTGAGAGGAAGGATTTCTGAACATTTGGAGAGGCATAATATGATTAGGAATAGTCAGCATGGCTTTGTCAAAGGCAGGTCGGGCCTTACGAACCTGATTGAATTTTTGAGGACGTGACTAAGCACATTGATGAAGGTAGAGCCGTAAATGTAGTGTATATGGATTTTAGCAAGGCACTTGATAAGGTACCCCATGCAAGACTTATCGAGAAATTATGGAGGCATGGGATACAAGGGGACATTGTTTTTTTGGATCCAGAACTGGCTTGACACAGAAGGCAAAGAGTGGTTGTGGACGGGTCATATGCTGCATGGAGGTCGGTGACCAGTGGTGTGCTTCAGGGATCTATTCTGGGACCCCAACTCATAGAACATAGAATAGTATAGCACAGTACAGGCCCTTCGGCCCACAATGTTGTGCCGACCCTCAAACCCTGCCTCCCATATAAGCCCTCACCTTAAATTTCTCCATATACCTGTCTAGTAGTCTCTTAAACTTCACTAGTGTATCTGCCTCCACCACTGACTCAGGCACTGCATTCCATGCACCAACCACTCTCTGAGTAAAAAACCTTCCTCTAATATCCCCCTTCAACTTCCCACCCCTTACCTTAAAGCCATGTCCTCTTGTACTGAGCAGTGGTGCCCTGGGGAAGAGGAGCTGGTTATCCACTCTACCTATTCCTCCTATTATCTTGTACACCTCTATCATCTCTCCTCTCATCCTCCTTCTCTCCAAAGAGTAAAGCCCTAGCTCCCTTAATCTCTGATCATAATGCATACTCTCTAAACTAGGCAGCATTCTGGTACATCTCCTCTGTGCCCTTTCCAATGCTTCCACATCCTTCCTATAGTGCGGCGACCAGAACTGATCAGTACTCCAAGTGTGGCCTAACCAGAGTTTTATAGAGCTGCATCATTACATCGCGACTATTAAACTCTATCCCTCGACTTATGAAAGCTAACACCCCATAAGCTTTCTTAACTACCCTATCTACTGGTGAAGCAACTTTCAGGGATCTGTGGACATGTACCCCGAGATCCCTCTGCTACTCCATACTACCAAGTATCCTGCAATTTACTTTGTACTCTGCCTTGGAGTTTATCCTTCCAAAGTATACCACCTCACACTTCTCCGGGTTGAACTCCATCTGCCACTTCTCCGCCCACTTCTGCATCCTATCAATATCTCTTTGCAATCTTCGTCAATCCTCTACACTATCTGCAACACCAGCAACCTTTGTGTCGTCTGCAAACTTGACAACCCACCCTTCTACCCCTACATCCAGGTCGTTAATAAAAATCAAGAAAAGTACAGGTCCCAGAACAGATCCATGTGGGACAATCCTCACAATCCTCCAATCTGAATGTACTCCCTCCACCACGACCCTCTGCCTTCTGCAGGCAAGCCAATTCTGAATCCACCTGGACAAACTTCCCTGGATCCCATGCCTTTTGACTTTCTGAATAAGCCTACCATGTGGAACCTTGTCAAATGCCTTACTAAAATCCATGTATATCACATCCACTGCACTACCCTCATCTATATGCGTGGTCACCTCCTCAAAGAACTCTATCAGGCTTGTTAGACACGATCTGCCCTTCACAAAGCCATGCTGACTGTCCCTGATCAGACGATGATTCTCTAAATGCCCATAAATCCTATCTCTAAGAATCTTTTCCAACAGCTTTCCCACCACAGACGTAAGGCTCTGTGATCTATAATTACCCGGACTATCCCTACTACTTTTTTTGAACAAGGGGACAACATTCACCTCCCTCCAATCCTCCGTACCATTCCCGTGGACAACGAGGACATAAATATCCTAGCCAGAGGCTCAGCAATCTCTTCCCTCGCCTCGTTGAGCAGCCTGGGGAATATTCCGTCAGGCCCCGGGGACTTATCCTCTTTGTGATGTTTCCGGTTTCTCTTGTAATTTTCAGCATATATCACCTTGAACACGTTGGTCTTTTATTCTGTATTATTGATAACTATATGTGTTAACTACCTTGCCCTCTATTGTTGCAATGATCCTTTCTGTTTCTGTGAATAGGTCAACAACTGCGACGCTTCCTTGTCGACATCTATTCCGCTCAGAATCGTGGGGATGTCTACAATGGGGAGTCATACTCTTCCAATGGTTACCTCTCTTCTCTTATGATAGTTTCTTCATTTTTATGGGTTATGCTTTCATTTACGTTCAGTGATGTGTACTCCTTATCAGAATTTCATATGCTTGCATGGAGTGCAGTATTCTACTTGCGTTGATGAAAAGATATCGTTAGAACCTATTGTGGATTTTTAGAAAAGGCAATATGAGGGAACACACACCAGTCCTCATAGAGGGATCTGAAGTGGAAAGAGTGAGAAATTTCAAATTCCTCGGTGCCAATATCACCCAGTATCTAACTTGGACCCAAAATATCGATGCAGCTACAAAAAGCACAACAGTGGCCATATTTCATCACTCAAATAATTCTACAGATGTACTTTGGAGAGCAATGGAAATGGCTGCATCACTGTCTGGGGCTGCTCTACAGGTTCGAAGTAAAGCACACACTCAATAATTCAGAAACAGCTTCTCCTCTGCCATCGAATTTTTAAATGGACACTGAATCCACTGATAGTGCCTCACTATTTTTTCACTACTTGTTTAATTTAACTATCTCAACGCCCCCCCACACTCTCTCTCTCTCTCTCTCTCTCTCACACACACACACACACACACACACACACTCACACACATGCACACACCCACAACACACACACACAAACTCACCCCCCCCACACACACACAAACACAGACACACAAACACACACACACACAAACACACACATGCACACACACACACAGACACAAACACACACACACAAACACACACACACAAACACACACACACAAACTCACCCCCCCCACACACACACAAACACAGACACACAAACACACACATGCACACACACACACAGACACAAACACACACACACACACACACAAACACACACACACACACAAACACACACACACACACAAACACACACACACACAAACACACACACACACAAACACAGACATACATAAACATTATGCTCGAGAGTTTACATCAGCGCTACCTCCGGTCCATCTGGGTATCAGCTGGCAGGATCGTGTCTCCAACACAAAGTATGGGAGAAGGGTCAACTTCCAAACACTGAAGCCACTTTGCTGTTCAGGCAGCTCCGCTGGCCGGGCCACGTGTCTGGCAGGGACAACTGCAGGTTACTGAAATCAGTACTCCACAGAGAACTCTCTCATGGTAAGAGACGCAAAGACCAATTTAAGCAGCAGGAAAATATCGAAGTCAACGAGTGTCAGCAGCCGACTTGTGACAGAGGCCGCAGGACATCATTGAGCTCATTTTAATGATGTGCCATCTTGCTACCTCCTACTCTTCACAAGTAAAGAACCAGCCATCCATGCACATATACCCACACATAGGCAACACAAACACTTTACAGGTTTTACAATTCAGGTTTTTTTTGGGGTCTCTATTATGTTTATTGCAGCGGTCCCCAACCACCGGGCCGCAAGGCATGTGCTACCGGGCCGCGAGGAAACGATATGATTTGGCGATAGGAGTCAGCTGCACCTTTCCTCATTCCCTGTCACGCCCACTGTTGATCTTGAACGCACGCGAGGTCATTACCCGCGCGTCATCCATGTCAGCGCGGGAAGGAGATCAACTCCTCGAGCTTGCAAATGACGGCGGGCTGAAAAGTATGTTTGACATAACATCTCTGCCGGCATTCCGGATCAAAGTCAAGGCTAAATATCCTGAGATGGTCAGGAAAGCACTGAAAACGTTGCTTCCATTTCCAATATATCTCTGCAATGAATGCAACGAAAACTAAATTGCGGAATAGACTGGACATAAGGAACTCCCTTCGAGTATCGCTGTCTCCCATCACCCCTCGATAGGACCGTCTTGTTGCAGGAAAACAAGCCCAGGGCTCCCACTGATTCAGCGATATTGGTGCGTTGCAATGATTTTATATTTTCATACGAGGAAAATATGCGCTGTGTGTTTGATATCTAATCGTTACTTAAAATGTTACGATGCTATTATAAGTGACTTATATAACCATGTAACAATTACGGCATGGAAACAGGCGATCTCGCCCCTTCTAGTCCATGCCGAACGCTACTCTCACCTAGTCCCACCGACCTGCACTCAGCCCATAACCCCCAATTCTTTTCCTGTCCATATGCCCATCCAATTTTTCTTTAAATGATAATATCGAACTTGCCTCTACCACTTCTACTGGAAGTTCGTTCAACACTTCAAGCTCCTCTGTCCTCCCCTGATATTTGTCTTATCGCTATATTCATGCGAGGAAAATATGCGCTGTGTGTTTAATACTAAATTCGTCAGATAAACCCTTTTAGAAACGAAATTGAGTGTATTAGCCACTTATCACCTATATTCCGGTCGTGATTAACACACCCCGCCGCCGCCGCCGCCAACAGAATTGGCAAAAGCAATTTTTAAGAAATCGGCACGTAAACGCTTTACGCATGCGCACTGGTGCCCGCGCAAGGCTTCATGGTCATTGTAGTCTTTCTCGGGGTAAACCCAACGTATTTGACTGCTACTCTGGTAGGTTGGCAACCCTCCCGCCCCCCCCCCGGTCGACCGGTCCGCAAGAATATTGTCAATATGAAACCGGTCCGCAGTACGAAAAAGGTTGGGGACCCCTGAGCTAGGGCTTTACTCTTTGGAGAGAAGGAAGATGAGAGGAGACATGATAGAGGTGTACAAGATAATAAGAGGAATAGATAGAGTGGATAGCCAGCGCCTCTTCCCCAGGGCACCACTGCTCAATACAAGAGGACGTGGCTTTAAGGTAAGGGGTGGGAAGTTCAAGGGGGATATTAGAGGAAGGTTTTTTACTCAGAGAGTGGTTGGTACGTGGAATGCACTGCCTGAGTCAGTGGTGGAGGCAGATACACTAGTGAAGTTTAAGAGACTACTAGACAGGTATATGGAGGAATTTAAGGTGGGAGGTTATATGGGAGGCAGGGTTTGAGGGTCGGCACAACATTGTGGGCCGAAGGGCCTGTACTGTGCTGTACTATTCTATGTTCTTAGAGAGGTACATGGCGCTTAGAAAAAAATAGAGGGCTATTTCGTAGGGAAATTCTAGGCATTTTCTAGAGGAGGTTACGTGGTCGGCTCAGCATTGTGGGCCGAAGGGCCTGTAATGTTCTGTAGATTTCTATGTTCTCTGTTCTCCAATATCACTTCATGCCCGAGCACATCAAGAATCTATCATACTCTGCCTTAAATATACATAAAGAGTTGACCTCCACAGGCACCAGAGGCAAAGAATTCCATAGATTCACCACTCTCTTGCTAACGAAATTCTTCCTCATCTACATTCAACACAGCTGCCTGTTGCAAAGTGTTCCATTGCTCCCGCTAATGACCAACGGATTTATATACAAGTGAAATGGGGCCCTGTCTATCCGATGAGATTTCGAACGGAAATTTACCTCGGGTATTCCGATCGGCATCCCCGATGTTACAGGACGTTTCCCGCCAGGAACTATGGGCTACAGCAGCAGAAGACCAGGAGCACATACAGTCGGTGGCCACTTTATTGGTTGCAGGAGATACCCAATATTGAGTGCCCATGGCGGCCGGCGAATATTTGAGAGACATGCCGCTGAGCAGTCAGACAGCCAACATCAGGCTCCCGAAACCCGACTGAAACTGATCCGGCGAGAGGAGCAAATACCCATCGAGCCAGAAAAGCAAACTTCCTGATTCGTTATATTGGACGGTTCCTCTTTGGTATGAATTAACTTACACGGGGGTGATATGAGCGGCGGGGGTTCTGCGACAACTTTTTCAGCAAAAAAAAAATGCATGCAAAATAACATGAATTTTATAGCCAAACCTCTGTAATTAAAAACAAAAGAAACAGGGAAACTGGTTTACAGATTAGTTTTTGCTGAATTCCCTGCAAATGGAATTGCTTGGCAAAGCGCATGACTTATCTTGTTCACAGTTGAAGTGGGAGGGAGCTGAGGAAGGGCTTTGCCTCGATTCCAACTGGGCAGGTGAATCTGCTGAGACGCTTAAGCTGAAACTCGTCTTGTCCCGGGCAGACCGGACCTGCTGGGTGGAGCTTCGAACGTCCCAGAGTGTGGGCGGCTCGAATTCACAGCCTGGGACTTGCAGACTTTAACGAGCGAACATCCGCCTCAGATCTGGGGTTAAGCAAGCGTTCCCGACCGATTAGATGCCATGGGCCCTTGCCATTATCCGCGGGCGCCAGGTGTGTGACAGCTGGGATTGAAGAACCAAGGGAGAACTTGTCAGATCTGCGCAGAAATCAACTGAGAAACTACTTGCGAACGTGAGGTAAGGTTAACGTAGCTTCTAGAATTACTGCGTGTGTTTCACCTTGATACTCTAATTCCCCTGTTCTCTGTACTCCTCCTCGGCCCTCTGTCCGACATGCCCTGGTCGAAGATAAGAAGATACGAACATAAGAAATAGGAGCAGGAGTCGGTCATCTGTCCCGTCGAGCCTGCTGTGCCATTCAATAAGATCATGGCTGATCTGACCATGAACTCATCTCCACCTGCCCCCCTATTCCCCATCACCTTTAATTCCCCTACTATGCAAAATCATATCCAACCTTGTTTTCAATATATTTACTGAGGTAGCCTCAACTCCTTTATCGGGCAGAGATTTCCAAAGATTCACCATTCTCTGGGGAAAAAAAAAAGATCTCCGTCCTAAATCTACTGCCCGAATCTTGAGACTATATCCCCTAGTTCTAATCTTTCATACCATTGGACAAAATCTTCCTGCCTCTATCTTATCCATCCCTTTCATTTTTATATATGTTTCTATCAGATCTCCTCTCAATCTTCTAAATTCCAGCGAGTACAGTCCCAGGTGACTCAATCTCTCCTCATAGTTTAACACCCCTCAGCTCTGGAATCAGTCTGGTGAACCTCCTCTGCACCGGCGCCAAAGCCAGACCAGACTGCTCTGTCAGGTGGGCGGAACGGGACCGCCGTGACGACCTTTTCCCCAGGCCGAGGATGTCAGTGGTTCTACCAGTCCTGCTGGATCCCTCTCCCACAGACGCGGTATGGAATCGGTCAAGGGCCATAGGGCACAATCGGACACCCGGGTATTTGGCTCCTTTTCATAGGGCAGTGAGAGGTGAGGGCCCCCGTCGGCCAGAGTTGAGCATCGCTGTTGTGTCCCAGCTGTCGAGATACGCAATCCAGGTCAGTGCGATACGAAGAGCAAGCTGTTGCCCATGTAGCAGGCCTCCCCCGCTCCACGCCCCTAATGAACACAAATGATCGGCACAGACCGGTACAGTTTGGTACCGGCAGCGTCGCAGCAGTTACCAGGCAGCGTTGAACTCAATTTAGGAAGTCCAGCTCCGGATTTTTCTCTCTGGGTTTACTCCCGAAGCCTCACCATGAGTGAGTCTAGCCATAAGGCAGCGGAGGTTTGAGATCAGAGTTTCCCTTCTAAACCAGCTGCCAACCGCGGCTGGACAGCCCCATCTGCCCGAAGCGACTGGTATTAAAGTTCCTGCCCCTTCTCCTGTCAGTAGAAACGGTTCCGCGGGAGTCAGCAGCTAAGCCACACGTGACAGCCAGGAGTCGGAGGTGGTTGTCAAAGGCTAATTCAGGCGAACGTCATTGGTAGCATTTAATAGGCAGTGGGACCTTGTCCCCATACCACCCCGGCTGTAACAACCTGAAAGAATCAGGGAAGTGCACCGAATACAAAAATAAAGAAGAAAAAGAAAAGATTATAAACCCTCAGCATTTCGGGCAACAACTCTAATGGGTACTGCTTCACTCTGGAGTTCTAAATCACAGAAATATTACTTCTGTATCGATCTTGCTGCCAATACGTGGAAAATGAATGGTTAAATAATATATTAATCCAAGTTCCTTCAGCACCGATTGACAGTAAGCTACCGAGCCGGCTGGTTTGATTTCAGCAGAGAGGCCGCTCCCTCTCCTGAGGAATGTGCTTGTTGGAATTTGTCCTGCGGGCAGGCGGCTGCTTGCACAGAGATGCTGAGTTCGAGTCCCACAGGATAACAACCTGCACTGCCCAAGTCAGCGAAAGGCCCCTCAGCTGTTGGGCGGCATGAAACGATTCGGAAAATATATCAAACGTGATAGAATTCTTAAGCGGGTTCTCGGTGGGGATAATGTCGCTTCTGATCTTTATTTCTCATTATTCATTCAAGCAACATTTTTTTTAAAGTGTTCTTGTTTTGGAATCAGGGATCCAGAAGTCACCAGCTCCCTTCTGTGCCGAATGTTTTGTGCTCGGCAGCGTTCCTCTTAAATTTTCTTGCCACGGTTGGGAATTCCCACTGGTTTGTCCAAGATCAAAGCTGGTCTCTGGTGTGTCGGGGAGGTTTTAAAATCATCCCGGTGAGAGAGTAGGAGCGCAAGTTGTTTGTTGTCTTTGAAGCAGCGCGTGGAAACCACAAAGAGCTTTAGAAATTTGAATCCATGTGAAACAATTTACAAACAAGAGTGTATCTTCTCCTCCCCCATTTTTCTTTCTTCCGTGGACTTCTGTCTCTTTCACCAATCAAATTCCCAGCTCTGTATTTTAACCTTCCCACTTCGGGATTCTCCTATCACCTTGTGTTTGTCTCTCCCCTCCCCTTCAGCTTTTAAATCTACTCCTCAGCTTATTTTTTCTCCAGTTCTGCCAAGGGGTCTCGACCCGAAGCGTCGACTGTGTTTTTTTTTCCACAGTCGCTGCTGGCCTGCCGAGTTCCTCCAGTATTTTGTGTGTAAAGCAATCTACCCGCAGTTCAGCGTTTTGGTGAACCCTTTTAGACGCTAACCACAAAAAGAAAGATTTATTTCATATTAGAAACGCGAGAAAAGCTGCAGATGCCGGAAAACCGCATGCAGCACGCACAGAATGCTGGAGGAACTTAACATCATCTATTGAAAAGAGTAAACAGTCAACGTTTCGGGCCGAGACCTTTCTCGGGCTCATTTTGTAATGTCTGTTCGCCCTCGTGACTTTTTGCTCAAATCTAAAACATGTGTTCCTCCGGCCTTTGCAAAACAGGAGGATTGATATTGGGCCATCGATAATCCATCCCATGAATTAAAGAATAGGTGACATGACAAATTAACTCCCAGAAGCATTAGAAAACTAAATATGCAAGAAAGAGACAATAAAATTTCCGTTTGTAAAATTAAAACTACAGAACTCGATTCCTGAGCGCTGATAAACTCCAAGGTCCACCGATGTCGTGGAATTTCTTTTATTCGAATACTCACTCTACCCCGTTCCTCGGTGCAAGAACTTTTTTTTTAACTATACTTCGGAACCCCCCCCCCCCCCCGGTTTCCTTGGCTTCATAAGCCACACTCCGGTTCGACAAGCCCGTGAGACTGGGGCGGCTCTCTCGCCCCAAACCCTGGTTTGTGTGAATGCTTTGTAATTTGTTACTCAGTGCCAAGAAACAACAGACAACATACCGCAGATCACTAAAGGAATTATATTTGTGAACCTTAAATAAAAGGTCAGTAAGGGAAAGGAAGAATAAATAAAAAGGGCCCATTATAATTAGACAGTCCAATGTGCACCAGTTGGAGCTCAATTCTCCGATCCTCAGTGGATCTCGACGCATAGTTCCATCCGATCACGATCTCCTCTCCAACTCAAATCCTACGACCTGTTCTCTCCGGCGTCTTCCCTCTTCACCTCGCTGCGAGCAAAGGACCCACTCACATTCTCAAGTATCCGTTATCTGTCACTATCTCTATAGAAAGACCATTATGTTGGCAGTGAAACCTTTCCCGGGGCGTTGCGCGGTACCAAGGAGAGTGAGAGTGTACTGATCTCCACTGGCACTCAACTCTGAGAGCAGAGAGGAAACGTAGACAACCTTTATACGGTTAATATGTCACAGGATACCTTTTACTAAAATCCTCCTGACACAGGCTGCGAGCAAGGATTAGATCTAATGCAAGCAATTTCTTCTATTCTTGGTTCATGACTCATGGCAGGCAAACAGGTCGAACTAGGGCCCGGTGCCAGATGCTTCGGGGCTGGAGGTTAGCGCATCCTGTGATGCACGCATTTCCAGTTGAATGGTTTTGCAAGTGCGGTTAAATTTATACCAAGTCCCCAAAGTACAATTCCTAAGCCAAGTATCCTATCAGATCTTGCCAGAAAACTTTTGCCAATTCTTCCACAACCGCCAGAGTGATATATACTCTGGTATCATCATGCCGACTTTCAGATTTTGCAATTGTCCTGCAGCTTGGGGAGCAACAACAATGAATCCAGCATCAAAGAGAGGGGTGTGTGGTGGGGAGAAATAGAGAAAGCCAGGAACGAACCATTCATTAACCCAACATCAGTGGCTGGAGAATGACAGCACCTGCGGTGAAGGAGGCGACACCACCAGAACGGCAGAGCCGGCAGTGCGTGGGCGGAATTATGTATGGAAATCGTGTTTGACTTCTTTCTGGAAGACTCCATTGATGGAATTGATAGGGGAGACACGCTAGCTGTGATAAATTGGGGAAATCAGAATGTCCCACCAGGAATAGCGAGCTGTTGTGGTGGGGGTCGGGGTGTGCAGAGTCAGCGATTCATAGAAGACTATAGCACGGAAACAGGCCCTTCGGCCAATCTATCGGGGCCGGGCTATTAATCTGCCTCGCCCCATTGACGCGCACCTGAACCTTAGCCCTCCTCAGCCCTCATGTCCACGCACCTATCTATAAGACTATAAGTCATAGAAGCAGAATTTGGGCAAACTCACCATCCTCCTGATTGAAAAAGCTTTAAACTTTTCACTTTGTGTGTTTTAATTTTGTGCTTCCATGTCAAATTTCCCTTCATTCTTCTACGCTCTAGGGAGTAAGGTTCCAGCCTACCAAACTTTCCAATACCTCATGTCCTCAGTCCCTGGCAATAACCTAGTAAATTCACTCTGCATTCTTTCAGTCTTATTGACATCTTTCCTGCTGACCAAAACTCACAAAGAACTGCAATTTTAGCCTTACAACGTTTTATGCAACTTCAACATCACATCCTTACTCTTGTCTCAATACTGTGAGTTATGAAAGCCAACGTGACATTTGAGGAGAGGGAACATTTGCCTTCATTTCTGGGTTCTTGGGGAACGGAACAACAACACCTTCCTCTAATTATATAAGCCCACAATGTGTGTACAGCTTGCAATATGGCTGCATTTTTTTCTGGACTATATTTTTACCTAAATTTTTATCTGTCTGCCTTGGAGTGAATTAAGTTCACCAAACACGGCCCAGGCTTACCGCCCTTGTCGAAGAAAATCCGCATGAAGGGTCTCGTCCCGAAAAGTCGACTGTCAACTCTTCTCCATAGATACTGCCTGGCCCGCTGAGTTCCTTCAGTGTCTTGTGTCTGTCGAATGAAGAGCTGGGATAGAGACGGACAGTATGTTCATTGTCTGAAAATGGGGAGGGGTAATTAAAAAGCCTAGACCTTTCAATATTCGACGGGATTCAATGAGATACCCCCTCATCCCTGCAGATTCCAGCGAGTACAGACCCAGAGCTTATCAGACGTTCCTCGTATGATAACCCATTCATTCCCGGAATCATCCTTTGAACCTCCTCTGAACCCTCTCCAATTCTAGCACATCTTTTCATAGATGACGAACCCAAAAAACTGTTCACAATTCTCAAGGCAAGCCCTCACCAATGCCTTAAAAAGTCTCAGCATCACATCCCTTCTGTTGTATACCAGACCTCTTGAGATGAATGTTTAGCTGGTCACATGGATGTAAAGAGGCCCCATGGGCCAGAAAATTCTGTTACTGTGCCGTTTCTCGAAATAAAATTAAAACAAAATAAAACCACCAAGTTTGAAGTTCGTCATGAAAAAAGATATCTGTCGACCTTGGTGGAGATTATTACATTGGAGCACGGAAAATGCGAGTGAGGTATGAGATAGGAACGAGGGAGAACGTACAAATTCCTTGCAGAGAATGCTAGGATTGAACTACAAACTCGGTCGCCTGGAGCTCAAATTGCGTCCAGCTAGCCGCAAAGCTACTGGGATTCCAATTTTGTGCACTGTGATTCGAGAATTCTGCGGACAAAGGTTTATCTATTCATCCACTAATTATATATTTGTTATGTTGAACGATATTTAATGTGGGTGCCTCAGCCAAGGGCGGCTGCTGGACAAAGAATGTGTGAAACTATCATATTTACAAATTAATCATGTCGGTTCTCTTTCTCTGCGTTGTTGTTGGTGTAATTCAGAGCACTGCCAGGAGGGGGAGCATTCTTCGGCTACAACGGAGCAATTAAGAAGACTACGGTAAAGCAGATTCAGAATGGACAGAGGTAAGCCCACGGTAAACGCTTTCGAAATCCCCTTCTATATCTACCGGTAGTTCAAACATTTTTCAACGTACCACGAATAGTGGAGCAGACTTGATGGGCTGAAAGGCCTGATTCTGCTCCTATGTCTTATGGGTTAAAGGTCAAGGCAAGAAGCATTTGTATGTGAATCGAGTGAACATTGAGAACTGTCCTGAAAATGGGATATTGATCCCATTTCGGATGCCATGGATCCCATGTTTCGGGCAGGGACTCTTCGTGTCCTGACGAAGGGTTCCGGCCCGAAACGTTGACTGATCGTTTCCACGGAAGCTGCCCGATCTGCTGAGTTCCCCCAGCGTGTTGTGAGTATTTCCGTGAGAGATGTCGCAGCCGAGGACTGCAGTTTTGCGTCGATTATTCAGAACGGATTTTACCTCATCTCTTCCCAGATCAGAGCTCCGAAATCTCCGCCTTCCTGTCTAGTTGCATTGACGGCCAGCTGTCGAGGTTGACGAGATTCTACCGGTGCCGACTGGAGCAGGCGATTGAAGAAGGCGTGGAAGGTCTCGTTCTTTATGTTAACGGGCAAGGATCACTTCACGGGGCGAGAGTATCACGTAAGTGGAAGGGACGCAGATGGAACGTAGATGCCTGTGTGTAAGACAGGGCTGACAGACCTGGTGTAAAGCCAAATATAGGTCAGTTGCCGGTGTGGACGGAGAAATGGCAGATGGAGGTTTTTTAAAAAAAAATTTCATTCACGCGATGTGGGCGTCGCCAGCTAAACCAACATTTATTGCCCATCTCTAGTTGCCCTTGAGAATGTGTGGCTGAACTGTCCTCTTGAACCGCTGCAGTCCGTGAGGTGTCGGTTCACCCACAGCGCTGCTAGGGAGGGAAGTTCATGATTGTGACCTAGCGACAATGAAGGAACGGCGATATATTTCCAAATCAGGATAGTCAGTGACTTGGAGGCGTATCTCCATGTGTGTGTGTTCTGAGGTATCTGCTCTTTCTCGGCCTTCGAGGTGGTAACTTCAAATGGCCTACTCCTGCACCTATTGTCTATTGTCTAAAAGAGATATAAGGGGGAAGTTTTCACTCAGAAGTGGTGTGTGGCTGCGATGTGGAATATGGGGTTGTGGGAGAGGGAGATTGATCAGGCACTTTGAAGAGGCGTTTAGATAGGTCTGTGGACAATGGAAGGATATGAAAAGTGCTCAGGCAAAGGAGTTCAGATTCGTTGCCCATTTGATTATTCATTTATATCGTTCCACACATTACTGGGGGCCCGGCAGGAGAGGAAAGTGAACCAGAGGAGAAAGGGAAAGAGGAGGGGCGCCAGGGGAGAGGTGATAGGCTGGTGAGGAGAAGAGGTAAAAAGCCTATGTAACAATTAGAAGAAGAGGGAAAAGACAGTTCTATGCTTTTTGGCAAAACTGCTGGACAATGAAAAGGCCCAGTCCACGTGGAACAAATCCTACAAAAGTATCCGGGAAGACTTGAGCTTTTATGGGGTTGAATGCTGGGCGCGGCAAAGTGAGATGAATGAGTCCTCTGTATTTTCTGATTTGCTCCTTTATAAGCCGCAGCAGGCGACCTGCACTGACAACTGATTGCCACAGATCCGGCCATTAATGGATATCGCTTCTTTACTCCACTCTGCCCATCATCTCATGACCATCCCAATACGTGGCTAGAACTTTCCTCAAGGGATTTGGATGCCATTATTGACCCACTCCCCCAGCTCACACACCTCACATGTCTTGTTATCATGGTCCGGTCCGTGAAATCCGTATTCCGGTTCATGGTCCGGTCCATTGACCCTTGCTCCAGGTTTTCGTGTCTACCCTGTTTCTGTTCTTGTTGAGCTCTAATTGAGGCAGCTAATGCTTGTTGGGGCTGGCTGCATAAATACCTTCAGAGACCAGGGCGTGGCTGCTGGATTGTTCTTGTCCTTACTCCTTATATGCCTTCCTTTGCCTTCTGTTCCCTCGCCTGAAGCCTTGCCTTGTTTTGCCGGTAACTCTCGCCTCGCCTGAAGTTCTCGTTTTGTCTTGCATTGCCCGAAGCCTTGCCTGGTCTTGCCGGTAACTCTCGCCTCGTCTCGCCTGCAGTCTTGTCCTGGAGCCACCCTGTACCTAGCTCACTTCCCGTCCCTTGCATCCGCCGGGTTAGCCAGGCCGCATTGCCGTTACCTACGGTTGGTTCTGTCCCTTCCTATCCCTTGCCTCCGTCGGGTAAGCCAGGCCGTCTTGCCGTTACCTGCGGTTGGTTCTGTCCCTTCCTGTCCCTTGCCTCCGTCGGGTGGTGATCCGCACCCTGCCCAGGAGTAGCCTCCAGCCTCCAGTCTCCAGCCAAGCCTCTAGCCTCCGGCCTCAAGCCTGAAGACTCTAGCCTCCTGCCTCCTGCAAAGCCTCGCCTCAAGTCTCAAGTCTCTATCCTCCAGCCTCCTGCAAAGCCTCGCCTCAAGTCTCTAGCCTCCAGCCTCAAGTCTGAAGGCTCCAGCCACCTGCCTCTTGCCAAGCCTCGTCTCTATCCTCTAGCCTCAGGCCTGTAGACTCCAGCCTCCTGACACTGCCAAGCTTCGCCTCAAGTCTCTAGCCTAAAGACTCCAGCCTCCTGCCCCCTGCCAAGCCTTGCCTTAAGTCTAAAGCCTCTAGCCTCAATCCTAAAGACTCCAGCCTCCTGCCCCTGCCAAGCCTCGCCTCAAGTCTCTAGCCTCTAGCCTCAAGCCTGAAGACTCCAGCCTCCTGCCCTCTGCCAAGCCTCGCCTCAAGTTTCTAGCCTCTAGCCTCAAGCCTGAAGACTCCAGCCTCCTGCCTCCTGTCAAGCCTCGCCTCTAGTCTCTAGCCTCAAGCCTGAAGACTCCAGCTTCGTCCTGCCTGCCAGCCAAGCCTCGTCCTTGTCTAGTTCTGGGGTCCAAGCCAGAGGCAAGACCCAGGTACTGTGTCCTTGTCCAGTCTCTGGCTCGGAGTCCAAGCCCGGGCTCCTAGCTCTCTTGTCCAGTCCTGTTCCGGGTTCCCGGTTTTTGTATCCATGTCCTTGCCCTCACCCTGTATCCTAGTCCTGTCCCTAGTACTTCAGTGTCTGTGTCTTGCACTTGGATCCATACCCAGCCACCTCCCTATGACACTTATGGTTTGTTCGTCTGCCCAACTCTGTAGATTATCCTCGCCGTAATTATGGGGTCCTGCGTCAGTTGAACAGGCAGTACTCGGCGATCGTCTCTCCTTTGAAATATGGGACCACGTTCATTTGATGGCAACCACGCCGGATGTTTCGGACATCCTCTCAGTCCTTATGGCTGCTCCATTCACTGCTTCGGTATTCACAGCAGACAAGATTAACCTTTCATTTTTTTGAACATATTCTTGGAAAAAGAGCTTTGAACGGAGAAGAGCTTAGACAGGTGACCAATCCGGACATCAGGAGTTTTGAGCAAAGGGGACTTCAGTCAGGTGACCGAGGATGAAAGGCAGCGGCGGGTCTGTACAGCGAAAAAGAGCTTTAATAGCGACCAGTCGCCCTGTGCGATTGACGGGCAAGAGCAAATGAAAGGAAGGCAGGGCCAGGCGCAGCGGCCGTCGACTTAATTAATGTGGATAAATGTGAAGTTATCCACTTTGGTGGCAAAAACAGGAAAACAGATTATTATCTGAATGGTGGCCGATTAGGAAAGGAGGAGGTGCAACGAGACCTGGGTGTCATTATACACCAGTCATTGAAAGTGGGCATGCAGGTACAGCAGGCGGTGAAAAAGGCGAATGCCATGCTGGCATTTATAGCGAGAGGATTCGAGTACAGGAGCAGGGAGGTACTACTGCAGTTGTACAACGCCTTGGTGAGACCTGGAGTATTGTGTGCAGTTTTGGTCCCCTAATCTGAGGAAAGACATCCTTGCCATAGAGGGAGTACAAAGAAGGTTCAGCAGATTGATTCCTGGGATGGCAGGACTTTCATATGATGAAAGACTGGATGAACTAGGCTTATACTCGTTGGAATTTAGAAGATTGAGGGGGGATCTGATTGAAACGTATAAAATCCTAAAGGGATTGGACAGGCTACATACAGGAAGATTGTTCCCGATGTTGGGGAAGTCCAGAACGAGGGGTCACAGTTTGAGGATAAAGGGGAAGCCTTTTAGGACCGAGATTAGGAAAAACTTCTTCACACAGAGAGTGGTGAATCTGTGGAATTCTCTGGCACAGGAAACAGTTGAGGCCAGTTCATTGGCTAAGAGGGAGTTAGATATGGCCCTTGTGGCTAAAGGGATCAGGGGGTATGGAGGGAAGGCTGGTACAGGGTTCTGAGTTGGATGATCAGCCATGATCATACTGAATGGCGGTGCAGGTTCGAAGGGCCGAATGGCCTACTCCTGCACCTATTTTCTATGTTTCCATTTTGCTATGTCTGAGTGGACAGAGGCAGAGTGGTGTTCTTGAGGATTTAGCTCTTCATGGCTTTCGCGAATAGAGGCTTCATCTGAGAAGACAAAGGAAAGGAAAACTCAAGCTTATTTCATTGTCTTCTTTATACCTGCTCAGCTAGAGCAGTAGAGATGCCACGCAGGATAGTGCAATGCTCCTCTTGTGGGATGTGGGAAGGAGGCAGGGGGATCTCCTGTACCGCTACAACTGCGAGAAGTGCATCTAGCAGCAGCTTCTAACAAACCGCATTGAGGAGTTGAAGCTGGAAGTGGATGAATTCCGGATCATCCGGGAGGCTGAGGAGGTGATAGATAGGACATGCGGAGAGGTAGTTGCAACCAAGGTGCAGGACACAGGAAACTGGGCGACAGTCAGGAAGGGGAAAGGAGTTAAGAAATCAGTGTAGAGTACCACTGTTGCCATCCCCCTCAGCAACATCTATAATACTTTGGATAGTCAGGGTGGGGTATGACGGTGACCTAACAGAGGAAAGTCGCAGGGGACAGGTCCCTGGCACTGTCTGCCTTTGTGATCAGAAGGGAAGGGAGGAGGAGAAGCGCGCAGTCATGATATTGGATTTGTTATTTAGGGGAACGGACAGCAGATGTTGTGGGCAAGAACGACATTCCCGGAAGGTATGTTGCTTCCTCGGTGTCAGGCTGCGAGATATATCCGGTCGAGTCCTCAGCATTCTTATGTGAGACGCTGAATAGCCAGAAGTCCTGGTCCTTGTAGGTACCAATGGCATGGGTAGGAAGAGTGACGAGGTTCTGCAGAGGAAGTTCAGGGACGTAGGTGCTAAGTTAAAGGGCAGGGCCTCCAGGGATGTGATTTCTGGATTGCCATTCATGCCATGTGCTAATGAGGCCAGAAATAGGACGATTATACGGTTCAATACGTGACTAAGGAGTTGTTGCAGCAGGGAGTGGGTAAGAGTTTTGAATCACCTGGCTGTCTTCCAGGGAAGATGGGTCTGTGCAGAAGGGACAGTTTGCTCCTGAACTACAGGGGGACTATATACAAGTAGGAAGATCTGTTCATGCTGCACGGTGGGGTTTATACGAGAGTTGCAGTGGGATGAGAACCAGGGTACTAGCACAGATAGTGGAGAGGTTGTGGAGGCAGATGTTAGTAAGACCTCAGACAAAGTTAGGAATCAAAAGGTTGAACATGGTGAGACTAGTGTCCTGAGTTGCCTATATTTAAATCCAAGTAATATCATAGGAAAGGTGGATTATAGTGCCGAAGCTGGTTTACAAACAAAGCTTATGAGTACTGAAGAGAGGCTATTGATGTTTCAAAATTGCAGTCAACAGTATGAATTGCAACGGAAAAGGCGGACAACATCGAGAGGGGGGAATACAGCACTGAGGTGTTGTATTTGAATGCGCGTAGTATACGGAGAAAGGTCGATGACCTTGTAGCACGGTTACAGATGTTTTAGTCATCACTGAGTCATGGCAGAAAAAAGATTATAGCTGGGATCTAAATGTCCAAGGATACACATTGCATTGAAAGGACAGGCAGGAAGGCAGAGGGGTGCCGTGGTAAAAAAGTGAAATCAAATCATTCGAAAAGGTGACATCGTCTCGAAAGGTGTTGAACCATTGTGGATAGAGCCAAGGAACTTCAAGGGTAAAAATGACCCCGATGGGAGTTGTATGCAAACCCCAAACAGTAGGCAGGTAGTGGCTTACAAATTACAACGGGGATAGATTATGTATGCTGAAAGGGAAACGTTACAATAGTCATGGAGGTCTTCAATATGCAGGTAGAATAGAAAGGATGTGCTGAAAGTTCGAAGGAGGTTCATGAAAGTGATTCCAGGATTGAATGCCTTCTCATATGAAGAGCGTCTGATGGCTCTGGGCTTGCATCCACTAGAATTCAGAAAAATGAGAGGTGACCTCATAGAAACCTATCGAATATTAAAAGGGCTTGATAGAGTGGGTATGGAGATGATGTTTCCTATGGTGGGAGAGTTTAGGACCAGAGGACACAACCTCAGAATAGGTATTCCTGTTGGAACAAAGTTGAGGAGGAATTTCTTTAGCCAGAGAGAGGTGAATCCGTGGAATTCTTTACCACAGGCAGCTGTGCAAGTAAAGCCTTTATCTATATATAAGGCAGAGGTTGACAGATTCTTGATTGATCAGGGCGTGCAGGAATACAGGGAGAAGGCAGGAGATTGGGGCTGAGGAAAGTTGGATCAGCCAAGATGAAATGGTGGAGCAGACTCGATGGGCCAAATGGCCTTATTCTGCTCCTATATCTTGTGGTCTTATGGAAAGCACAGATAAGCGCAGATGATACTGCGTCGCTGAGACTTCGACCGCTGTCGCCTTCCGTATTGAATGATACCTGACAACTGGCTGACAGACACGAAGCATTGATGTGAGTTCCCCACACATGTGAAGTTAATGGCTAGTTCTTCCTGCCATTTCCACAGATTAACCGGAAGCCTCCTGAAGCCCGGCAGTAAAGTCTGGACCGAGACCCTGCAATCCTTAAACCTGCTGCTGGGTTAGTCTAGGTTGATAATTGTTTATACCTGAATCGTGACTGCTCTCTGTACTCAACACCACAGGAGATATCATTACGGAGCCGAACCTTTCCTCAAGCTTCCTGCCTGCCTCCATCTGGTTCTGAATATCTTGTTTATTAGAGCACGTGATCGTTGTTCTTACAGAGCGTGACTGAGCTCGCCGAGAAGGGCAAGCGAGCGGACGCTTCCAGACTCCTCCTGGATCTGGTGATGGAGAAGGGCTCCGAGGCGCGAAGGGCGATGTGGGAATCCTTTCTGAAAATACATCTCACGTTGCCGAAGCTGAACAGGATATTGAAAGAAATACGGGAAAGCAGTAAAGGGAATAATGCACCCTCTGCTACTTTTCAGACATTAAGGCTACTATTTTTAGAGTGTTGCCCAGAAGTGACTTCATGTTATCTAACCTGTCTGACCAGGGTCTGTCCAATTCCCCGACATGAGCAACGATAAGCGTTTATCTGAAGTGCCTGTTCCATTGAAAGGTAAGTGATGGAACAGAAATCCAAACACATTTATTACGCTTAGGGAGTCAGAATGCCTGCATTTAGACCTCTGCTTAAAGTCTGTTGGAATCTGGGGGTCGGGCTTTATTTGCAGCGGCTGGAGGATTAGAAACTATTCACATTAGTCACAACCTCGGGCACACCGTGTTGTCTCAAGATTTATAGCTCATGATTTATATTATATCTCGTTTTTTTTAACTTGTCACTCATCTCTGATATCTAGAACACCACCAATTTTCAAATCATCTGCAAACGCACCCATCTACGTTTCCATACCTGTCACTTATGTAAATCATACATTGTAGTCCTGACGAAGGGTTTCGGTTGACTGCACTTGCTCCCTGGCCTGCTGAGTTCCTGCAGCATTTTGTCTGTTTTGCACACATCGTAAATGTTTCAGTATAGATCCCCACAGAACACAATTAATCGCGGACTTCAGGTAGATTTGCTCACTTCAACCGCTATTCTCTCTCTGCTTTGGGCAAAGCAGTTCTGAATCTAAATAACCAATTCAGCACTGATGGCATGCAGCATAGATTGTTGTATGAGCCGCCTAGGAATGACCCTGTCAAAGCCTTACTAAAATCCGCATAAACAGCATCCATCGCCCTACCTTCTTTAAGCACTGGCGTCAACAAACACAGTCAACCAGGGTTAGTAAGACACCGCTTTCCACGTAGAAATCCATGGTGGCTCTCCCTAATGGTTCCTATTGGGCTCCCATTGGGCTCTCCCCAATTGTTCGAATCCTATCGCGAAGAGTTCTCTCCAGTAACATCCCTCCCACTGACGCGAGACCCACCTATCTATAGTTTCCCCGATTGTTCCTGGAACATGTCTGTGGCTAGGCAGGACATAAAGATATTAGTCAAGAACCCAATGATTTCGTCTCATGCCTCTCTCAATAACGTGGAGTATGTCACATCAAGTTCCGGGGACCTCTCCATCTTGCAGTTTTTTAACAGACCCGTGTCCTTTGCTTCAGCACTGATCTCCCTACCGAACAAGACTTTCCCCATGGTAAATACTGATGTAAAATACTCATCCACATCCTTCGTACCCAGGGAACTGTTCCCTCTGTCAATCCCTGAGTCTTGCACACGCCCCCGAATTATCCTATTGATCCTGATGTATGTATAGAATGCCTTGGGAATCACTTTCATCCTACTTGCCGAAGACTTTGAATGGCTGTCCTAATTCCGTCACCGTGTTTCTTTCTGGCTCCTTTATAATCTCCTGTTTGATTTTAGCTTTCTAATCTGTACACACTTCTCCTTTTTCATTGTGACTAAATCTCTTTTGTCATCCAAGATTCTCATACTTTTTTCACCTTCTCCTTTCTTCTGACCTGATTATACAGTACCTGTCTCTATTCTGCGCAGTCGGCTTTCAAACAACCTCCACGTTCTCTGCTAAATCTCACTAGTTCCTACCTAATATTCCCGCCATTTGTCCTGCTCCAGATTAATACACTATCAAAATGTCCACGCCTTCCTTATAGCTATCTTTAAAAAAAAAAGGTTGTGGTCCTTGTTGCTTAACTCCTCGTCCACTGAAAGGTCGGTCAGGAGGCCAGAGAACAACAGGTCTTCCTCGTGGTGGACGATTTACGTATTGATTTAAGATACTTCTTCGATGCACGTAACACATTCTGTCCCATATCACCTTCGTGCGCTAACGAGTATCGGGTTTATTTAAGGAAAGTTGTGGCTCCCCATGACAATAATCCGTTTGTTTTTCAACTTTCTTTAATAAGCTTGTTCTTCAATGTTTCGCTAGCTATTGAAAGCATTGTGGACCAAATCCCTTCCAACGTTTGAGTTCCACCCAGGTAGACTCAGTGGAGAGCTGAGTGCAGCCGTGGTGTTGTCCCTGATTAGCATTGAAAACGTTCATCTTTTGCCTCGATCTCTATCTTTTCTAAAACACCGAAACCCGTGGGCATTAAGCACCCAGTGCTTTTCAACCCCCAACCAAGTCTTTGTCAGAGTTACACCCGTGTGGCCAGCAGTATTAATTTTAATTTCGTCACGTCGGTCTACGCCGCTCTGACGAGGCCTCTTTCGGGTTCCAGGATCAACACCTCTCATATTCCGCTTGGGTCGCATCCAACCCGATGGCTTGAACATCGAGCTTTCTAACTTCCGGTAGTTTCTCCCCTACCTATATTCCCCACTCCGCTTCCCCTTGACTTCCCCTCTTCTTGTCACCCGCCTATCATCTCCCCCAGTGCCGTCTTCCTACCCTTTATCCCATGGTCCAATCTTCTCTCCAATCAGAGCACTTCTTCTCCAGGACTTTGATATTCCAACGAACAGCTCCTGATTTCTTCATTTCCCGCTCCCTACCCAACAAGTTTCAATAGACAATAGACAATAGGTGCAGGAGTACGCCATTCGGCCCTTCGAGCCAGCACTGCCATTCGCTGTGATCATGGCTGATCATCCACAATCAGTATCTAGTTCCTGCCTTATCCCCATAACCTTTGATTACGCCATCTTTAAGAGCTCTATCCATTTCTTTCTTGAAATCATCGAGACTTGGCCTCCACTGCCCTCTGGGGCAGAGCATTCCACATATCCACCACTCTCTGGGTGAAAAAGTTTTTCTTCAACTCCGTTCTAAATATCCAACCCCTTATTCTTAAACTGTGGCCTCTGGTTCTGGACTCACCCCTTCAGCGGGAAACATGCTTCCACCCTCCAGCGTGTCCAATCCTTTAATAATCATATATGTTTCAATAAGATCCCCTCTCAGCCTTCTAAATTCCAGAGCATACAAGCCCAGTCGCTCCAATCTTTCGACATATGACAGTCCCGCCATCCCGGGAATTAACCTTCTGAACCTAGGCTGCACTCCCTCAATAGCAAGAATGTCCCTCCTCAAATTTGGAGACCAAAACTGCACACAATACTCCAGGTGTGGTCTCAGCAGGGCCCTGTACAGCTGCAGAAGGACCTCTTTGCTCCTATACGCAATTCCCCTTGCTAAGAAGGCCAGCATGCCATTAGCTTTCTTCACTGCCTGCTGTACCTGCATGCTTGCTTTCAGTGACTGATGTACAAGAACACCTAGATCTCGTTGTACTTCTCCTTTTCCTAACTTGACTCTATTTAGATAATAATCTGCCTTCCTGTTCTTACCACCAAAGTGGATAACCTCATATTTATCTACATTAAACTGCATTTGCCATGCATCCGCCCACTCACCCAGCCTGTGTAGTCACCCTGCATTCTCATAACATCCTCCTCACATTTCACACTGCCACCCAGCTTTGTGTCATCTGCAACTTTGCTAGTGTTACTTTTAATCCCTTCATCTAAATCAATAATGTATAATGTAAATAGCTGCGGTCCCAGCACTGAACCCTGCGGTACCCCACTGGTCACCGCCTGCCATTCCGAAAGGGAGCCGTTAATCGCTACTCTTCTGTCAGCCAGCGAATTTTCAATCCATGTCAGTACTCTGCCCCCAATACCATGTGCCCTAATTATGCCCACTAATCTCCTAAATGGGACTTTATCAAAGGCTTTCTGAAAGTCCAGGTACACTACATCCACTAGCTTTCCCTTGTCCATCTTCATAGTTACATCCTCAAAAATTTCCAGAAGATTAGTCAAACACAATATCTCCTTCGTAAATCCATGCTGACTCGGACCGATCCTGTTACTGCTATCCAGATGTGTCGTACTTTCATCTTTTATAATTGACTCCAGCATCTTTCCCACCACTGACGTCAGGCTAGCCGGTCTATAATTCCCTGTTTTCTCTCTTCCTCCCTTCTTGAGGAGAGGGGCAACATTAGCCACCCTCCAATCCACAGGAACTGATCCTGAATCTATAGAACATTGGAAAATGATTACCAATGCGTCCACGATTTCTAAAGCCACCTCCTTAAGTACCCTGGGATGCAGGCCATCTGGTCCCGGGGACTTATCAGCCTTCAGACCCAACAGCGTATCAAACACCATTTCCTGTCTAATGTGAATTTCCTTCAATTCATCCATTACCCTAGGTCCTTTGGCCACTATGATATATGGGAGATTGTTTGTGTCTTCCCTAGTGAAGACAGATGCAAAGTACCTGTTCAACTCGTCTGCCATTTCCTTGTTCCCCATAATAAATTCACCCGTTTCTGTCTTCAAGGTCCTAATTTTAGTCTTAACTATTTTTTTTTTCCTTTTCACATACTTAAAGAAGCTTTTACTATCCTCCGTTATATTCTTGGGTAGTTTACCTTCGTACCTCATTTTTTCTCCGCGTATTGCCTTTTTAGTTATATCCGGTTGCTCTTTGAAAGTTTCCCAATCCTCCGGCTTCCCACTCATCTTTGCTATGTTATACTTCTTCTCTTTTATTTTTACACTGTCCTTTACTTCCCTTGTCAGCCACGGCCTCCCCTTACTCCCCTTAGGATCTTGCACCTGATCCTGCACCTTCTGCATTATTCCCAGAAATACCTGCCATTGTTGTTCCACTGTCCTCCCTGCTAGAGTATTGTTCCATTGAACTTTGGCCAGCTCCTCCCTCATAGCTCCATAGTTCCATTTGTTATACTGTAATACTGACACTTCCGATTTTCCCTTCTCCCTCTCAATTTGTAGATTAAAACATATCATATTATGGTCATTCCGTCCTCATGGTTCTTTTACCTCGAGGTCCCTGATCAAATCCGGTTTATTGCACAACACTAAATCTAGAATTGCCTTCTCTCCACAAACTCCCTTTCTTGGGGTCCAGTACCAACCTGATCCTTTCAGTCTACCTGCATGTTGAAATCCCCCATAACAACTGTACCATTACCTTTGCGACATGCCAATTTTAACTCTTGATTCAACTTACACCCTACATCCAGACTACTGTTTCGGGGCCTGTAGATAACTCCCATTAGGGTCTTTCTACCCTTAGAATTTCTCAGTTCTATCCATACTGACTCTACGTCTCCTGATTCTATGTCGCCCCTCGCAGGAGACTGAATATCATTCCTCACCAACAGAGCCACCCCACCCCCTCTGCCCATCAGTCTGTCCTTTCGATAGGATGTATAATCTTGAATATTCATTTCCCAGGCCCTGTCCACTTGAAGCCATGTCTCTGTTATTCCCACAACATCATACTTACCAATTTCCAACTGTGCCTCAAGCTCATCCACTTTATTTCTTATACTCCGTGCATTCATATACAATACTTTTAATTCATTACTCCCCTCACCTTTCATATCAATTCCTATTTCACTTGGCCATACTGTAGATCCCTTCTTGAGCTTTCTGCTCTGTTGATTCTGTTGTCTTTCTTAACTTTTCTTATTCTCATTTTCCTTTTAACTCCATCCTTACATTTCCAGTTCGTCCCCTCCCCCCACTACTTAGTTTAAACACACCCATGTTGCAGTGGCAAACCTGCCTGCCAGGATGCTGGTCTCCCGCCTATTAAGGTGCAACCCATCCCATTTGTACAATTCATCCTTACCACAAAACATACCCCAGTGGTCTAAGAATGTAAATCCTTGCTTCCTGCGCTAGTTCCTCAGTCACACATTCAGATCCATTATCTCCCCGTTCTTGACCACTCCAGCACGAGGAACTGGAAGCAAACCCGAGATAACTACCCTGGAAGTCCTGCTTTTCAGCCTTCTTCCGAGTTCTCTGAAGTCACGCTGTAGAATGTCTTTCCTCTTCTTCGCCACGTCATTTGTGCCGACATGCAGCACCATTTCCGGATGTTCACCTTCACTCTGGAGGATTCCCTGCTTTCGGTCCGTGACTTCCTGGATCCCGGCACCAGGGAGGCAACACACCATCCTTAAATCTCGCCTGTTGCCACAGAAACCCCTTTCTGTACCTCTCACTATGGAGTCCCCTCAGGCTGGCAATGTCCTCTGTCCCAACAGCTTCCAAGAGGGTGAACTTGTTTCCGAGAGGTACATCCCCCGGGGTCTCCTGTACTTCAAGCATCCTTTCCTTGCTCATCGTCGTCCTCCTACTCTCTTCCTGTATCCTCGGTGTAACGACCTCACTGTAGGTCCTGTCCAGAAAACTCTCGTTTTCCCGGATGAACCTGGGGTCATCCAGTTGCTTCTCCAGTGCTGCAACACGGTCCTTCAGAAGCTGAATCTGGACACATTTTCCGCAGGTGTAGGATCCAGAGGCACTATCCGTGTCCCTGGCCTCCCGCATCATGCACGCAGCACACCTGAATCAGCCTAGCGGTTATTTCCTCACCACTTCTCACCCTCTCCAACTGTGGCGTAGTCTCTACTCTCAGCCTCCTCGCCGAAGACTCTCGAGCCAATTTCTCGCACTTTTCGCACAAGGCACTTTCCTCGACAAGGCCGCTCCCCGACAGGCCGCTCCCTTGCTTATATTAGCTGATAATTTGAGAAATTAGTTTCACCTGCCGCGCCTCCGCCGACCTTGAATGTCTGTGTTGCTGGCTGCTCACGACCGGCTTTTAAATCAACCGCCCCTTCTCAGCCAATCCCGCACTTACTCCTTCACTGCCGCACCTCCGCCGACCTTGAAGGTCTGTTTATATAAGTTTCAACTTATCATTCTCACATTTCCCCTTGCTTTCCAGTCCGGATGAAGAGTAAGGCCCATCGATGTGTCTGATGTTCTGTGTGTTGCAGTGGGCTTTGTGGAACGAACCTTTGGCAGGTTTTCGGCCCGAAACGTCGACTGTAATTTTTTTTCTCCATTAACGCTGCCTCCTTAATTCCTCCAGCATTGTGTGTGTGTTGCTTGCATTTTTGAACTTTTTTTTTATCAGCACAAGATACCGCTGAACATTAATAAATTCAGGTACTGCAGGTCTAACCTGTCATCGAGACCTAGGTTTGCAGAGGAGCTGGAATTCTTGTGAACTGTGCTGTTCTCCACTAAAGAGAGGCCTCCTCCCGATGCCTGAAAGAAGTTTTTAAACTAGAAAGACCCTGATACATAAGAGAGATATTATTAAACTCAAAAGACCATAATATATAATACAGGTATATTAAACAAGAAAGACCCTGATATATAAGACAGAAGTTACTAAAGTACAAATAACTAATATGTAAGAAAGAAATTATTAAACTATAAATACCCTGATATGTAAGAATTTATTAAACTAGAAAAAAACTGATATGTAAGAAAGAATTTATTAAACTAGAAAGAACGCAGGAAACATTTACCTTTTTAGGGAGGGGGGGAGCCTGTGGCATGTCGAATTACCAGGTGAATGAGCAGTTTTTCGGGTACAGCAAGACTGTATTCATTGATGCTTTGCTGTACCCTTTAGTGCTCGGTGGAAGGTGCTGATGCTTTTTTTCTGGTGGGATGGGGGGGGCTGCTGCTTGTGCGTGGGGGAGAGTGGGGGAGTGTGGGACTTGGGGTTCTAAAATTTAACTGCTATTCATTATTTGGGGTGCTCCTCTGTTTTCGTGGATGTTTGCGAAGATACAGAATTTCAGAATGTATAGTGTATACATTTCTCTGACATTAAATTTACCGATTGAAACCTATTCAACAGCAGCAAACGCGCGTCACGTCCAGGAGAAAATACAACTGGGGTGTCTAAAGATTCCTATGCCATTGCAAATTGCAAACACTCTATCACTTGCATTCAAACATGATGTTAGCATTGCGAGGTTTTCACAGCAAACTGTTCATCACAATAGACTTTGATATCCCATTTCTCTATGTCTTCAGATACTCAATGGGAACACAAGTACAATCTCCGAACACAAACCGAAACACTGAGAGTGAACACGATCCTGATGCGGGAGAAGGTGAAGATCTTCCAGCCGGTTGATCGATACGCTGAGCTGACGGTCATTTCTACGGTTCGAGATCGGAGACTGGTGGAACGCGAGCTGCTGGCAAGGGGCCGGCACCACGAGGAGTGGAGAGAGGAACATCTCCGGAGGGAGCTGGAAAAGATCAGAACGGATCAACTGTTTCAGAGCTGTTACTCACAGAGCTTTTGGGAACAAATGAAGAGATTTTTCACTCAGCCGACTGCAGGGAGTTCGGCAGTGGTAGCCGGAGAGCCGGGCATCGGGAAAACAACAATGGTGCAGAAGGTTGTTCATGACTGGGCCACGGGGAAAATATACCAACAATTTAAGTTTGTTTTTAGTTTCAAATTCTGGGATTTAAACTCCACTAACCGTCTAAGCCTGAGGGAACTGATTCTGAATCAGTACCCTTACTTTGGGAATATCCTGAGAGAAGACTGGAAGAACCAAAAGAGACTGCTGTTTATATTCAATTGATTGGATGAATTTAAGCACAAAATCAATTTCACGGACAACCAGAGAGACACGGAGCCTCAGCATCGGTGCCCAGGTCCGAACTTCCGGTGTAAAGTGTCTGACATCGTGTGCGGTTTAATCCAGCACAAACTGCTCATAAGGTGTTCGGTGTTGGTGACCAGCCGCCCAACTGCTTTATCTTTGTTGGAAAAAGCGGATATTAGTGTTTGGACTGAAATCCTGGGATTCGTTGGAGATAAACGGAAAGAGTACTTCGACAGGTTTTTTGACGACCAGACGGTGGCAGCAGCTGTTTTCAAACACGTGAAGGAGAACGATATCCTGTACACTATGAGCTACAACCCCTCCTACTGCTGGATCCTCGGCCTGGCACTGGGCCCCTTCTTCACACAAAGAGTCAGGGACCCGCAGCGAATTCCCAAGACCATCACCCAACTATATTCCTACTATATTTACAACATCCTGGAAAACCACGGCCGTGAGATTGAGACCCCCGTGATGTGTTACTGAGGGTTGGTGAGATGGCCTTCGCGGGAGTGTCCGAGAGGAAGATTGTGTTTACAGGTGAAGATCTTGTCAAGTACAGCCTGCCACCTTCCCAATTCCCGTCCGGCTTCCTGATGGAATTTTTCGAGAGACAGGATACTGCCTGGACCATGGTGTACACATTCCCGCACCTCACCATCCAAGAGTTTGCAGCCGCACTCGCACAATTCCTGACCACAGAAGGCAAGGATATTATGGATCTCCTCACCGAAGCCCACAACACGGAAGATGGACGATTTGAAGTGTTTCTCCGTTTTGTTGCTGGTCTCTCATCCCCGGGCTCAGTTCGGCGCCTAGAGGACTTTCTGGGTCCATTTCCTCATCAGACAACCTGTCGAGTGATTGATTGGGTGAAGGAAGCGTTCGAAGGCCAGATTGAAAACTCGGAGAGTAAAACCGGTAAAAGGAATCTCTTAAACACGCTGCACTACCTGTTTGAGACTCAGAATAGTCGACTTGCTCAGATCACACTGGGATCCGTGGACGCTCTGTCACTCCGCGGATTGCGACTGACCCTGATGGACTGCGCGGTCCTGGCTCATGTCATCGGACATTGTGATGCAATAAAGCACCTCGATTTGTGTGGCTGCCGCATCCAGTGTAAAGGACTCCGGCGGCTGGGACCCGTACTGCACAAATGCCAGGTTTTGGGGTAAGTGTTCGTTTGACTTTATCTCGAAATTGAATTTTCATTTTCAATTGTGCTTTACTGCTTTAGGACTCTCACTCGATCCTCTCTAAGAAGCATTCTACCCTTTCCTGGGAGCAGCCTACCGCCACCCCCAAGTTGTAGGGTTCTACGTTTCCAACCATACACTGCGTGTGGGTGGCTCCACCCTCTCTCACCCAGCTTTTTGAGCACCGCTCGTTCCACTATCGGCGAGAAGGGAACTTCACTACGTCACCCCCACACCCCACCCACGTAGCTCTACCACGTACAGCGTTACGCACTGATCAGTGACAGAGAGAGGTTTGATGAGTTTGCAGGGGAGAGACTACCAGCATTTGACAACGAGATTATGTGACGTTTTGTGAATAATCAGTAGCTGGTTGGTATTAACTGTAGCGTTTCCTGTAGTAATCTTGTTATTATGGTGTTATTATTTCTCACTTTGCTGTCTTTGTTTAGACTGGGGTACAATGACCTGGGAGATTCATGTGTGCAACTGGTGTCCGCGACACTGAGGAACCCGGACTGCAAAATTCAGAAACTGGAGTAAGTACCAGAGTGTGAGCGACTGTGCTTACAAGGCATTTGGCTGTCCAACCTGAACAGTAAAATGATCTGGCTGGTACTCTCCGGGTTGCGCCCTGCACCGCGCGCCGGCAAGGGCAACGGCAGGATAATCTCGCAGGCGAATTCGCGGCTGAGCAATTGGCACAGAGGGCATTTGTCTGCTTTGCGGATCGTTAGGTACACTTCTGATGAAGGGCGGGTAAGATCCAAAGCAGAGGGAGACCAGTAAACTGGCGGGCAGAACTACTGGAGCTGCTGGGGAGGGTTTAAACTAATTTGGCAGGGCGATGGGGACGGAAATGATCGGGCTGAGGTTGAGGCCGCTGCAGTGTGTAGTGAGGATGTGAGGAATGGCCGGCAGATGAACGGGCACAATTAGAGTCGGAGGGCTCAGTTGAAGAGCATCACGAGGACAAAATCCAAACATGTGATCAATACAGTACTGAAGTTTCCTTTTGTATTTGAATGCACGCAAGAGTGTAGGAATATAGTATATGATCTTGCAGCGCAGTCGTGGCTGAAAAAGATCATGGATGGCACATTAACATCCAAGGACCTGTTGTTTCGAAGGGACAGGCAGGTCGACAGAGGGGGTGAGGTGGTACGATTGGTTAAAAAACGTAATCAAATCTTGAGAAGGAAATGATGTAGATTCCTTTTCAGTAGAGTTAAGGAAATGCAAGGGTTTAAAAAAAAGAAACTGATGGGAGTTACTTACAAGCCCCCAAAGACTAGCCACGATGGGGGTGCAGAGTACAAAGGGAGAAAAGGCATGTAAAATGGACACTGCCATGAAAGTCACGAAGGATATCAATATGTCTAAAGATTGGAAAAATCATGTTGGTGCTGGATCGCAAGACATGGAACTCATAGAACATCTAGGAGATGGCTTTTAAGAGCAGCTTTCTGGTTGAGTCCACTAGTGTAAGGGTAATTCTGAATTGGTTATGGTGAAATGAAACAGAATTGATTAGGGAGGTTAAGGTGAAGAAACTTTTAGGAGGCAGTAAATAAAATGCGATGGAATTGACCCTGATGTTTGAGAGTGAGAAGCTAAAGTCAGTTGTATTAGTACTACGGTGGATGAAACGGAAACACTGAGGCAGGAGAGTGCAACTTGTCATAGTTGGTGGGAAAGCGACACTAACAGGGTTGACGGCAGAACAGCTATGGCTGGAGTTTCTGGGAGGAATTCGGAAGGCGGAGGATAGATACAACTCAAAGGTAAAGAAGTATGCCTGGCCTGCTGAGTTCCTCCAGCATTTTGTGTGCGTTAGTCAAAAACAAGAATGATGCATCAGTAGCTGACAAGGGAAGTCAAAGTCAGCAGAAAAGCGAATAGGAAGGCATATGATATGGAAAAATATTGGAAAGTTAGACAATTGACAAGGTCCTGCATGGGAGGTTAGTTAGGAAAATTCAGTCGCTGGGTATACATGGAGAGGTGGTAAATTGGATCAGACATTGGCTCAATGGAAGAAGCCAAAGAGTGGTAGTAGAGAATTGCTTCTCCGAGTGCAGGCCTGTGACTAGTGGTGTGCCACAGGGATCAGTGCTGGGTCCATTGTTATTTGTCATCTATATCAATGATCTGGATGATAATGTGGTAAATTGGATCAGCAAATTTGCTGATGATACAAAGATTGCAGGTGTAGTAGACAGCGATGAAGGTTTTCAGAGCCTGCAGAGGGACTTGGACCAGCTGGAAAAATGGGCTGCAAAATGGCAGATGGAGTTTAATACAGACAAGTGTGAGGTATTGCACGTTGGAAGGACAATCCAAGGTAGAACACACAGGGTTAATGGTAAGGCACTGAGGAGTGCAGTGGAACAGAGGTATCTGGGAATACAGATACAAAATTCCCTAAAAGTGGCGACACAGGTAGATAGGGTCGTAAAGAGAGCTTTTGGTACATTGGCCTTTATTAATCAAAGTATTGAGTATAAGAGCTGGAATGTTATGATGAGGTTGTATAAGGCATTGGTGAGGCCGAATCTGGAGTATTGTGTTCAGTTTTGGTCACTGAATTACAGCAAGGATATAAATAAGGTTGAAAGAGTGCAGAGAAGGTTTACAAGGATGTTGCCAGGACTTGAGAAACTCAGTTACAGAGAAAGGTTGAATAGGTTAGGACTTTATCCCCTGGAGCGTAGAAGAATGTGGAGAGATTTGATAGAGGTATATAAAATTATGATGGGTATAGATAGAGTGAATGCAAGCAGGCTTTTTCCACTGAGGCAAGGGGAGAAAATAACCAGAGGACATGAGTTAAGGGTGAGGGGGTTGTGACGAGAATACACATAAAATTAAGATGTTTGCTGGCCTGGGTTAGCATCACTGACATCAGCAAGTGGTCTGCCACCTGCCCTCAGGGGAAGGAGAGATAAGGAACAATGGAGCAGCGTCTGGAGATGTGTAATGAAGTGACGGGGGAGAGAGAGCTTTCTGGAGCGGCTCCCCCCCCCTTTGAACCTTGAACTGTTTGAAGTGATGGACAGGCGATGCCCCAGCAGGGGGATAAAAAGGGACCGGTTCGCTAAGGCAGGACACACACGACACCCGAGGTAACGAGACCCTGGAAGCGGTACGCCTCTCACGAGTCGGTGAGAAGTATCAGACAACGCCCGGGGTGGAAAGGTACGATCAGCGGGAACCCGGTGTGTGTCCGCCCTTGCCTGGGTGCCGGGTTCACTGCAGAGGAGCGACCGCATCTGGAGGAGGGGTCACAGTCGGTGACCTCATGTGACATCACCAAGGACCCGCCCAAAATCTGTTTGTGAGCCATCTCGCCGGTCTGTGAGTGAAACCGTGTCTGAATGATCAGTCGTTCCCGTTCTCTCTCTCTCTCTTCCCCCACGTTGTCCATCGCCATGGCAACGATTACTGCGAACTGAACTACTAAACTGGACTGAACTTTGAGTCACTTTGAAATTTGGTCATTTACCCCTAGACAACGATAGAGCTTGATTGATGCTGTTATCTTAATTCTGTGCACATGCGTGGTTATCATTGCTGAACTGTTGCATTTATTATCCTTTCGATTACTGTGTTGCTTATTTCTTTAATAAAACTTTCTTAGTTCTAGTACTCCAGACTCCAACTGAGTGATCCATTTCTGCTGGTTTGGCAACCCAGTTACGGGGTACGTAACATAAGTGGGGTTCTCGTCCGCGATTTTGAACGCTAAATTTGGGACGGAGTAAATTGATTGGGTTAAAATTCCCGAAAGAAAGAAAAGACAAACAGCAGAAATGGAGGCTAAGGAATTTATAAAGGCGCCGACCTTGGAGGCATTAGAGGATGCCAGGAAATCGGAATTGGTAGCTGTGGCCAAACGGTTGAATCTTGCTAAGGTGAAGTCGACAATGAGGAGAGAGGAGATACACAGAGCTATTGTAGAGCACTATGTATCTAAAGGTGTGTTTCCCCAAGGCGAGCTGGGGGTGGTGTCTGTTGAAAAACCTGCTGGAGACGCAGTACAGGTACAGCTTGAAAAACTGAGACTCGAGCACGAGTTCCGGGTACGGCAGTTAGAACACGAAGAGAAGCAGTTAGATAGGCGGGAGAAAGAGAAAGAGAGAGAAAGACAGTTGGAGAGAGAAGAGAAGGAGAGGGACAGACAGTTAGAGAGAGAGGAGAAAGAGAGGGACAGACAGTTGGAGAGAGAGGAGAAACAGAGGGAAAGGGAATTTGAGCTGGAGAAGTTAAAGATAAGGGCCGAGCAGGGGCTCGTGCCGAACCAAGGTGGAGGGTTCCGGGCGACCCAGGAGGTTAGGCTGGTTCCCCCATTTGACGATACCGACGTGGATCGGTACTTTCTCCACTTCGAAAAATTGGCTATAAGTCAGGACTGGCCGAGGGATAAGTGGGTTGTTTTACTTCAGAGTGTACTGAAAGGGAAGGCCCAAGAAGCTTACTCAGCTTTGTCCGCGGAAGATGCCCAGAGGTATGAGGTGGTGAAGGAGGCCATCCTCAGGATTTATGAGTTGGTCCCGGAGGCATACCGGCAGAAGTTCCGGAATGCGAGGAAACAGTCGGACCGCACGTATTTGGAGTTTGCCCGTGAGATGCAGACATATTGTGAGCGTTGGTGCGCCTCGAAGGGGGTAGAGGGGAATTATGACAGACTGCTACAGCTGATCCTGATTGAGCAGTTTAAAGGTTGTGTCCCTGAGGGTATGAGACCCTACCTCGATGAGAAAGAGGCAGCCACGATGACGCATAAAATGAAGTTTGCCCCGAGTAAAGGCTACCAGAAGGGTAGTCAGGACGGCGGGGAGAGTCCGCCGGAAAAGTCAGAAAGTAAGCCGGGGACTAGTGAAAAGGATAAGGTAGACCGGGAGCAGTCTGGTAGGAAGTCTCCTGGGGTCGTCTGTTATAATTGTGGGAAAGTCGGACACTTTGCGTCCAGGTGCTTTACCCCAAGGAAGGAGACGGGGAAAGGAAAAGCGGAAATTTTGAATGACTGTATCGAGCTGTTAAGCGAACCGCTAGGGAAGGACAGGTCTGAAAAAGCCCAGGAAGGGCGCGAGAGGTTTATCTCGGCCGGACTGGTGTCAGTGAAGGAGAGGATAAAACCAGTTCCAGTGCGGATCTGGAGAGACACGGGAGCGTGTCAGTCACTAATACTGAAGAGTGTATTAGAGTTTAGCTCAGAAACCCAGACTGGGGAGGTAGAGGTCAAAGGTGTTGGGGAAGGGACAAAGTCAGTCCCTTTGCACCAGATACACTTACAGAGCAACCTGGTCTCTGGACTAGTCACGATCGGGGTAAGGTCCGAATTACCGATGAAAGACGTGGAAGTCTTGCTCGGTAATGACATCGCCGGAGGAATCGTGTTCCCAGTCGTGAGATTGACGGGTCAGCCTGCCAGCATTAAGGCCCCGCCCATGGACTCACAGGTTCATTACGGGCCCGCGATAGTGAATTTAGCTGAAACATTTCTGCCAACCTTGTATGAGACAGGGTGTAGTGAGATAAGAGGTAGTGAGGGAGCTGGGACGGACGTAGCAGTAGCCAGGAAAGAATTTGTGCAGACGCAGGAGCGAGACGAGGGGCTGATAGTTTTGGCAGAGACCGCTCTCTCTGACACAGCCTTGACAAGGGAACTTAGTAGACTATTGTGCTGAGGAGGAAGTGCTAAGGAGAAAAGGGAAATCAAGTACAGTATCCGCAGATGAGGAATGGGGGGTGGTGCAAAAGAGTTATGGGGATGAGGTTTTTAACATGGCCCACGAGGTACCCCCCGGTGGACATTTTGCGGTGCTGGAGGAAACAGTTGGTGGAATCATGAAAGAGATTTACCGGCTGCCCAGGGGGAAGAATGTTATTGATCATGACCGACGCGAACTGAGACGGTCACCGGCTTTTGATATGCTAACAAACCTAGTCGGTGTTAGCGTGGAAATCAATGAAGCTAGGGGCCCCCTGATAAGAGGAAAAAACCATTTTGAAAAGATTAGGATGGGATCGATCAGATGGGAGAAGGCTATTGTTTTGGCCAGGTCTACTGATAAGGTCTCTCCCTTAATCCCCGAACAAAGCGAATCTTTAGAAGTAATTAAACGACTCGCGCCCGTGTGTTTGATTGTCCCGAGGAAATGCAAAGAACTGGGACGTTGGGTGATGTCTGTTACAATAGGTTAGCTTAGTAAAGAACACGCATATATAATGAGTAATTCAGTGACTAAAGGGCTGATGAACACAGAGGTGTGTATTGGCAATTTAATACGGCTGTCTGAAGCCAGCTTGATAGTGAACCTTGAAAAAAATGAATTCGGCCACACGAGGGTCACTTACCTGGGAATTGTGGTGACACAGGGGCAGCTGGCAGCGATGCAAGCTACAGTGCAGCCTATCGCTGACCTCCCAACCCCGACAGACAAGAGGACCCTCAGAAGGCTCTTGGAGATGGTGGGGTACTGCAGGAAGTTTTGCAATAACTCTGCGGTCAATACCCGTGCCCCTCCTACTAAGCCCTTGCGAGAGAAAACTGAGTCGGAATGGGACGACCCTTGTTATTGTGGTCCGGGACAAAACCAAATGAGAGGTTACATTGGTCGCAATTCATCAGTGTTTTTGGCCACTATGAAGTTTGCTGAGTTGGAGCCTGGTCTAAGGGATTATTAATAATACGTGTAAAAGGAACAGAAAATGTGATGACTGTCTGTCAAGGTGTTGACAGCTTCAAACTCGCTGTGTTAGCCAAATAGCTGATAAAGATGTATATTTGTGTATGTATCAAATAATGTAGTCATGTTTGTAATTTTTACCTCCCGGTAAAAATCCTTAAAAGGGGGGAAGTGTGACGAGAATACACATAAAGTTAAGATGTTTGCTGGCCTGGGTTAGCATCACTGACATCAGCAAGTGGTCTGCCACCTGCCCTCAGGGGAGGGAGAGATAAGGAACAATGGAGCAGCGTCTGGAGATGTGTAATGAAGTGACGGGGGAGAGAGAGCTGTCTGGAGCGGCTCCCCCCCCCCCTTTGAACCTTGAACTGTTTGAAGTGATGGACAGGCGATGCCCCAGCAGGGGGATAAAAAGGGACCGGTTCGCTAAGGCAGGACACACACGACACCCGAGGTAACGAGACCCTGGAAGCGGTACGCCTCTCACGAGTCGGTGAGAAGTACCAGACAACGCCCGGGGTGGAAAGGTACGATCAGTAGGAACCCGGTGTGTGTCCGCCCTTGCCTGGGTGCCGGGTTCACTGCAGAGGATCGACCGCATCTGGAGGAGGGGTCACAGTCGGTGACCTCAGGTGACATCACCAAGGACCCGCCCAAAAGCTGTTTGTGAGCCATCTCGCCGGTCTGTGAGTGAAGCAGTGTCTGAATGATCAGTTGTTCCTGTTCTATCTCTCTCTTCCCCCACGTTGTCCATCGCCATGGCAACGATTACTGCGAACTGAACTACTAAACTGGACTGAACTTTGAGTCACTTTGAAATTTGGTCATTTACCCCTAGACAACGATAGAGCTTGATTGATGCTGTTATCTTAATTCTGTGCACATGTGTGGTTATCATTGCTGAACTGTTGCATTTATTATCCTTTCGATTACTGTGTTGCTTATTTCTTTAATAAAACTTTCTTAGTTCTAGTACTCCAGACTCCAACTGAGTGATCCATTTCTGCTGGTTTGGCAACCCAGTTAAGGGGTACGTAACAGGGGAAAAGTTTAAAGGGAACATTGGAGGGGGCTTCTTCACACAGAGAGCGGTGGCAGTATGGAAGGAGCTGCCAGACGAGGTGGTAAATGCGAGTTCTTTTTTAACGTTTAAGAATAAATTGGACAGATACATGGATGGGAGGTGAATGGAGGGATATGGTCTGTGTGCAGGTCAGTGGGACTAGGCTGAAAATGGTTCGGCACAGCCAAGAAGGGCCAGAAGGCTTGTTCCTGTGCTGTAGTTTCTATGGTTTCTATTGGGAAACTTTTAAAAATAACAACAGAAAGCAAATAAAAAGTGCAAAAAAAAAACTGAAGCTAACCTCGCCAGAAATATATAGGAGTAAAAGAGAGACAAGAGTCGATATCGGATGCTAGAAAATAGCTTTAGAGAGTTAGTGATGGGAGAACATAGAAATGGCAGATGAACCTACTACGTATATTGCGTCAGACTTCCCTATGGAAGACACTAACAGTTCTATACTGGTGTACCGTAGGGGTTGGTGTTGGGAGCGCTTTATTCACATTATATGTCAATTATTGTGATTACAGAATTGATGGCTTCGTGGTCAGGACTATGGACCAGAGGCAGGTATTTTTGATGAAGCAGTGATTCTTCAGAAGGACTGGGACAGATTGGGAAAGTGGGCTAAGAGGTAGAAGATAAAATATCGCGCAGGCAAGTGTAGGGGAACGAACCTGGTAGAAGGTATAACGGTGTAGACTATTTTCTGAGCTGGGAGAATATTCAAAAGTCAGAGTTGCTAATAGACTTATTTTGTGCCAAAGAAACAGAAAAGACGTCAAACAGCCAATGTGCAGAGAGAGAAAAAAACACACTATGCCGAGAAAGAAAAGAAGCCATCAAAAGTTAAGTAAACCATATAAAAAAAAGGCCGACGAACACCCAATCGGCAGAGAGACAAATCCGCAAGCAAATACCGTCCTGATCAGAAGTCATCAGCAGAGTCCCAGCATAATTCAGTGCAGAGCCGAGTAAACCTTGTGGACTTGAGCTAGTCCGTCCCTCGCCTCGGGCCCTGAGACCCCGACCTTTTTACTCTGGCCCCGGCTCCTAAATCGACGCCCAAGCATCGGATTGAATTGCCCGGATATGCTCTGGGGCCTGGACCCCACCCCGACCATTCGGCCTGTCACCGACCTTCCCGATTCGGCTAGGCCCTTCATTCTGCATCCAAGCACCGAGTTCAGTCGAATCGCTGCGTTCTGGTGCCAGTACCACGCCGCTTCGAATAGGCTTGTACCGGACCTTTCTGTTTCGGCCTATAGCCTACCTTTCTGATTCGGCATGGCGCTCAAGTTTCCGTCCCAACATGGAGTTAAGGCAAATCGATCTATTCTGGTGGCCAAACCTAGCCGCCTTGATTCGGCCCTTCGCAGTGAAATGGATCGAATCTCGGGTCCTCCTCGCTCTCGGCGGTGGGCCCGCCGCCTCGCCTCGGTTCGGCTTTTAAGTCCAAATGGAATTTACAGACTATTACTTGCGCTGAACGCTTGCAAGAGAGCCAGGTCGAGAGGGGCAAGCGATCAGTCATGATGGAATGGCAGAGCAAACTCAATGGGCTGAGTGGCCTGATTCTGCACCCATGCCTCATCGATGATCGGTAACAGTACTACCAATAACCATAAGGGAATTGCGCTTTCGCCGGTCTCTTTCTACCCTTTTTACCCGCTTTTTCTGATCTCCAGGCTGAAGAATGATGGCGTCAAGGATCGCTCTGCCGAGTATCTTTGCTCTGCTCTTAGTTCAAACCGCTCGCTGATTGAACTTGACCTGGGTGATAACAAACCGGGAGACTCAGGGTTGAAAGCTCTGTTTGCGGTTCTGGGAAACTCGGAATGCAAAGTGCAGAAACTAAAGTAAGTACCTGGCTGTGGGAGTTTGCGGTGACAGTCACTGGGCCTCTGACACTGCACATGATTGTGATCAGGAACTGCGTTTGTGAATGCACAGTGGGGAATTGAAATGTCTTTCGTTTCTCTGTGCCCTCCACCCTCACTCCCAGGCTGCACAACGTCGGGCTCACGGAATTTGGTGCCAAGGATATCGCCTTCTCTCTCAATACCAACCGATCACTGGCGGAATTGAATCTCCGTGGTAATAAACTGCGAGATTCAGGAGTGAAACAGATGTGCGTTGCTCTCAGTAACCCGGAGTGTAAACTACAAAAACTGCGGTAAGTACCGGAGGGTCTGAGGCAGTATTTAAAGTCGCTGGATGCACGACACTGAACACTACTGTGATAAGTAATTGCGCAGTTGCAAGTAAAAGGTTGTGAATCCCTTGAAATTACCTGTTTTTCTGTAATAATTACTCATAAAAATGTGATCAAAATTTTATCTAAGTCACAATAATAGACTAACAAAATCTGCCGAAGCGAATAATTTTACTTCTCGTCAATAGTGATACACCATTGAAAAAAATCACAGTCTAGGCTCAATAGAATATGTGAACCTCTGGGGTAATACCTTCTACAAAATCCATTTGAAGTAAGATGCTCCAATCAATGAGAGGAGATTGCAGGTCTGGGCTGTAGAGATGCCCTGCCCTATAAAAAAATAGACACACAAATTCGGATTACTGACAGAGCCTGCTCTTCTCAAGAAAGATCTGTTCATGCGCATCACACCTCGATCAAAACAACTTTCAGGGGATGCATGAAGCTGGAAAAAGCTCAAACAGATAAATAGAGGGGTAGCTCAAGCGGAGCGGCCTGTGGAAAGCGGCCAATGAGTGAGTGGGCCAGTGAAGGAGTGGAGCTTTGAGGCTTTGACTCGAGAGGCTTCGACGAGAAGAGGCAGAGGACAAGCTTGCTCGCAGTTAGTCTTAACAATGTCTCCTGAGACGGAGATGTGCCTCTCATGTGGGATGTGGCAGTCTTGGGGGAACGCCCCTCTCCCGCAGAATCACATCTGCCAGAAGTGCATAGGGCTGGGCGATCTGGAAGACCGTGTAAGGAATCTGGAGCAGCAGCTGGATGACCTTCGACTCATAAGGGAGAATGAGGCAATTATAGATGAGAGCTACAGGGAGGTAGTCACACCTAGGCTGTCGGAAGCAGGTCGTTGGGTGACAGTCAGAGGGGGGAAAGCAAAGATGAGCAGACGGGTAGTGCAGAGCACCCCTGTAGCCATTCCCCTGAATAATAAGTTTACCGTCCTGGATACTGTTGGTGGGGTCGACCGACCAGGTGTGAGCCACGGTGGCAGGGCCTTCGGCACTGAGTCTGACCCGGTGGTGCAGAAGGATGGAACGGAGAAGAGGAGAGCTGTCGTCATTGCAGACTCTATAGTCAGGGGAGCGGACAGGAGATTTTGTGGACGTGAGAAGGATACCCGCATGGTTTGTTAACTCCCGGATTCCAGGGTCCGGGTTATCTCTGACCGGGTGCAAGACATCCTGGTACGAGAGGGAAAGCAACCAGAAGTCGTGATACATGTTGGTACCAACGACATAGGCAGGAAGAGGGATGAGGTCCTGAAGTGTGAGTTTCAGGAACTAGGCAGAAGGCTGAAGAACAGAACCTCAAGGGTGGCGTTCTCAGGATTGCTGCCAGTGCTACGGGACAGTGATGGTAAGAATTGGAGGAGATGGCAGTTGAATGCGTGGCTGAAGAGTTGGTGCTGGGAGCAGGGTTTTAGATTTTTGGATCATTGGGATCTCTTCTGGGGAAGGTGGGACCTGTACAGATTGGATGGGATGCACCTGAACCCGAGGGGGAGCAATATCCTTGCAGGTAGGTTTGCTAACATGGCTCGGGAGGGTTTAAACTAATTTTCAAGGGGGATGGGACCCGGAGCGATAGAGCAGTGAAAGAAGTACATGGAGTAAAGCCAGATCTAACATATAAAGAGACTTTGAGGAAAGAGAAGCAGAATTAAGGGTGTAAAGGTAGTAAGGCAGAAGGGGAAGTGTGTATACTTCAATGCAAGAAGCATCAGGAACAAAGGTGATGAACTGAGAGCTTGGATACATACATGGAATTATGATGTAGTGGCCATTACAGAGACTTGGGCTGAAATTCTCTCACAAGCAATAGGGCCGAGCATCTCGCCTCCTCTCTCAGCACCAACTGCTCATTGACGGAACTGCAGCTGATTGACAACGACCTGGGAGAATCAGGGGTGAAACTGCTGTCTGCGGCTTTACGGAACCCGGAGTGCAATTACAAAAACTAGGGTAAATATCAAACAGTGAGAGACCATGGCGACAGTAACTGCCTTACGGTTAAGCGGGGGGGGGGGGGTGATGTTGTAACGTTTTCAGCGTCTCTGTGTCATTCCCAGTCACACTCTTTCTCTGATCTCCAGTTTAGAGAATATTGGCGTCACGCGTTCTGGCGCCGCATACCTCGCGTCCGCTCTGAACACAAACCGATCACTGATCGATATCGACCTAAGTGGTAATGAACTGCGAGATGTTGGAGTGAAAGTGATGTTCGCCGCTCTGAAGTCCCCGGATTGTACAATACAAAAGCTGTGGTAAGTACTCGCCTGTGGGAGATTGTGTTTACAGTCAGGCAGTACACTGAGCCTTATTTTTCTCAGTTATTGCGTCCCTGGAGGACACAGACAGACAGGAGCCCGTGAATTTTCTCTCTCTCTCTCGCTCTGATCTCCAGTCTGAATGAAGTCGGTCTCACAGATTCGTGCGCAGAGGAAGTCGCTTCCGCTCTCAGTACAAACCGGTCACTGAGAGTGCTGGATCTGCGATCAAACTCCTTCACTGACCGATCGGTCTCCACTCTCCGCCGCCTCATACTGACCCTCCCAAGTCTCCAGTGGATCCGGTGAGCGCTTGTGTTACTTTTCAGTGTATGTAAAAACATCAGTGGACCCGTGGGCTTTTCTGGTGAGATTTGTCGAGATGGTTTTGAAATATTAACCTCAAACGCAGTCGAAGTAGGCTGACTTCATGTTTATTCCCTCCTCTGTTTCAGATTGTGCGAGAATCAGTTCAGTTTCGGTGGAAGGAATCAGCTGAAGTCGCTGTGCGGAAGCAGACCTGGTCTGAGAGTGGACGTGAGAGACTCAATGTACAAACGTCACCCCCTGCGGGTCGCATTATATAGATTGGACTAAATCCCTACTCCCAGTTTAAATGCAAACAGGATTAATTGTTCGTAACACAGTTGAAGTCCCCTCCGCCCACCGCGTAATGCCCGATGTCCCCTGATATGTACTTTTCCACGGATTTCCGAGGCTTGTTGACATTCCCCACACAAGTATGATCCCGGGGACTTATGGCGTATGGAAATATCGGGGCGGTGTTCATTCTGAGGCAGTGATCATCGCATGCGGTGTCGCGGTGTGACTGTCTTGCGCTGGAAACATTTGGGAACTCTGCTGACGAGGTAGCGGTTGGTACTCCTACTCAAATCCATTCAGCAGCGTGTCAATATACCTTCACCCTCCGTAACATAGCTCAGCAGTTGACCCTGAACGGCAGTGGTCTCGGATACAAACCTGAAGTGTGATTTTGTAATGAAGATGTTCTTCACTTGGGTGACGATTACGATCACCATGTCAGTCCTTCCGGTGCGATATGACGTCATTAAAAAGGAACTGATTAAAAAAGAACTGTGGCGTCATGTCTGTTGCGCGGGGCTGGCCTCGCAATTCAAGCAGAAGTTAACATGATACTCGATGTTTACTTTACAGGTGTCATGGTGAAATAAATAAATTGTTTGCCGTTCTTGTCCTGAGGTCTGACATGAAACTAAATTAACAAGAGTGTAAGACCCCCCCCCCATCACAAGGGCTCTGAGCTCCCGCATTGGTGGAAAAATCCCAAAGCACAGTAGCCGTCCCCCTACCGCCCTTCCAACGTAACGGTGTCAGCAGCGCGAACGCCCAAAGTGCAGAGACACAAGCAACTCTGCTACAAGCTGAAAATATTGAGCAACAGAGAAAAAAAACAACGGCCGAGTGAGCACTACAGGGCGGGCTGCATCCATGGATTGGAATGAACAGCCGATGCTTCAGGCCGAGACCCTTCAGCAGGGTTGGTGAACACGGTGGGTCAGGCAGGATCTGTGGTAGGAGATATTTCGGGTTCACAGGAATTGCACGAGGGGAAAACGGCTGTTTTAAAGACGGATGGTGCGGCAAGAGTATGTAAGTTGAAGGCCAATCTTCGATTGTGAAGTTTGCTACAGAGATAGGCATAGATAGCCATAAAGGTTGAGAAATGATAGGTTGGGTAACTGACGGAATCTGAAAGGAAGTGCGGGTGGAGAGTTGGGACAATAAAGGGGTGGGATGGGCCGACGGACAATGCAGGAGGCATTTCACCAAAGAGACTGCATTCCGGGAGCCTGTTGAGCGATGCTGTCGTATTTGCCTCAAACGCCACAGCAGGCTGCTCATCACGGACATCCACAATTAAAATAAAACTTGCACCAAACATCTCTTTTAAACTTTGCTTTTCTTCTCTTAGATTAATATCGTCTTGTTTTATGTATTTTATCATTTGGTGGATTTTAAGCAAATACATTTGATGGAAATGTCGAGGAGTGATATGCTGGCTCTGTTCCGTTGGCAGATGAGGTGAGAGCGGATGTCCGAAAAGCGGAATAAATGCGAGAAAACCCCTTGAAGGAAAAAAAAACGGCATTAACCAGAGAAGACTATTTTTCGAGAATGGATATTTCAGATGTCCTGGAACCGAAGGTCTCGTATTAGTAGTACGGGCGGTAGCTGTCTACCCTACTGATGTCTCTCATGTTCTTATACAACCCTCTCGATTCTCTCCTCAACCTCCACTGCTCTTGAGAAAACAAACCCCGTTTGTCCAACCTCTCCTGAGGCCATCTATTCCAGTCAACCATTGGTAACACTTTTATGCGACCTGTCAAAATCAACCATTTCCTTCCTATAAAAAGTGGACGAAAACTGAATGCTATGCTCTAGATGCAGACGATCCAGAGTCTCATAAACCTGCAACTCAACCTCCAGACTCTTGAGCACAGTTCATCATCTAATAAAAGCACGCGTGACGTCTTAACCAGCTTATCAACGTGTATAACATCTTTCACGGAACTACGTGTTTGAAACACAATATCCTTCTGTACGTCAACAGGGCTTGCCATTAATGGTGTATTTTTTTCTTTCTAATTGATCTTCCAAAATACAGCACTTAAGTTCAAGTTCAATGATAATTGTCATTGAGCCATACAGGAATAGCCATCAATACAGCCAAGAGAAACAGCGTTTCTCCGGAGCTTAGGTCCAAATCACGGTACCAAACATCATACACGGCACAAGGCACACTTAACACATTTAAGATCGCAGTAAAATACAATCACAAAAAAAATGTTTTGCCCAAGTCTCCTGAGTGACGTCGGTGCATGGAGGTTAATGGTGGAAAATGTGAGGGAAGATGAATGAAGTAGAGAAGATTACACGTAAGTGAGATTCAAAGGGATTGAGAAGTTCTTGCGTCTGAGATACAGAATGGTTAGTGTGATGGTGCATCAAGCAGTTAAGGCAGCGAATGGCACATTGGTGTTTATTACAACAGCGCTGGAGTTTAGAAATACATCTCAGAGTATTAGGACAGCCACACCTCGACCATTACTTCTAAATCCCTTAATTAATAGAGAATGCGTTCGAGTTAACAGTCCATAAGATATTACCTCAGCGAGTTCCTGGAACAAAGGTGTTGTCCTGTGCGAATAGCCTAAGGTAATAGAATGTGGGGTGGTCTATTTGAACCAGACAGAAGCTGAGAGGTAACAGCAGGGTAGATGTTGAGAGGGAGGCAGAGCGATAAACAGCGTGGAAATAGGCTCTTAAACCTATTAACTCCATGATAGCCATCCCCTTACATTACTACTTGCTCTCATCCATATTCTGGATATAGAGGGAGCGGGGGCATTCATACACAGGATCAAACCTCATCCCATAATGTTGAACCCACTGTGTCGTGTGCCCCGTCTATGACCATTTCTACCCCAAGAACGGCCCCTCACCACCAGGCCTCTCTCATCCTCGCTACAGGAACATGAGAGCATTGGCCACTCTGTTCTTCGAATGAAATTGGGTAGAAAGGTTTTATGAGGATGTTACTTGAAAGTCAGGATATTGGGTGAATTTGGCCAGGCTGGGTCTTTATTCCCTTGAACGTTGAGGAACGTGGATGAAAGTTATTAGGGTGTTTAAAATTAGAAGAGTCATATATAAGGCGGTCGCTGACAGTCTTTTCTCCCGAGTCGAATTCTCCAAAAAGAGTGGCACATGTTTAAATTGAAAGGGCAAAGGACATTTCTCCGGCATTTTGGAAGGGGCATGACTGCGCAAGCACGCGAAGCTCGGCCTGTGAGACAGCGGGAGAGTTTAAAAGCGAGCAGATTAGAGGAGCGGGCGACAGAGTAGTGGGACACAGAGGAAGGCTTTGGCACGGGAGGCTTCTGCGAGCAGAGGCTGAGGACGAGCTTGCTTCCAGTGAGGTAAGGCCGGCTAAGCTCCTTTAATTACTCTAATTAACTTAGAACTAGGTAATGGTAGCAGCAGTTAGGGCAGTCGAGTGCTCCATTTGCAGTATGTGGGAAGTCAGGGCAAGCACAATTGTCCCTGTAAAAGGTGCTTCCAGCTGCAGCTCCTGACAAACCGAGTTAGGGAACTGGAGCTGGAGCTGGAGCTGGATGAACTTTGGATCATTCGTGAGGCAGAGGCAGAAATAGACAGGAGTTTCAGGGAGATAGTCACCCCTAAGAGTCAGGAGACAGGTAGCTGGGTGACTGTCAGGAGAGGGAAGGGGAATAGACAGAAAGAGAAGAGCACCCCTGTGGTCGTTCCCATCAATAATAAGTATACTGTTTCGGATACTGTTGGTGGGGACGAGGGACAAGGGACAAGTTGCGGTGGTTGCCTCTCTGGCACCGACACTGGACCCTCAACTCAGAAGGGAAGGAGGGAAAAGAGGAGAGCAGTAGTGATAGGGGATTCGATAGTGAGGGGGACAGATAAGAGGTTCTGTGGGAGAGATCGAGAATCCCGGATGGTCTGTTGCCTCCCTGGTGCCAGGGTCCACGATATCTCGGATCGAGTTCTCAGTATTCTCAAGAGGGAGGGTGAGCAGCCAGATGTCGTGGTCCATGTAGGGACCAATGACATGGATAGGAAGAAGAAAGAGGTCCTGCAAAGAGTGTTTAGGGAGCTAAGTGCAAAGTTAAAGGACAGGACCTCTAGGCTTGCAGTCCCAGGGTTGCTACCCGTTCCACGTGCTAGTGAGGCTAGAAATAGGAAGATAATCCAGCTAAATACATGGCTAAGGAGTTGGTGCAGGAGGGAGGGCTTCATGTTTCTGGACAATTGGGCCATGATCCAGGGAAGGTGGGACCTATTCCGACCGGATGGGTTGCACCTCAGCTGTTGGGCGACCAGCATCCTTGCGGGAAGGTTTGTGAGTGCTGCTCCCGGGTTTTAAACTAGATTTGTAGGGGGAGGCGAACCAGAGTGTTAGAGCAGATAGTGAGGTGGAGGAGGATAGAAGGTCATGCGAGAACTGCAAGTATAGTACATGGAGTAAAGCCAGATCTAACATTTAAAGAGGCTTTGAGGAAAGAGAAGCAGAATAAAGGGTGTAAAGGTAGGAAGGTAGAAGGACTAAAGTGCGTGTACTTCAATGCAAGAAGCATCAGGAAGCAAAGGTGATGAACTGAGAGCTTGGATACATACATGGATTTATGATGTAGTGGCCATAACAGAGACTTGGCTGGCACCAGGGCAGGAATGGATTCTCAATATTCCTGGATTTCAGTGCTTTAAAAGGGATGGAGAAGTGGGGAGAAGGGGGTGGCATTACTGGTCAGGGCTACTATTACAGCTACAGAAAGGGTGGGTAATATAGCAAGATCCAATTTTGAGTCAGTATGGGTGGAAGTCAGGAACCGGAAGGGAGCAGTTACTCTATTGGGAGAACTCGATAGGCCCCCTGGTAGCAGCAGTGATACCGAAGAGCAGATTGGCAGGCAGATCTTGGTAAGGTGCAAAAATAACAGGGTTGTTATCATGGGTGACTTTAACTTCCCTAATATTGATTGGCACCTGATTAGTTCCAAGGGTTTAGACGGGGCAGAGTTTGTTAAGTGTGTTCAGGACGGATGCCGATCACAGCATGTTGACAGGCAGACCATTGGAAATGCCAGACTAGATCTAGTCTTGAGTAATGAACCGGATCAGGTCACATATCTCTCAGTGAGAGAGGGAGTGGGGGACAGTGACCACTGCTCCCTGGCCTTTAGCATTATCATGGAAAAGGATAGAATCAGAAAGGACAGGAAAATTTTTAATTGGGAAAGGGCAAATTATGAGGGTATAAGGCTAGAACTTACGGGTGTGAATCGGGATGATGTTTTTGCAGGAGAATGTACTATGGACACGTGGTTGATGTTTCGGCATCCCTTGCAGGATGTTAGGGATAAATATGTCCCGCTGACGAAGATAAAGAATGGTAGGGTGAACGAACCATGGGTGACAAGTGAGGTGGAAAATCTAGTCACGTGGAAGAAGGCAGCATATATGAGGTTTAGGAAGCAAGGATCAGGTGGGTCTATTGAGGAATATAGGGTAGCAAGAAAAGAGCTGAAAAAGGGGCTGAGGAGAGCAAGAAGGGGGCATGAGAAGGCCTTGGCGAGTAGGGTAAAGGAAAACCCCATGGCATTCTTCAATTATGTGAACAACAAAAGGATGACAGGAGTGAAGGTAGGACCGATTAGGGATAAAGGTGGGAAGATGTGCCTGGAGGCTGTGGAAGTGAATGAGGTCCTCAATGAATATTTCTCTTCGTTATTCACCAATGAGAGGGAAATTGATGACTGTGAGGACAATATGAGTGAGGTTGATGTCCTGGAGCATGTTGATATTAAGGGACAGGAGGTGTTGGAGTTGTTAAAATACATTAGCATAGATAAGTCCCCGGGGCCTGACAGAATATTCCCCAGGGTGCTCCACGAGGCGAGAGAAGAGATTGCTAAGCCTCTGGCTAGGATCTTTATGTATTCATTGACAACGGACATGGCACCGGAGAATTGGAGGGAGGCGAATGTTGTCCCCTTGTTGAAAAAAGGTAGTGGGGTTAATCCGGGTAATTATAGACCAGAGAGCCTTATGTCTGTGGTGGGAAAGCTGTTGGAAAAGATTCTTAGAGATAGCATCTATGGGCATTTAGAGAATCATGGTCTGATCAGGGACAGTCAGCATGGCTTTGTGAAGGGCAGATCATGTCTAATAAGCTGACAGAGTTCTTTGAGGCGGTGACCAGGCATATAGATGAGGGTAGTGTAGTAGATGTAATCTACATGGATTTTAGTAAGGCATTTGACAAGGTTCCACACGGTATGCTTATTCAGAAAGTCAGAAGGCATGGGATCCAGGGAGGTTTGGCCAGGTGAATTCAAAATTGGCTTGCTTGCAGAAAGGAGGGGGTCGTGGTGGAGCGAGTACATTCAAATTGGAGGGTTGTGTCTATCGGTGCCCCACAAGGATCAGTTCTGGGACCTCTACATTTCATGATTTTTATTAATGACCTGGATATGGGGGTAGAAGGCTGGGTTGGCAAGTTTGCAGATGGCACAAAGGTTGGTGGTGTTGTAGATAGTGTAGAGGATTGTCGATGATTGCAGACAGACATTGATAGGTTGCACAAGTGGGCTGAGAAGTGGCAGATGAATTTCAAACCGGAGAAGTGTGAGGTGGTACACTTTGGAAGGACAAACTCCAAGGCAGAGTACAAAGTAAATGGCAGGACACTTGGTAGTGTGGAGGAGCAGAGGGATCTGTGGGTACATGTAGACAGATCCCTGAAAGATGCTTCACAGGTAGATAGGGTAGTTAAGAAAGCTTATGGGGTGTTAGCTTTCATAAGTCGAGGGATAGAGTTTAAGAATCGCGAGGTAATGATGCAGCTCTATAAAACTCTGGTTAGGCCACACTTAGAGTACTGTGTCCAGTTCTGGTCGCTTTGCTATAGGTAGGATGTGGAAGCATTGGAAAGGGTGCAGAGGAGATTTACCAGGGTAAATGTTGTGCCGACCCTCAAACCCTGCCTCCCATATAAGCCCCCACCTTAAATTCCTCCAGATACCAGTCTAGTAGTATCTAAAACTTCACGAGTGCATCTGCCTCCACCACTGACTCAGGCAGTGCATTCCACACACCAACCACTCTCTGAGTAAAAAGCCTTCCTCTAATATCCCCCTTGAACTTCCCACCCCTTACCTTAAAGCCATGTCCTCTTGTATTGAGCAGTGGTGCCCTGGGGAAGAGGCACTGGCTATCCACTCTATCTATTCCTCTTATTATCTTGTACACCTCTATCATGTCTTCTCTCCAAAGAGTAAAGCCTTAGCTCCCTTAATCTCTGATCATAATGCATACTCTCTAAACCAAGCCGCATCCTGGTAAATCTCGCCTGTACCCTTTCCAATGTTTCCACATCCTTCCTACAGTGAGGTGACCAGAACTGGACACAGTACTCCAAGTGTGGCCGAACCAGAGTTTTATAGAGCTGCATCATTACATCGCAAATCTTAAACTCTATCCCTCGACTTATGAAAGCTAACACACCATAAGCTTTCTTAACTACCCTATCCACCTGTGAGGCAACTTTCAATGATCTGTGGACATGTAACCCAAGATCCCACTGCTCCTCTACACGACCCAGTATCCTGCCATTTACTTTGTACTCTGCCTTGGAGTTTGTCCTTCCAAAGTGTACCACCTCACACTTCTCCGGTTTGAACTCCATCTGCCACTTCTCAGCCCACTTCTGCATCCTATCAATGTCTCTCTGCAATCTTTGACAATCCTCTACACTATCTACAACACCACCAACCTTTGTGTCATCTGCGAACTTGCCAACCCACCCTTCTACCCCCACATCCAGGTCGTTAATAAAAATCACGTAAAGTAGAGGTCCAAGAACAGATCCTTGTGGGACACTGCTAGTCACAATCCTCCAATCTGAATCTACTCCCTCCACCACCACCCACTGCCTTCTGCAGGCAAGCCAATTCTGAATCCACCTGGCCAAACTTCCCTGGATCCCACGCCTTCTAACTTTCTGAATAAGCCTACCGTGTGGAACCTTATCAAATGCCTTACTAAAATCCATATATATCACATCCACTGCACTACCCTCATCTATATGCCCGGTCACCTCCTCAAAGAACTTCTATCAGGCTTGTTAGACACGATCTGCCCTTCACAAAGCCATGCTGACTGTCCCTGATCAGACCATGATTCTCTAAATGCCTATAGATCCTATCTCTAAGAATCTTTTCCAACAGCTTTCCCACCACAGACGTGAGGCTCACTGGTCTATAACTACCCGGACTATCCCTACTACCTTTTTTGAACAAGGAGACAACATTCGCATCCCTCCAATTCTCCGGTACCATTCCCGTGGACAACGAGGACATAAAGATCCTAGCCAGAGGCTCAGCAATCTGTTCTCTCGCCTCGTGGAGGAGCCTGGGGAATATTCCATCAGGCCCCGGGGACTTATATGTCCTAATGTATTTTAACAATTCCAGCACCTCCTCTCCCTTAATATCAACATGCTCTAGAACATCAACCTCACTCATACTGTCCTCACCAGCAAGTTCCCTCTCATTGGTGAATACCGAAGAGAAGTACTCATTGAGGACCTCGCTCACTTCCACAGCCTCCAGGCACATCTTCCCACCTTTATCTCTGATCCGTCCTACCTTCACTCCTGTCATCCTTTTTTTCTTCACATAATTGAAGAATGCCTTGGGGTTTTCCTTTACCCTACTCGCCAAGGCCTTCTCATGCCCCCTTCTTGCTATTCTCAGCCCCTTCTTAAGCTCCTTTCTTGCTTCCCTACATTCCTAAATAGACCCATCTGATCCTTGCTTCTCAAACTTCATGTATGCTGCCTTCTTCCACCTGACTAGATTTTCCACCTCACTTGTCACCCATGGTTCGTTCACCCTACCATTCTTTATCTTCCTCACCGGGACAAATTTATCCCTAACATCCCGCAAGAGATCTCTAAACATCGATCACATGTCCATAGTACATTTCCCTGCAAAAACATCATCCCAATTCACACCCGCAAGTTCCAGCCTTATAGCCTCATAATATGCCTTACTAAAATCCATATATATCACATCCACTGCACTACCCTCATCTATATGCCCGGTCACCTCCTCAAAGAACTTCTATCAGGCTTGTTAGACACGATCTGCCCTTCACAAAGCCATGCTGACTGTCCCTGATCAGACCATGATTCTCTAAATGCCTATAGATCCTATCTCTAAGAATCTTTTCCAACAGCTTTCCCACCACAGACGTGAGGCTCACTGGTCTATAACTACCCGGACTATCCCTACTACCTTTTTTGAACAAGGAGACAACATTCGCATCCCTCCAATTCTCCGGTACCATTCCCGTGGACAACGAGGACATAAAGATCCTAGCCAGAGGCTCAGCAATCTGTTCTCTCGCCTCGTGGAGGAGCCTGGGGAATATTCCATCAGGCCCCGGGGACTTATATGTCCTAATGTATTTTAACAATTCCAGCACCTCCTCTCCCTTAATATCAACATGCTCTAGAACATCAACCTCACTCATACTGTCCTCACCAGCAAGTTCCCTCTCATTGGTGAATACCGAAGAGAAGTACTCATTGAGGACCTCGCTCACTTCCACAGCCTCCAGGCACATCTTCCCACCTTTATCTCTGATCCGTCCTACCTTCACTCCTGTCATCCTTTTTTTCTTCACATAATTGAAGAATGCCTTGGGGTTTTCCTTTACCCTACTCGCCAAGGCCTTCTCATGCCCCCTTCTTGCTCTTCTCAGCCCCTTCTTAAGCTCCTTTCTTGCTTCCCTACATTCCTAAATAGACCCATCTGATCCTTGCTTCTCAAACTTCATGTATGCTGCCTTCTTCCACCTGACTAGATTTTCCACCTCACTTGTCACCCATGGTTCGTTCACCCTACCATTCTTTATCTTCCTCACCGGGACAAATTTATCCCTAACATCCCGCAAGAGATCTCTAAACATCGATCACATGTCCATAGTACATTTCCCTGCAAAAACATCATCCCAATTCACACCCGCAAGTTCCAGCCTTATAGCCTCATAATTTCCCTTTCCCGAATTAAAAATTTTCCTGTCCTCTCTGATTCTATCCTTTTCCATGATAATGCTAAAGGCCAGGGAGCGGTGGTCACTGTCCCCCAGATGCTCACCCACTGAGAGATCTGTGACCTGACCCGGTTCATTACCTAGTACTAGATCTAGTATGGCATTCCCCCTGATCAGCCTGTCCACATACTGTGACAGGAATCCGTCCTGGACACACTTAACAAACTCTGCCCCATCTAAACCCTTGGAACTAATCAGGTGCCAATCAATATTAGGGAAGTTAAAGTCACCCATGATAACAACCCTGTTATTTTTGCACCTTTCCAAAATCTGCCTCCCAATCTGCTCCTCTGTATCTCTGCTGCTACCAGAGGGCCTATAGAATACACCCAATAGAGTAACGGCTCCATTCCTGTTCCTAACTTCCACCTATATTGACTCAAAAGAGGATCCTGCTACATTACCCACCCTTTCTGTAGCTGTAATAGTATCCCTGACCAGTAATGCCACCCCTCCTCCCCTTTTTCCGCCCTCTCTATCCCTTTTAAAGCACTGAAATCCAGGAATATTGAGAATCCATTCCTGCCCTGGTGCCAGCCAAGTCTCTGTAATGGCTACTACATCATAATTCCATGTATGTATCCAAGCTCTCAGTTCATCACCTTTGTTCCTGATGCTTCTTGTATTGAGGTACACACATTTCAGCCCTTCTACCTTACTGTCTTTACACCGTTTATTCTGCTTCTCTTTCCTCAAAGCCTCTCTGCATGTTAGATCTGGCTTTACTCCATGCACTTCTTTCACTGCTGTATCACTCTGGGTCCCATCCCCCTCGCAAATTAGTTTAAACCCTCCCGAACCATGCTAGCAAACCTACCTGCAAGGATATTGCTCCCCCTCGAATTCAGGCGCAACCCATCCAATCTGTACAGATCTCACCTTCGCCAGAAGAGATCCCAATGATCCAAAAATCTAAAACCCTGATCCCTGCACCAACTCCTCAGCCACGCATTCAACTGCCATCTCCTCTAATTCTTACCATCACTGTCACATAGCACTGGCAGCAATCCTGAGAACGCCACCTTTGAGGTTCTGTTCTTCAGCCTTCTGCCTAGTTCCCGAAACTCACACTTCAGGACATCATCCCTCTTCCTGCCTATGTCGTTGGTACCAACATGTATCACGACTTCTGGTTGCTTTCCCTCTCGTACCAGGATGTCGTGCACCCGGTCAGAGACATCCCGGACCCTGGCACCGGGAGGCAACAAACTATGCGGGAATCCTTCTCACGTCCACAAAATCTCCTGTCTGCTCCCCTGACTATAGAGTCTCCAATGACGACAGCTCTCCTCTTCTCCGTTCCACCCTTCTGCACCACAGGGTCAGACTCAGTGCAGGACGCCCTGCCACTGTGGCTCACACCTGGTCGGTCGTCCCCGCCAACAGTATCCAGAACGGTAAACTTATTATTCAGGGGAATGGCTACAGAGGTGCTCTGCACTACCCGTCTGCTCACCTTCGCTTTCCCCCCTCTGACTGTCACCCAACGACCTGCTTCCGATAGCCTAGGTGTGACTACCTCCCTGTAGCTCTCATCTATGACGGCCTCATTCTCCCTTATGAGTCGAAGGTCATCCAGCTGCTGCTCCAGATTCCTTACATGTTCTTCCAGATCGCCCAGCCGTATGCACTTCTGGCAGATGTGACTCTGCGGGAGAGCGGAGTTCCCCCAAGACTGCCACATCTCACATGAGAGGCACATCACCGTCTCAGGAGACATTGTAAAAACTAACTGCGAGCTAGCTTGTCCTCTGCCTCTTCTCGTCAAAGCCTCTCGAGTCAAAGCCTCAAAGTTCCACTCCTTCACTGGCCGCTTTCCACTTTTATATTTCACATGAGACTGAACAAACCTGTGTCCTTCTGTGATACAGAGATCACTGACACCCCACCGCCATCCTAATCTGCACTAACAGCCCATTACCGTGACAGCTCTTCCCAGCCTCTGGGACTTTGTAACAAACACAATATTAACAGGAAGATTTGTCAGTAATTCATATAAAGAGAAAACTTTTGCTCACTGAAAGGACATGCAGCGTCCGATACAACGGACCAGATCCTCCCCTGTTTACAACTTTATTTGACCCGGGACATGGAACGTCCGATCATCCCACTTCACTTTCTCAGAACAGCAACCGCCCTTCCACCCTCCACCCCACTGACTACGGTCCCACACCCTTCCCTCCACTCACCCAACACTCACAGTCCACCCATAACCTCTACCCACACAAAGACAGATCCCCTTCACACAAACCCCCTCCCAGCTTGGGAACCACAACTAACTGATCCCACAGCCCGGGCTCAGGCGCAAAGCTAAAACTGGAACGCTCTGCTCTCCACTCCCTCCGCACTAATCCTAACATTATTATTAAACCCGCTGATAAAGGGGGTGCTGTTGTAGTCTGGCGTACTGACCTCTACCTTGCCGAGGCACAGCGACAACTCGCGGATACCTCCTCTTATTTACCCCTCGATCGTGACCCCACTAAGGAGCACCAGGCCATTGTCTCCCACACTATCAACGACTTTATCCGCTCAGGGGATCTCCCATCCACTGCTATCAACCTTATAGTTCCCACACCCCGCACTTCCTGTTTCTACCTCCTACCCAAGATCCACAAACCTGCCTGTCCTGGCCGACCTATTGTCTCAGCTTGCTCCTGCCCCACCGAACTCGTTTCTGCATACCTCGACACTGTTTTATCACCCCTTGTTCAATCCCTTCCGACCTATGTTCGTGACACTTCTCACGCTCTTAAACTTTTCGATGATTTTAAGTTCCCTGGCCCCCACCGCTTTATTTTCACCATGGATGTCCAGTCCTTATATACTTCCATCCCCCATCAGGAAGGTCTCAAAGCTCTACGCTTCTTTTTGGATTCCAGACCTAATCAGTTCCCCTCTACTACCACTCTGCTCCGTCTAGCGGAATTAGTCCTTACTCTTAATAATTTCTCCTTTTGCTCCTCCCATTTCCTCCAAACTAAAGGTGTAGCTATGGGCACCCGTATGGGTCCTAGCTATGCCTGCCTTTTTGTTGGGTTTGTGGAACAATCTATGTTCCGTGCCTATTCTGGTATCTGTCCCCCACTTTTCCTTCGCTACATCGACGACTGCATTGGCGCTGCTTCCTGCACGCATGCAGAACTCGTTGACTTTATTAACTTTGCCTCCAACTTTCACCCTGCCCTCAAGTTTACCTGGTCCATTTCCGACACCTCCCTCCCCTTTCTAGATCTTTCTGTCTCTGTCTCTGGAGACAGCTTATCCACTGATGTCTACTATAAGCCTACTGACTCTCACAGCTATCTGGACTATTCCTCTTCTCACCCTGTCTCTTGCAAAAACGCCATCCCCTTCTCGCAATTCCTCCGTCTCCGCCGCATCTGCTCTCAGGATGAGGCTTTTCATTCTAGGACGAGGGAGATGTCTTCATTTTTTAAAGAAAGGGGCTTCCCTTCCTCCACTATCAACTCTGCTCTTAAACGCATCTCCCCCATTTCACGTACATCTGCTCTCACTCCATCCTCCCACCACCCCACTAGGAATAGGGTTCCCCTGGTCCTCACCTACCACCCCACCAGCCTCCGGGTCCAACATATTATTCTCCGTAACTTCCGCCACCTCCAACGGGATCCCACCACTAAGCACATCTTTCCCTCCCCCCCCTTCTGCATTCCGCAGGGATCGCTCCCTACACAACTCCCTTGTCCATTCGTCCCCCCCATCCCTCCCCACTGATCTCCCTCCTGGCACTTATCCGTGTAAGCGGAACAAGTGCTACACATGCCCTTACACTTCCTCCCTTACCACCATTCAGGGCCCTAAACAGTCCTTCCAGGTGAGGCATCACTTCACCTGTGAGTCGACTGGGGTGATATACTGCGTCCGGTGCTCCCGATGTGGCCTTTTATATATTGGTGAGACCCGACGCAGACTGGGAGACCGCTTTGCTGAACATCTACGCTCTGTCCGCCAGAGAAAGCAGGATCTCCCAGTGGCCACACATTTTAATTCCACATCCCATTCCCATTCTGACATGTCTATCCACGGCCTCCTCTACTGTAAAGATGAAGCCACACTCAGGTTGGAGGAACAACACCTTATATTCCGTCTGGGTAGCCTCCAACCTGATGGCATGAACATTGACTTCTCTAACTTCCGCTAGGCCCCACCTCCCCCTCGTACCCCATCTGCTACTCATTTTTATGCACACATTCTTTCTCTCACTCTCCTTTTTCTCCCTCTGTCCCTCTGAATATACCTCTTGCCCATCCTCTGGGTCACCCCCCCCCCCGTCTTTCTTCCCGGACCTCCTGTCCCATGATCCTCTCGTATCCCCTTTTGCCTATCACCTGTCCAGCTCTCGGCTCCATCCCTCCCCCTCCTGTCTTCTCCTATCATTTTGCATCTCCCCCTCCCCCTCCAGCTTTCAAATCCCTTACTCACTCTTCCTTCAGTTAGTCCTGACGAAGGGTCTCGGCCTGAAACGTCGACTGCGCCTCTTCCTATAGATGCTGCTTGGCCTGCTGCGTTCACCAGCAACTTTGATGTGTGAAGCTAAAACCGGGGCTGCGGGACCAGAGAGGAGCCTCCAGCCGTCCCGCAGAATTCGGTACCGACCTTTTCCCACTGCTGGAAGCCCCCGATTTACACAATTCCGAGAGAGCACGCGTACGCAACGCCGCGTGAATGGCACACACACCGTTTAGCAGGAGGCCCGGAGGGCTTCCAGCCCTACGACTGAACTCTGTTCCGACCCTTTCCCACTGACATCAGCCCCCGATTTACACAATCCTCGGATCAGTCGCCTACTCTCCGCCGCCTTAATGGAAGAACCGCCGGCGAGTGCGGAGGTCGGTGCCGCGCCTGCGTATAGCAGGAGATTCGCGGCAGCACCACCAGTGGACGGAGGTCTGCACATCGCCACCGATTCCCACAGCGCCACTAGTGCCCGGAGGTCTGCACATCGCCGTCGGTGTCAGAGCTCCTCACAGCTCCGCTGGTGGCCGGCGGTCTCGACAGAGGTACCGGTGGCCGGAGGCGGAGGGACAAGGGGGGAGGTAAATCACAAACACAAAGTCTGCAAATGCTGGAAATCCAGAGCTGGCGGACTCAGCAGGTCAGGTAGCGTCTATCGAAAAGAGTCAACAGTCGACGTTTCCAGTTGAACCCTCCTTCAGGACTGAGAAGGAAGGGGGGAAATACCTGAATAAAAACGGGGCGGGTGGGGAAGGGGTAACTATGGTTCACATTGTCAGGGTGTTGAATTTACCAGGAGACAAAGACTGCAGGGACGAGAGGTTTCCTGTTGACAAATACACTGTGTGTGGACCCCGCTGGCAATTCTGGTGTTGTGACCGAAGTCGAGACAAACACCTCGCTGTCCACTCCACCAACAACACGGCACAGCCGGACACATAACAGGGGACTTGACATCTCACAACACTGGATTCAGTGATGAAACCCGTCATTAATGTTGTTGTCCCACTGAAATTATAAGAAACGTCCATAAAGGAAAAAAAAGGTCCAATTTTTCTATTTTCTATTTATGATTTATAATTTAAATGTTTAATATTTACTAATTTTAACTATTTTTAATATTTAATATATGTAATCCAGAGACTGTGAAGCACAGAATCAAATATCGCTGTGATGATTGTACGTTCTAGTACCACTGCTTTGGCGACAATAAAGTATGAAGTAAAGTAAAGGTCTTTTCAAATACGAGTGCTCTCCCACGGTGACGTCACACAACCCCCTCCACTGCTCCGCACGTGCCTGACGTCACACATGGGTTCCCCACACCGGGATCTGCCCTCACGTGCGCGGGGTCTTACGTCACCCACGCGCTGCTGTGCTCGAGTTTTATCGGATTAACGGTTGAGCAGCTAATCGCGTGACCACCCCTCCCCCACCCCTGAAAGCCAACGCTTCAGGGGCTGCGCTATTGCTATTGGTGCGCAGGAATGTCAATCAGTGGCTGCACCCAATAGCAGAGGCGGACTAGTCGAGAGGGCGTTATCCCCGTTGAATCCGTATTCCGCCTGGTGATCGCACTCCCCGTCAGAGCGGAACAATCCAAAAGTAAATGTCCCGATTTCTGATTTATTTCCATTTCCCTCCGAGGAAAATTGGGGCGTTTGTGAAGCGTCTCCTGCTGCCGGAGTCTGATGTATCGCTGAGAGGTAGGAGGAGACCGCTCGGCCCATCGGTTTGATGCCGACTCTCCGGGTTGGGAGGGGGGATTTTACTGAAAGGATGAAGACGGTGAGAGAGGGGGCGGAAAGGATGTTTGTCCCGGTGGGGACAGGAGGGGCTCATCTGTGGAAATGTCTGAGCCCACGGTAGTGGAGAGCAGAGGGATTCACCACATTGGGGGCCAAACACCGGCAGACTGTTGCCCTGCAAGCGGGGCCAATGGTCCGGGCAAAGTGACAATTATTTGTGCTTTGTTGAGATTGTACCTGGAACATGGTGTAAAATCCCGCTCCCCACACTAACACGGGTTATACAGACCAATGAACAAACTGCCGGAGGAACTCAGTGGGTCGGGCAGCATCTGTGGAGGGAAATGGACCGTCAACATTTCGGGCCGAGACCCTCCCTCGGGACTGAGAGTGGACGGGAAATAGTCAGAGAAAAGAGGTGAGGGGTGGGGATGGGGCAAGAGCTGGCGTTTGAGAGGTGGATCCAGGGGAGGTGGGAAGGTGGAAATAGTGACAGGGGAGGGAGGTGAGTGGTTGGGGCAACACGGGGCTGCAGAAGATGGAAATTAATTCCATAGAGGATTAACAAAGAGGTTAGAGAGTATTTGTTATAGAGAGTGCAATGAAGATTCACCAGACTGATCCCTGGAGTGGTGGGGTCATCATATGAAGAAAGTTCAAATGCGATAACCCTTTCATTTAGAGAATCGAGGACTGAGAGGTGAGCACATTGAAACGCACAACATCATTACCGGTTGAACCAGGGATTCCAGTCTCCGAAAAAGGGGATGGACTGTCCGGGACTGAGATGAGGGGAAATGTCTCCACTCCGAGGGTGATTAATGTCTGTAAATCCCCACCACAGAGGGCGGTGAAGACTCAGTGATCGTCCTCACATAAAACAGATGTGTGGAGACCGAGGGGACCGAGGGAATGAGGATCGGACAGAAACGTGGCTGAAATGGGAGAGCACCCGCCATCTTGTTGATGGTTAGAGGGGCTGAATGGCCACAGATAGAAAACAGCAGAGAGATCGAACAGACCTGCAAGGTAATCTCAATACACAGAGGTAGTGAGTACCTGGAATGAGCTGTTCAGTGTTCGCATCGTTGGTTATCTACCTCGAGTTCAGTATTCTCACTGTGTTTGGAAATTCCCATTCACTATCATCTGTCTGTGAGCAACTGGAAATTAAAGAAACGCTCAAGCTGCTGGAGACCTGAAATCAAATCAGAAATTGTTTGAAGCCATTCTGACACAGGGTGTTGGGGCTGAAGCATTAACTTTGTTCCCCTCCACAGATATTCTTTATCTGTTGAGTTTTTTTATAACATTTTGATGGAATGATTTCGGTCTCCTGGGGAATGGACTTGTGTAGGCCGCACAATCTAATTCATTCTCTTACAACACAGAAACAGGGCTTTTGGCCCATCTAGTCTGTGCTATTTTCTGCCTGGACCCATCCACGTGCACCCAGACTCTAGATGTCAATATCTCTCTCATCCATGTACGCAAACAAACTTCTCTTCAATGCTGCAATTGAACCTTCATCCACATTCGCATCACCTTCCGAGTGAAGTAAAAATCACAACAGACACGGTTTACGGATCAGAATACTCCTGCGTACCAATTTCCAGAGAGAATACGCAAACACGAGGAAATCTGCAGATGCTGGAAACTCAAGCAACACAAATAATGCTGGTGAAAGCAGCAGGCCAGGCAGCATCTATAGGAAGAGGTACAGTCGATATTTCAATAGACAATAGACAATAGGTGCGGAAGTAGACCATTCGGCCCTTCGAGCCTGCACCACCATTCTGAGATCATGGCTGATCATCTACTATCAATACCTGCTTCCTGCCTTGTCCCCATAACCCTTGATTCCCCTATCCATAAGATACCTATCTAGCTCCTTCTTGAAACCATCCAGAGAATTGGCCTCCACTGCCTTCTGAGGCAGCGCGTTCCACACCTCCACAACTCTCTGGGAGAAGAAGTTCCTCCTCAACTCTGTCCCAAATGACCTACCGCTTATTCTTAAACCATGCCCTCTGGTACTGGACTCTCCCAGCATCTGGAACATATTTCCTGCCTCTATCTTGTCCAATCCCTTAATAATCTTATATGTCTCAATCAGATCCCCCCTCAATCTCCTTAATTCCAGCGTGTACAAGCCCAGTCTCTCTAACCTCTCTGCGTAAGACAGTCCGGACATCCCAGGAATTAACCTAGTGAACCTACGCTGCACATCCTCCACAGCCAGGATGTCCTTCCTTAACCCTGGAGACCAAAACTGCACACAATACTCCAGGTGTGGTCTCACCAGGGCCCTGTACAAAGGCAAAAGAATTTCCTTGCTCTTGTACTCAATTCCCTTTGTAATAAAGGCGAACATTCCATTAGCCTTCTTCACTGCCTGCTGCACTTGCTCATTCACCTTCAGAGACTGATGAACAAGTACTCCTAGATCTCTTTGTATTTCTCCCTTACCTAACACTACACCGTTCAGATAATAATCTGCCTTCCTGTTCTTGCTCCCAAAGTGAATAACCTCATACTTATTCACATTAAACGCCATCTGCCAAGTTTCTGCCCACTCACCCAGCCTATCCAAGTCACCTTGAATTCTCCTAACATCCTCATCACATGTCACACTGCCACCCAGCTTAGTATCATCAGCAAACTTGCTGATGTTATTCACAATGCCTTCCTCTAAATCATTGACGTAAATCATAAACAGCTGTGGTCCCAATACGGAGCCCTGTGGCCGAGACCCTTCGTCAGGTGTTTCCAGAGAGAATACACTCACTCTACCACCCTCTGCCTACTGTGGTCAAGTCATTTCGGTGTCCACAAAGCCAAGTCTCCCTGGAGCTATGCTTCCTGACACCATAACGTGGCCAAATTTGAGGAACATTATCAAAATTCTTACTAAAATCCAGTTGGCGCTTCTGCATGAATTTCAATAAATACTCCCGAATACCTTAAGTGCAGTGAATGGTGAAAAGATAAGTGCAGGATATATGAAAAGGTGAAAAGACCGAAAAAATGAAGTTCCATTGGGACAAAGAAATTGATATTCTGCGTTGTGTTGTGTTAACCTGGGCTGATCCAATTCTTCCAGTCATCTCCACTCCCCTGCTTTCACTCCATACCCTTTGATGCCCTGGCTAATCAAGAACCTATCTATCTCTGTCTTAAATACACCCAATGACTTGGCCTGTACAGCTGCTCGTAGCAACAAATTCCACAGATATACCCCCCCCCTCTGATTAAAGTGATTTCTCTGCATCTCAGTTCTAAATGGACGTCCTTCAATTCTGAAGTAGTGTCCTCGTGTCCTAAAATCCCCTACCAAGGGAAATTAACTTTGCCATATCTAATCTGTCCGGCAAATGATACTTAAAGGGTTGACGGTGGATATGCAATGGCAAGCGTTTAAAGATTGCATGGATGAACTACAACAATTGTTCATCCCAGTTTGGCAAAAGAATAAATCAGGGAAGGTCGTGCACCTGTGGCTGACAAGGGAAATTAGGGATAGTATCAATTCCAAAGAAGAAGATAACAAATTAGCCAGAACCTTGGTTCTGTCTTTACAAAGGAGGACATAAATAATCTTCTGGAAATAGTAGGGGACAGAGGGGCTAGTGAGATGGAGGAACCGAGGGAAATACATGTTAATAGGGAAGTGGTGTTAGTAAATTGAAGGGATTAAAGGCAGATAAATCCCCAGGGCCAGATGGTCTGCATTCCAGAGTGCTTAAGGAAGTAGCCCAAGAAATAGTGGATGCATTAGTGATAATTTTTCAAAACACTTTAGATTCTGGACTAGTTCCTGAGGATTGGAGGGTGGCGAATGGTTAGCCTAATATCGGTGGTGGGGAAAATGCTAGGGTCAGTTATCAAAGAATTTTTTGAGGATGTAACTAGTAGAGTGGACAGGGGAGAACCAGTGGATGTGGTATATTTGGATTTTCAAAAGGCTTTTGACAAGGTCCCACGCAGGAGATCAGTGTGCAAACTTAAAGCACACGGTATTGGGGGTAAGGTATTGATGTGGATGGAGAATTGATTAGCAGACATGAAGCAAAGAGTGGGAATAAACGGGACCTTTTCAGAATGGCAGGCAGTGACCAGTGGGGTACCGCAAGGCTCAGTGCTGGGACCCCAGTTGTTTACAATATATATATTAATGACTTGGATGAGGGAATTAAATGCAGCATCTCCAAGTTTGCGGATGACACGAAGCTGGGCGGCAGTGTTAGCTGTGAGGAGGATGCTAAGAGGATGCAAGGTGACTTGGATAGGTTGGGTGAGTGGGCAAATTCATGGCAGATGCAATTTAATGTGGATAAATGTGAAGTTATCCACTTTGGTGGCAAAGACAGGAAAACAGATTATTATCTGAATGGTGGCCGATTAGGAAAAGGGGAGGTGCAACGAGACCTGGGTGTCTTTATACACCAGTCATTGAAAGTGGGCATGTAGGTACAGCAGGCGGTGAAAAAGGCAAACGGTATGCTGGCATTCATAGCAAGAGGATTCGAGTACAGGAGCAGGGAGGTACTACTGCAGTTGTACAAGGCCTTGGTGAGACCACACCTGGAGTATTGTGTGCAGTTTTGGTCCCCTAATCTGAGGAAGGACATTTTTGCCATAGAGGGAGTACAAAGAAGGTTCACCAGATTGATTCCTGGGATGGCAGGACTTTCATATGAACAAAGACTGGATCGACTAGGCTTATACTCGTTGGAATTTAGAAGATTGAGGGGGGATCTTATTGAAACGTATAAAATTCTAAAGGGATTGGACAGGCTAGATGCAGGAAGATTGTTCCCGATGTTGGGGAAGTCCAGAATGAGGGGCCACAGTTTGGGGATAAAGGGGAAGCCTTTTAGGACCGAGATTAGGAAAAACTTCTTCACACAGAGAGTGGTGAATCTGTGGAATTCTCTGCCAAGGAAACAGTTGAGGCCAGTTCATTGGCTATATTGAAGAGGGAGTTAGATGTGGCCCCTGTGCCTAAAGGGATCAGGGGGTATGGAGGGAAGGCTGGTACAGGGTTCTGAGTTGGATGATCAGCCATGATCATACTGAATGGCAGTGCAGGCTCAAAGGGCCGAATGGCCTACTCCTGCACCTATTTTCTATGTTTCTATGTTCAGGCCTTTTAACATTCAAAATGTTTCTATGAGATCCCCCTCATTCTCCTGAACTGCAGCCAAAGAGCTGCCAGACGTTCCTCATACGGTAAACCTCTCATTCCTGGAATCATTCTCCAGAATCTCTCTGAACCCTCTGCAATGTCAGTATATCATTTCTAAAATAAGGATCCCAAAACTGCACACAATAGTCTATGTGATCTCACGAGTGCCTTACAGAGCCTCACCATCACATCCCTGCTCTTACATTGTATACCCCTAGAAATGAATGTCAAAAATGCATTGGCCTTCTTCACCACCGACTCAACCTGGAAGTTAAGTTTTAGGGTATCCTGCACAAGGACTCCCAAGTCCATTTGCATCTCTGCATTTTGAATTCTTTCCCAATCTAAATAATATCCTGTCCGTTTATTTCTTCCACCAATACTTCTCTTCGGTATTCACCAATGAGAGGGAACTTGATGATGGTGAGGACAATATGAGTGAGGTTGATGTTCTGGAGCATGTTGATATTAAGGGAGAGGAGGTGTTGGAGTTGTTAAAATACATTAGGACAGATAAGTCCCTGGGGCCAGACGTAATATTTCCCAGGCTGCTCCACGAGGCGAGAGAAGAGATTGCTGAGGCTCTGGCTAGGATCTTTATGTCCTCGTTGTCCACAGGAATGGTACCGGAGGATTGGAGGGACGCCAATGTTGTCCCCTTGTTCAAAAAAGGTAGTAGGGATAGTCTGGGTAATTATAGACCAGTGAGTCTTACGTCTGTGGTGGGAAAGCTGTTGGGAAAGATTCTTAGAGATAGGATATATAGGCATTTAGAGAATCGTGGTCTGATCAGGGACAGTCAGCATGGCTTTGTGAAGGGCAGATCATGCCTAACAAGCCTGATAGAGTTCTTAGAGGAGGTGACCAGGCATATAGATGAGGGTAGTGCAGTGGATGTGATCTATATGGATTTTAGTTAGACATTTAACAAGGTTCCACACAGTAGGCTTATTCAGAAAGTTAGAAGGCATAGGATCCAGGGAAGTTTGGCAGGGTGGATTCAGAATTGGCTTGCCTGCAGAAGGCAGAGGGTGGAGGGAGTAGATTCAGATTGGAGGATTGTGACTCGTGGTGTCCCACAAGGATCTGTTCTGGGACCTCTACTTTTCGTGATTTTTATTAATGACCTGGATGTAGGGGTAGAAGGGTGGGTTGGCAAGTTTGCAGACAACACAAAGGTTTGTGGTGTCGTAGATAGTGTAGAGGATTGTCAAAGATTGCAGAGAGACATTGATAGGATGCAGAAGTGGGCTGAGAAGTGGCAGATGGAGTTCAACCCGGAGAAATGTGAGGTAGTGCACTTTGGAAGGACAAACTCCAAGGCAGAGTACAAAGTAAATGGCAGGACACTTGGTAGTGTGGAGGAGCAGAGGGATCTCGGGTACATGTCCACAGATCCCTGAGAGTTGCCTCACAGGTGGATAGGGTAGTTAAGAAAACTTATGGGATGTTAGCTTTCATAAGTCGAGGGATAGAGTTTAAGAGTCGCGATGTAATGATGCAGTTCTATAAAACTCTGGTTAGGCCACACTTGGAGTACTTTGTCCAGTTCTGGTCACCTCACTATAGGAAGGATGTGGAAGCATTGGAAAGGGTACAGAGGAGATTTACCAGGATGCTGCCTGGTTTAGAAAGTATGCATTATGATCAGAGATTAAGGGAGCAAGGGCTTTACTCTTTGGAGAGAAGGAGGATGAGAGGAGACATGATAGAGGTGTACAAGATAATAAGAGGAATATATAGAGTGGATAGCCAGCGCCTCTTCCCCAGGGCACCACTGCTCAATACAAGAGGACATGGCTTTAAGGTAAGGAGTGGGAAGTTCAAGGGGTATATTAGAGGAAGATTTTTTACTCAGAGAGTGGTTGGTGTGTGGAATGCAGTGCCTGAGTTAGTGGTGGAGGCAGATACACTAGTGAAGTTTAAGAGACTACCAGACAGGTATATGGAGGAATCTCAGGTGGGGGCTTATATGGGAGGCAGGGTTTGAGGGTCGGCATAACATTGTGGGCCAAAGGGCCTGTACTGTGCTGTACTATTCTATGTTCTATGTTCAAAGTGCAAGACCGTACACTTTCCATATTGTCTTTCACTTGCCACTTCTTTGCCCATTCCCTTAAACTATCTAAGTCTCTCTGCAGACTCTCTGTTTCCGCAACACTACCCGCTCCTCCACCTATCTTTGTAAAATCAGCAAATTTAGCCACAAATCCTTTAATACCGTTGTCCAAATCATTGACATACATCGTAAAAAGCAGCCGTCCCAACACTGACACCTGTGGAACTCCACTGGTAACCGGCAGCCAGCCAGAATAGAATCCTTTTATTCCCACTCTCTGTTTTCTGCTGATCAGCAATGCTCCACCCATGCTAGTAATTTCCCTGTAATTCCATGGCCCCTTATCCCGCTAAGCAGCCTCATGTGTGGCACCCTGTCAAAGGATTTCTGAAAATCCAAATACACTATATCTACTACATCTCCTTTGTCTAGCCGGCTTGTAATTTCCTCAAAAAATTGCACTAGGTTTCTCAGGCAGGATTTTCCTTTCAGGAATCCATGCTGGCCTTGGCATATCTTTTCATGCGTCTCAGGTACTCCGTAATATCATCCCTAGCAATCGATACCAACAAATCGATTTCAGCCACTGATGCCAGGATAACAGGACTATTGCTTCCTTACTTCTGCCTCCCACCCTTCTTAAATTGCGGAGAACATTTGCAATTTACCAGCCATCCGGTACAATCCCAGAATCTGTCAACTCTTGAAAGATCATCGTTAATGCCTCCGCAATCTCTCCAGCGACTTCCTTCAGAACCCGAGGGCGTATTCCATCAGGTCCAGGAGATTTATCCAGACTGAGACTATTAAGCTTCCTGAGCGCCTTCTTAGTCGTAATTTTCACTGCACAAACTTTACTTCCCTGACACTCTTAAATGTCTGATATAATGCAGATATCTTCCACTGTGAAGACTGATGCAAACTACTCATTCAGTTCCACTGCCATCTCTGCATCTCTCATTACAATATCTCCAGCATCAGTTTGTATTCGTCCTATATCTACCCTTGACTCTCTTTTACCCTTTATATACTTAAAAAAGCTTTCAGTGTCTTCTTTGATATTAGTCGCCTGCTTCCTCTCATAATTCATCTTTTCTTTCTGAATGACATTCCTAGATTTCTTCTGCAAGATTTTAAAAGCTGTCCAATCCTCTATCTTCCCACTAGCTCTGGCTTCTTTGTACGCCCTCTCTTTTGCTTTTACTTTGGTTCTGACTTCACTTCTCTGCTACGGTAGTGTCCTTTTTATTTGTACTGTGGCCTGTACTGTGCTGTACTATTCTATGTTCTATGTTCTATGATTATCATGACATTGCCTTTCTGACATGCCTTTTCTATCTCTTGCTAAATATGCATTCCACATCCCAGCTGCTATTTGTATACAATTGTGATTAGGGTCCTTTTACCCTTGCCATCTCTTAATTCAACCCATAGAGACTCTACACCTTCCAATCCTATGTCATCTCTTTCCAATGATTTAATATTATTACATTTATTCATTTTTAAAAATCTTTTTATTGATAATTTTCTACAGCTTTAAAATGGTACAAGATTTCAGAAAATTGAAAAATATACAGTTAATAAAGCTGAAGAAAAAAACTTAACAAAAAAGAATAATATGATAATGAAAAAAAATTCTTTATGAAGAAGGAAAAAAAGAACCCCAACTGCTAAAAGAAAAAAACCCCAGTAACTACAAGAGAAAGAAAAAGAATGAAGAATTAAAAAGAGAGGGGGAAAAAAACCCATTAGGAACCAACTCCCGGAGCAATTCATAACAAGGGGAATTGAGTATAAGAGCAAAGAGGTCCTTCTGCAGCTGTACTGGGCCCTGGTGAGACCACACCTGGAGTATTGTGTGCAGTTTTGGTCTCCAATTTTGAGGAAGGACATTCTTGCTATTGAGGGAGTGCAGCATAGGTTCACAAGGTTAATTCCCGGGATGGCAGGACTGTCATATGTCAAAAGATTGGAGCGACTGGGCTTGTATACTCTGGAATTTAGAAGGCTGAGAGGGGATCTTATTGAAACATATAAGATTATTAAGGTATTGGACACGCTGCAGGCAGGAAGCATGTCCCCGCTGATGGGTGAGTCCAGAACCAGAGGCCACAGTTTAAGAATAAGGGGTAGGCCATTTAGAACGGAGTTGAGGAAAAACTTTTTCACCCAGAGAGTGGTGGATATATGGAATGCTCTGCCCCAGAAGGCTGTGGAGGCCAAGTCTCTGGATGCTTTCAAGAAAGAGATGGATAGGGCTCTTAAAGATAGTGGAATCAAAGGTTATGGGGATAAGGCAGGAACTGGATACTGATAGGAGATGATCAGCCATGATCACAGTGAATGGCGGTGCTGGCTCAAAGGGCTGAATGGCCTACTCCTGCACCTAGTGTCTATTGTCAATACGTCTTAAAATCATCTATATATATATATATGAAAAAATCATCAACGGCCAATTCACATTTATATAAAATAAGATTGGAAGGAAACCATATAAATTAATTCAAATTAAACGATAATATTTGGCAAAAGAGCCCCATCTTCTCTCAAAATCGAATCGAGGATCAAAAGTTCTTTTTTTTGGTAATTTATTTTTATTCAATTTCATCATCAAACAAACATTTCCATAAATGTATTTCAGATACTGTACATATATATCATTTAATAATATTTGTCACAAATCTCCACATAATATTTATCTGAGGTATACACTTATAGAAAGGAGAGGAAAGAAAGAAGAATCGAAAGAAGAAAACTATGTACAGAATAGGGAGTGATTTTTTTTTACAATATATTCATTGACTTGTGAGAATAAAATCAGGCCTATGAGGTGTTACATTGTTAAATCATTTTTTCCAGCATGAATAAAATTGTTCCAACTTATGATTAACAAATGCTGTTATCTTCTCCATTTTGTAAATGTCCATTGTTATTTCCATCCATACATTTAGAGTTGGGCTCTCCTGTGACAACCATTTCCTGGTAAGAGTCCTTTTACCAGCCACCAGCAGTACATTCATTAAATATTTATCTCTTTTCAACCATTCTTGAGGTATTTACCCAAAGTATATGGCCTTACTCTCTAAGGGTATTTCACATTTAAAGGTGTCTTGTAGGGCATTATGTATCCCACTCCAATAGTCTTTGATAATGGGGCATTCCCAGACAATATGATAATGGTTTGCATTTTGATTTCCACAACTTCTCCAGCAAACAGGGGGTTGTTATCACAATGGGATTTCTGAGAGGGTGTAGTAAAATATCTTATCAAGTTTTTCCACCTGAACACCCGCTGTTTCTGTGAACTGGTACACTTCCATTGATACCTCCATATTATTGTCCAGTCTTCCTCAGATATTATTATCCCTCCTTTCTTCTCCCATTTTGTTTTAGTGTATGAAGATGAATGTGTTTTAAGATTTGACAAGCCCTTATACACGCTTGAAATGATTCTACTACCGTTATCTGAATTATACGCTTTTCTAAACAGCTCTATCAGACATGCACTTCCCTTGGTTACATTTTTAACTGTTTAATTAACATACTGTCACCTCTGTAAATACCGGTAAAAGTCTGGTTTTTCTAACAAGTGTTTCTCTTTGAGCATTTTAAAACTGAACAGTATTCCTTTAGTTATATTGCAAATAGCTGTTATTCCTTTAGGTGTCCAGTCCTTAAATCTAGCATCCAGTTTATTCGGTGTAAACTCTGAGTCATATGCACACCATTTAAGAATTGCAATGTCTCTCTCTAGTTTATATTCTTTTATAATAGTTTTCCATATTTTAAGAGTCCATTTCACCCATGGGTTGAAAATATTATTTATGCAACTTTGTAGGTTGTTATCAGCCTAAATTCCCTGTATGGAGATGGAAAGTTTCCCCTCCTCAATGTTTTTCCATTGAGCGTCATATGATGGGTTGCACCAGCATATCACAGCTCTCAACTGTGCTGCAAAATAATAATCTCTAAGAGTAGGTAGGCCCCATCCCCCCTTTTCCTTGGCTGATTGCAAAGTTTTGAGCCGTACCCTAGGACTTTTACCTTGCTATATATATCTTGATAGCATCTTGTTCCATTAATTGAATTGATTTTGGTTAATCTCTATTGGTAGGGTCTGAAAGAGATATAGTAGTCTGGGCAGTATATTCATTTTAATAGATTCAATCCTTGAACTGAGACCAAGAAAAGGGATTAAGTTCCACCTTGTTATATCTTCCTTAATTTTTTTATATATAGGCTGATAATTGCATTCTGATAATTTTGCCAAATCTTTCGGCATAATGATGCCCAAATATTTGACAGACTCTGTTTGCCATGCCCAAGGATATCTACTTTTAGTTTCTCTTGGTGGGCTATAGTTATATGAAAGTAGTTGGGTTTTATCTATGTTGAGCTTGTATCCTGATAATTGGCCATATTGTTCAAAGGATTACATCAATTTAGGTAAAGAGTCTGTTGGTCGACCTAGATAGATCAAAATGTCATCCACGTAACTGGACAATTTATGCTCTGTCCCTTTAATAGTAATTCCCCTGATATCTTCATTTTGTCTGATGTATTGAGCTAATGGTTCCAGATATAATGCGAAGAGTAGCGGTGATCATGCACATCCCTGTCTCGTACCCCTTTCTAGGGTAAAACTATTAGATAAATATCCATGGATTTTAATCCTGGCAGTAGGATTGTCGTATATTGTCTGTATAGTTTTAATAATTGTGTCATGTAGACCCAATCTATGTAAAAATCTATAGAGAAAATTCCAATTAACTGAATCAAATGCCTTTTCAGCATCCACGCTTATCACTATTGCTTCAATTTCATTTTTTTATATGATCTATAATGTGAAGTGTCCTTCGTATATTGTCTTGTGTTTGGCATTGTTGTATGAAACCTCTCTGATCATTATGTATTAGTGTGGGTAGAAACTCTTCTAATCGTTTGGCCATGATGGAGGTAAATATTCCATAATCCACATTAAGAACAGATATTGGTCTAAATGACCCACACTCCATTTTATCCTTGCCTTCTTTCAGTATAGCTGAGATTATTGCCTCCTTCCAGCTGGGTCGCATTTGTGCCTTTCACAAGGCCCAGTTCAGTGTGCGGAGTAAAACAGGGATTAACTCACTTCTAAACTCTTTATACCACTCTGCCCTATATCCATCTGACTTGCTTAATTTAGATTAGATTAGATTATGAGGACACGCAGTCCTATTTTATTGTCATTTAGTAATGCATGCATTAAGAAATGATACAATATTCCTCCGGTGTGATTCACAAAAACACAGGACAGACCAAGACTGAAAAACTAACAAAAATGACATAATTATAACATATAATTACAACAGTGCAACAATACCATAACTTGATGAAGAACAGTAAAAAAGTTCAAAGTCTCTTGAAAGTCCCACATCTCACGCAGATGGGAGAAGGAAGAAAACTCTCCCTGCCATGCCCGACCACAGTCCGACTCTGAGTCGTCCGAAAACGAGCTCTGATCAACCCTCCAGAACCGAGTACCGAGTACCGAGCACCATCTCTATCCGAACGTTTCGACCTCAGCCTCGGTCGCCAGCAGCGGGGAAAGCCGGGGATTTTGGGGCCTTCCCTCCGGAGATTCTCAATCGCACAGTAGCAGCGGCAGCGAACTGGCATTTCAGAAATTTCTCCAGATGTTCCTCTGTGCTTTCACGTCTGTCTCCATCAAATCAGAATTGTCCACGGCCCCTATTTAACAGATACGTTATCATTTCACCGGAGAGCTGCGCGCTGAACTAATTGCAGTTTTTAGTTCAGCTTCAGTTATGTCAGCAGTCATCTTTCTAATCTGTTCTTTGCTTAAAGTGGGTAACTCTAAAGAATTCAGGAAGGTGTCAATTTGGGTTAAGTTTCCCCCTGTAACTTTGGAATATAGAGTTTTGTAAAACATTTCAAAGGCTTCATGAATTTCACCTAGCTTATTTCTTCTCACTTTTGTTCTAGGATCCTAATTCTATGAATTGTATTTTCTGCTATCTTTTTTTTCAGTTTCCACACCAGTATTTTCATAGATTTAGATCCACTTTCATAGTGTCTCTGTTTCAGAAACATTAATTTTTTTCTAATTTCTTGTGTAGCCAAACTATTAATTTCATTCCTAATTTTAAAAATTTCCTCTAGTATATCCTGTGCCAAACTCAATTTGTGTTTTTTTCTAGTTCTTTCAGTTTATTTTGTAATTCCTCTAATGTTCTATTCCTTATTTTTTTCTTATATGAAGATATCGCTATAATTTTCCCTCCTTCAGAGTATCTCATAGAATGGGAGGTGAAACCTCTCCATTATCATTGAATTCTAAGTAAAGACTATTTTTAAAAAATTGTTCATTAAAATAGGGATTATTGAGTAGACTTGAATTTAGTTTCCAAATAGTATTCTTTGGTTGTAGGTCAAAATAAACAGATAAATATATAGGTGCATGGTCACTTGCATCTATTGTCCCAATTCCACAGGTGATTATTTTGTCTCTATCTTTTTCAAATGTTATGAAATAGTCTATTCTTGTATATACGGAATGGGGGGTAGAATAATAAGTGTAATCCCTTCCATCGGGGAAAAGGTCCCTCCATATATCAATTAGTCCAACATCCTCAAAAAGAGTATTAACTTTCTTATGTAAGGACTTTGTTTCATAAGTTTTCCTATTGGAAGAGTCTAACTTTGGTTGTAATTGTAAACTTAAGTCTCCCCCACATATCCAGAGACCTTCTGTTTCCATTACCATAATATTAGTAATTTTCTGGAAGAAACTAATATCACTTCCTGGGGGTGTGTATATATTCAATAAAGTAACTGGATTTCCATCTATATTCCCCCTTACCAGAATATATCTGCCCTCTTTATCTCCCATTTTGAATACTTTTTCAAAATTTAGCTTACTTGAGATGAGAATAGCAACTCCTCTTCTATGTCCTGATTTATATGAGGAGAATAACAAATTAGTGAAGCCTATTCTCTTTAAATTTCCATGCTCATTATCACCTAAGTGAGTTTCCTGTAAATATACTACATGGGCTTGTTCTTTTTTCATTTTTGATAGAATTTTACTGCGCTTGACTGGATTCAACAGCCCATTGACATTAAAAGAAATGAATTTTACTTTGTCCTTAGCCATGTGTATTTATCTGTTAGTATATCATTGAAATTTGCAGAATATAACTTAATCAATCTACTCCCTGAACAAATAAGAACCAAGAAATGCGAATAATAAAAAAAATGGTAACGAAGGTGTGATACCAAGGCTGGGGTCTCTAGCCCTGGGTTGGGCTAGAAGAAAAGTCTAGCTGTGGGGAATAGTCCCTCCTACCTGTGGGTTGAGGGCCCCTGTTGCAGTACCTAAAAAAGTAAGTAAAAAAAACTTCATCCATTACACAGAAATGTATATCGCTCCCATGTATATATTCTCATTTAGGTGGGGAAAAAGGAATGAATAAATGAATTTTTTAAAAATTGATTAATATAAAAACCACATTATAACACGTATTTCTCAAGATAGGTCTATCACTGTCTATTTTTGCTTCCGTTTAGTTTATCAGCACTTTTAAAGTTAGCCAAACCTTATGGCTCTTCTGGAGGAGGTGAGGGTTGTCTTCGGAGAACTCACAGTCTCTTCCTAATGTCCTTCTCTCGTCCTGCTCCCGTCCCCTGCTTTCTCGGTTTTCTTACTATTTCCCAAGCAGTTTGGGACAACTGCTCAGCCAGACTTTCACTTGATTTGACTTCCTAATGGACAGTCCTCGGTTGTTCATGTCTGTAGTTGCCTCTTCCAGCGTCTGGTACAGTCGTATCCCTTCTTGGTAAAATACCCTCAGTTTAGCAGACTACGGGGTTTGAAATTTAATCTTTTCTTCCTTTAATATTCGTTTTACTTTGGAATACTCCTTCCATTTCTGTAGGACCGCCAGGGGGTAATCATGATCGAAGTATATTAACTTCCCGTTCCAAAAAACACTCTTCTTACCCCAGGCCCTTCGTAGAATCTCCGCCTTGCTTTTGAATCTAAGGAATTCAAGTACAAAGGATCGCGGTTTACTTTGTCTGTCTATGGCAGGCCACTGGGCGAGAGACCGATGCGCCCTTTCTATTTCCAACTCCATATTCGGGGGAATGTCCAGCGCTTCTGCAGCAGCTTGCCTACAAAGTCTATCATCAACACTCCCTCCGCTCCTTTGGGAACATTATAAATCCAGATATTTTTCCATCGTGATCTTCCCTCCTGGTCAAGCAATTTACTTCCCTGTTGATTTAATATTTTTATTGTCTTACTTAGTATCTGTTCCACGTTTTGCACGCGATCTTCCACTTTCTCAATTCGAGTCTCTGCCACCGCTATTTTCTGATTGACGTTGGCGAGCTCAGATTTTATATCATTGAGTTGCTGCTTTATATCTTTTTGAACTTCCCTTATCTCTTCCAGAATCTTTATCATATTTGCCGCTTCGCCTGAATGAGTCCCAGCGTCAGCTTCGTCGCCAGGCGTACGTGTAGGAGAGCCGCGCACTGTACCTCTCTCTTCCATAGGCTCCGCAGTGGTGCTTTTTATATCTCCATTCTTTCTCTCCATTCTTGCCCCTCTTATCATGGCTAAAAAGATGGCTTTTTAGAACAGCTTGTTGTTGAGTCCACTAGGGGATCGGCTGTACTGGATTGGGTATTGTGTAATGAACCGGAGGTGATTGGAGAGATTGAGGTGAAGGAACCCTTAGGAGGCAGTAATCATAACATGATTGAGTTTACTGTGACATTTGAAAAAGAGAAGCCGGAATCTGATGTGTTGGTATTTCAGTGGAGTAAAGGAAATTACAGTGGCATGAGAGAGGAACTGGCCAAAGTTGACTGGAAAGGGACACTGGTGGGAAAGACGGCAGAGCAGCAGTGGCTGGAGTTCATGCAAGAAGTGAAGAAGGTGCAAGACAGGTGTATTCCAGAAAAGAAGAAATTTTCGAATGGAAAAAGGATGGAACCATGGTTGACAAGAGAAGTCAAAGCCAAGGTTGAAGCAAAGGAGAGGGCATACAAGGAAGCAAAAATTAGTGGGAAGACAGAGGATTGGGAAGTTTTTAAAACCTTACAAAAGGAAACTAAGAAGGTCATTAAGAGAGAAAAGATTAACTATGAAAGGAAGCTAGCAAATAATATCAAAGAGAATACTAAAAGGTTTTTCAAGTATATAAGGAGTAAAAGACAGGTGAGAGTAGAAATAGGACCAATAGAAAATGATGCTGGAGAAATTGTAATGGGAGATAAGGAGAGTCTGCAGAGAGACTTGGATAGATTGGAAGAATGGTCGAAGAAGTGGCAAATGAAGTACAATGTTGGAAAGTGCATGGTTATGCACTTTGGCAGAAGTAATAAGCAGGCAGACAATTATTTAAATGGGGAAAGAATTCAAAGTTCTGAGATGCAACGGGACTTGGGAGTCCTGGTACAGGATACCCTTAAGGTTAACCTCCAGGTTGAATCGGTAGTGAAGAAGACGAATGCAATGTTGGCATTCATTTCTAGAGGAATAGCGTATGGGAGCAGGGATGTGATGTTGAGGCTTCTAAGACGCTGGTGAGACCTCACTTGGAGTACTGTGGGCAGTTTTGGTCTCCTTATTTAAGCAAGGATGTGCTGACGTTGGAGAGGGTACAGAGAAGATTCACTAGAATGATTCCGGGATTGAGAGGGTTAACATATGAGGAACGTTTGTCCGCTCTTGGACTGTATTCCTTGGAGTTTCGAAGAATGAGGGGCGACCTTATAGAAACATTTCGAATGTTGAAAGGCATGGACAGAGTGGATGTGGCAAAGTTGTTTCCCATGATGGGGGAGTCTAGTACGAGAGGGCATGATGCAAGGATTGAAGGGCGCCCATTCAGAACAGAAATGCGAAGATATTTTTTTAGCCAGAGGGTGGTGAATCTATGGAATTTGTTGCCACAGGCAGCAGTGGAGGCCAAGTCATTGGGTGTATTTAAGGCAGAGATTGATAGGTATCTGAGTAGCCAGGGCATCAAAGGTTATGGTGAAATGGCGGGGGAGTGGTACTAAATGGGAGAATGCATCAGCTGATGATAAAATGGCAGAGCAGACTCGATGGGCTGAACGGCCAACTTCTGCTTTATGGTCTTATTGTCTTATCAATTCAGAGATGTTCGAAAGATCTTAGATTTGATGCATTAACAGAGCAAAATATCCGTTTTTCCTGAAGAGCTGTTGATTTAAGCTGCCATTCTGAATGATGACGTCACCGGAATGCAAGGATCAAAAGTTCTACTTCTAATTTTTTCCAAGATAAGACATAATATTACTTGAGAAAACCATTGAATTAATATAGGGACAGAGGTATCTTTCCATTTCAATAAAGTAGCCCTTCTTGCCAACAATGTGACAATTCAATTACATTTTGGTCTGAAGATGTAATACCCTGAATGTGATGTGGAACTATTCCAAATAAGACAGTCAATGTATTAGGTTGTAAATTAATTTTCAGAGCTTTAGAAATTGTAGAAAATAAAGATTTCCAAGAAGATTTTAATGAAGAACTTGACCAGAACATATGTGACAAAATGACTACTTCAGTTTTACACCTATCACAATAGTTATCTATGTTAGGAAATATTTTGGATAGTCTCTCCTTTCTTAAATAATAGTGATGAACAATTTTAAATTGAATTAAACAGTGATTGGCACATATCGAAAAAGAATTGATTATTTTCAAAACTCGCAACCAATCTTCATTAACAAAGGTCATATTAAGTTCTCTCTCCCAATCTTGTTTAATCTTTAGTGAGAGGTTATCTTTTTGTATTAAAAATAAATAATAAATTTTACCAATAGAACCTCCCACTAAAGGATTCATATTTAAAATAGTATCCAACAAATCAGATTCTTGCATATATGGAAACTGAGGTAAGTATTTTTGTAAAAAATGTCGAACCTGAAAATATTGCAGGAAGTGTGTCTGGGAGAGAGAATATTTGCTAATTAACTCTTCAAAGGTCATCAATCGACCACCACAAAATAAATCTGCAAAAGAACAGATCCCGTTATTTCTCCATAAGAGAAAAATGGGATAGGTTATTGCAACACACATCAAAGTTGATGGTGAACGCAGCAGGCCAGGCAGCATCTCTAGGAAGAGGTGCAGTCAACGATTCAGGCTGAGACCCTTCGTCAGGACTAACTGAAGGAAGAGTGAGTAAGGGATTTGAAAGTTGGAGGGGGAGGGGGAGATCCAAAATGATAGGAGAAGACAGGAGGGGGAGGGATGGAGCCAAGAGCTGGACAGGTGATTGGCAAAAGGGGATATGAGAGGATCATTGGACAGGAGGTCCGAGAAGAAAGACAAGGGGGGGGAACCCAGAGGATGGGCAAGAGGTATATTCAGAGGGACAGAGGGAGAAAAAGGAGAGTGAGAGAAAGAATGTGTGCATAAAAATAAGTAACAGATGGGGTACGAGGGGGAGGTGGGGCCTAGCGGAAGTTAGAGAAGTCGATGTTCATGCCATCAGGTTGGAGGCTACCCAGACGGAATATAAGGTGTTGTTCCTCCAACCTGAGTGTGGCTTCATCTTTACAGTAGAGGAGGCCATGGATAGACATGTCAGAATGGGAATGGGATGTGGAATTAAAATGTGTGGCCACTGGGAGATCCTGCTTTCTCTGGCGGACAGAGCGTAGATGTTCAGCAAAGCGGTCTCCCAGTCTGCGTCGGGTCTCGCCAATATATAAAAGGCCACATCGGGAGCACCGGACGCAGTATATCACCCCAGTCAACTCACAGGTGAAGTGTTGCCTCACCTGGAAGGACTGTTTGGGGCCCTGAATGGTGGTAAGGGAGGAAGTGTAAGGGCATGTGTAGCACTTGTTCCGCTTACACGGATAAGTGCCAGGAGGGATATCAGTGGGGAGGGATGGGGGGACGAATGGACAAGGGAGTTGTGTAGGGAGCGATCCCTGCGGAATGCAGGGGGGTGGAAGATGTGCTTAGTGGTGGGATCCCGTTGGAGGTGGCGGAAGTTATGGAGAATAATATGTTGGACCCGGAGGCTGGTGGGGTGGTAGGTGAGGACCAGGGGAACCCTGTTCCTAGTGGGGTGGCGGGAGGATGGAGTGAGAGCAGATGTACGTGAAATGGGGGAGATGCGTTTAAGAGCAGAGTTGATGGTGGAGGAAGGGAAGCCCCTTTCTTTAAAAAATGAAGACATCTCCCTCGTCCTAGAATGAAAGGCCTCATCCTGAGAGCAGATGCGGCGGAGACGGAGGAATTGCGAGAAGGGAGAATTGAGAGAATTGCGTTGTTGCAAGAGACAGGGTAAGAAGAGGAATAGTCCAGATAGCTGTGAGAGTCAGTAGGCTTATAGTAGACATCAGTGGATAAGCTGTCTCCAGAGACATAGACAGAAAGATCTAGAAAAGGGGAGGGAGGTGTCGGAAATGGACCAGGTAAACTTGAGGGCAGGGTGAAAGTTGGAGGCAAAGTTAATAAACTCAACGAGTTCTGCATGCGTGCAGGAAGCAGCGCCAGTGCAGTCGTCGATGTAGAAGGAAAAGTGGGGGACAGATACCAGAATAGGCACGGAACATAGATTGTTCCACAAACCCAACAAAAAGGCAGGCATAGCTAGGACCCATACGGGTGCCCATAGCTACAGCTTTAGTTTGGAGGAAGTGGGAGGAGCAAAAGGAGAAATTATTAAGAGTAAGGACTAATTCCGCTAGACGGAGCAGAGTGGTGGTAGAGGGGAACTGATTAGGTCTGGAATCCAAAAAGAAGCGTAGAGCTTTGAGACCTTCCTGATGGGGGATGGAAGTATATAAGGACTGGACATCCACGGTGAAAATAAAGCGGTGAGGGCCAGGGAACTTAAAATCATCGAAAAGTTTAAGAGCGTGAGAAGTGTCACGAACATAGGTCGGAAGGGATTGAAGGAGCGGTGATAAAACCGTGTCGAGGTATGCAGAAATGAGTTCGGTGGGGCAGGAGCAAGCTGAGACAATAGGTCGGCCAGGACAGGCAGGTTTGTGGACCTTGGTTAGGAGGTAGAAACGGGAAGTGCGGGGTGTGGGAACTATAAGGTTGGTAGCAGTGGATGGCCTGATCCCCTGATCCCCGGAGCGGATAAAGTCGGTGATGGTGTAGGAGACAATGGCCTGGTGCTCCTTAGTGGGGTCACAATCGAGGGGTAAATAAGAGAGGTATCCGCGAGTTGTCGCTGTGCCTCGGCAAGGTAGAGGTCAGTACGGCAGACTACAACAGCAACCCCCTTATCGGCGGGTTTAATAATAAGGTTAGGATTAGTGCGGAGGGAGTGGAGAGTAGAGCGTTCGGAAGGAGTGAGGTTGGAATGGGGACAAGGTGCGGTGAAGTCGAGACGGTTGATGTCCCGTCGGCAATTAGCGATAAAGAGATCCAGAGCAGGCAGAAGACCAGAGCGGGGTGTCCATGAAGAAGAGGAGGGTTGAAGACGGGAGAAGGGGTCATCGGTGGGGGTGGAAGAGTCCTTGCCGAAGAAGTAGGCTCGGAGACGGAGACGGCGGAAGAAAAGTTCCGCAACGTGGCGAACACGGAACTCGCTGAGGTGTGGGCGAAGGGGGACAAAGGTGAGGCCCTTACTGAGCGTTCTGCCTCCGACAGTTGAAGGTCGGAGGAGATGGTAAAGACCCGGCACGGATGAGAGCTGGGATCAGAGGGGGGAGAGGGGAGGCTGGGGGTGTCAATGGAGAGGGGAGGGTTGGGGTGAGAGGAAGATGGAGCCTCTGAGGGCCCTGACGGTGGGATCTGAGGAAGACGGGGCTGCGGAGTGGTGGTGGGGGAAGGGGAGACGGGAGTCACAACAGCAGCACATAAAGACCCAGCCTGGAGTTGAAGGCTGGAGTCGCAGTTGGTGGTTGCGCAATCACTGTGACGGTGTCCATGGTCGTTGCTGGAGTCCGGGTTTTGAATATGCCCTGAGGTGTTGGAGCCGCCGAGATCAGTAGCAGCGGCCGCAATCTGAAATTCATGCCTGCTAGCGTCGGGGCCGGCAGGCTCTGGAGTCCGTAGATGTAGGATCTTGCGATCTTTCCCTAACATGACAAAGTCAAAAAAACGGCGATTGCAGGCGTGAATCCGACGGAGGATGAAATAACGGGTAGGACCATTACAGACGGCGAAGAAAGTGTCCCGAAGGTGTGGAAGGGTCTGGAATCGGGACACCAAGTACCTCCTCATGGCGGAGAGAGTAGCCTTCAGAGCTTGACGGGAGAAGCGGCGAGAGGCAGAGTCAATAAAATCTGAGTACCTGGGATGTCAATAAAATGTGAGTACCTGGGATAAATTTAATTCCACATCCCATTCCGACATGTCTATCCACGGCCTCCTCTACTGTAAAGATGAAGCCACACTCAGGTTGGAGGAACAACACCTTATATTCCGTCTGGGTAGCCTCCAACCTGATGGCATGAACATCGACTTCTCTAACTTCCGCTAGGCCCCACCTCCCCCTCATACCCCATCTGTTACTTATTTTTATGCACACATTCTTTCTCTCACTCTCCTTTTTCTCCCTCTGTCCCTCTGAATATACCTCTTGCCCATCCTCTGGGTCCCCCCCCCTTGTCTTTCTTCTCGGACCTCCTGTCCCATGATCCTCTCGTATCCCCTTTTGCCAATCACTTGTCCAGCTCTTGGCTCCATCCCTCCCCCTCCTGTCTTCTCCTATCATTTTGGATCTCCCCCTCCACCTCCAACTTTCAAATCCTTTACTCACTCTTCCTTCAGTTAGTCCTGACGAAGGGTCTCGGCCTGAAACGTTGACTGCACCTCTTCCTAGAGATGCTGCCTGGCCTGCAGCAACTTTGATGTGTGTTGCTTGAATTTCCAGCATCTGCACAATTCCTGTTGTTTAGGATAGGTTATTGATGGTTTAAACAGAAAATTTTGTTATAAAGAGCTAGACAATTTAAATTGTTTAAAATTAAAAGAGTTGCGATATTGAAACCAAATCCGTAAGGACTGTTTAATAACAGGGTAGAGATTTAAATCAGGAGTTTTAGCAATTTGTAAAGGTAATGGAGCTCCTAATAATGAGGTTAAATGAAATTGTTTGATAGCTTTTAATTCCAAATCAATCCAAGCTGCTTTTGGGTCTTGTCGAGCCAATATAGCCAAAAACATAATTGTCTAATATTAACAGCCCAATCGACCATAAGACAAAGGAGTAGAAGTAGGCCATTCGGCCCATCGAGTCTGCTCCGCCATTTTATCATGAGCTGATCCATTCTCCCATTTAGTCCCACTCCACCGCCTTCTCACCATAACCTTTGATGCCCTGGCTACTCAGATACCTATCAATCTCTGCCTTAAATACACCCAATGACTTGGCCCCCACTGCTGCCCGTGGCAACAAATTCCATAGATTCACCACCCGCTGGCTAAAAATATTTCTTCGCATCTCTGTTCTGATGGGCGCCCTTCAATCCTTAAGTCATGCCCTCTCGTACTAGACTCCTCCATCATGGGAAACAACTTTGCCACATCCACTCTGTCCATGCATTTCAATATTCAAAATGTTTCTCTGAGGTCTCTCCTCATTCTTCTAAACTCCAACGAATCCAGTCCAAGAGCGGACAAACATTCCTCATACGTTCCACATATGTTAACCCTCTCATTCCCGGAATCATTCTAGTGAATCTTCTCTGTACCCTCTCCAACGTCAGCACATCCTTTCTTAAATAAGGAGACCAAAACTGCCCACAGTACTCCAAGTGGGGTCTCACCAGCTCCTTATAGAGCCTCAACATCACATCCCTGCTCCTATACTCTATTCCTCTAGAAATGAATGCCAACATTGCATTCCCTTCTTCACCACCGACTCAACCTGGAGGTTAACCTTAAGGGTATCTTGCATGAGGACTCTCAAGTCCCGTTGCATCTCAGAACTGTGAATTCTCTCCCCATTTAAATAATAGTCTACCCGTTTACTTCTTCTGCCAAAGTGCATAACCATACACTTTCCAACATTGTATTTCATTTGCCACTTCTTTGCCAATTGTTCCAATCTATCTAAGTGTCTCTGCGGATTCTCTGTTTCCTCAGCACTACCGGCCCCTCCACCTATCTTCGTATCATCAGCAAACTTAGCCACAAAGCCATCTATTCCATAATCCAAATTGTTTATGTGCAATGTAAAAAGATGTGGCCTTGACATGGACCCCTGTGGAACACCACTCGTATCCAGCAACCAACCAGAACAGGATCCCTTTAATCCCACTCTGTTTCCTGCTAATCACCCAACGCTCTATCCACATATGTAACTTTCCTGTTATCTTGTTAAGTAGCCTCATGCCTGGCACCTAGTCAAAGGCCTTCTGAAAATCCAAATATACAACATCCACTGCATCTCCCTTGTCTGGCCTACTCGTAATTTCCTCAAAAAATTGTAATAGGTTTGTCAGGCAGGATTTTCCTTGAAGGAATCCGTGCTGAATTCTGCCTATCTTGTCATATAGAAACATAGAAACATAGAAAATAGGTGCAGGAGTAGGCCATTCGGCCCTTCGAGCCTGCACCGCCATTCAGTATGATCATGGCTGATCATCCAACTCAGAACCCTGTACCAGCCTTCCCTCCATACCCCCTGATCCCTTTAGCCACAAGGGCCATATCTAACTCCCTCTTAAGTATAGCCAATGAACTGGCCTCAACTGTTTCCTGTGGCAGAGAATTCCACAGATTCACCACTCCCTGTGTGAAGAAGTTTTTCCCAATCTCGGTCCTAAAAGGCTTCCCCTTTATCCTCAGACTGTGACCCCTTGTTCTGGACTTCCCCAACAACGGGAACAATCTTCCTGCATCTAGCCTGTCCAATCCCTTTAGAATTTTATACGTTTCAATAAGATCCCCCCTCAATCTTCTAAATTCCAATGAGTATAAATCTAGTTCATCCAGTCTTTCATCATATGAAAGTCCTGCCATCCCAGGAATCAATCTGGTGAACCTTCTTTGTACTCCCTCTATGGCAAGGATGTCTTTCCCCAGATTAGGGGACCAAAACTGCACACAATACTCCAGGTGTGGTCTCACCAAGGCCTTGTACAACTGCAGTAGTACCTCCCTGCTCCTGTACTCGAATCCTCTTGCTATGAATGCCAGCATACCATTCGCCTTTTTCACCGCCTGCTGTACTTGCATGCCCACTTTCAATGACTGGTGTATAATGACACCCAGGTCTCGTTGCACCTCCCCTTTTCCTAATCGGCCACCATTCAGATAATAATCTGTTTTCCTGTTCTTGCCACCAAAGTGGATAACTTCACATTTATCCACATTAAATTGCATCTGCCATGAATTTGCCCACTCACCTAACCTATCCAAATCACCCTGCATCATCTTAGCATCCTCCTCACAGCTAACACTGCCACCCAGCTTTGTGTCATCCGCAAACTTGGAGATGCTGCATTTAATTCCCTCATCCAAGTCATTAATATATATTGTAAACAACTGGAGTCCCAGCACTGAGCCTTGCGGTACCCCACTAGTCACTGCGTGCCATTCTGAAAAGGTCCCGTTTATTCCCACTCTTTGCTTCATGTCTGCCAAGCAATTCTCTATCCACATCAATACCTTACCCCCAATACTGTGTGCTTTAAGTTTGCACACTAATCTCCTGTGTGGGACCTTGTCAAAAGCCTTTTGAAAATCCAAATATACCACATCCACTGGTTCTCCCCTATCCACTCTACTAGTTACATCCTCAAAAAAATCCTTTGAGATTCGTCAGACATGATTTTCCTTTCACAAATCCATGCTGACTTTGTCCGATGATTTCACCGCTTTCCAAATGTGCTGTTATCACATCTTTGATAACTGACTCTAGCAGTTTCCCCACCACCGATGTTAGGCTAACCGGTCTATAATTCCCTGGTTTCTCTCTCCCTCCCTTTTTAAAAAGTGGGGTTACATTAGCCACCCTCCAATCCTCAGGAACTAGTCAGAATCTAAAGAGTTTTGAAAAATTATCACTAATGCATCCAGTATTTCTTGGGCTACTTCCTTAAGCACTCTGGGATGCAGACCATCTGGCCCTGGGGATTTATCTGCCTTTAATCCCTTCAATTTACCTAACACCACTTCCTGACTAACATGTATTTCCCTCAGTTCCTCCATCTGACTGGACCCTCTGTCCCCTACTATTTCCGTTAGATTATTATGTCCTCCTTAGTGAAGACAGAACCAAAGTAATTATTCAATTGGTCTGCCATGTCCTTGCTCTCCATAATCAATTCACCTGTTTCTGTCTGTAGGGGACCGACATTTGTCTTAACCAATCTTTTTCTTTTCACATATCTATAAAAGCTTTTACAGTCAGTTTTTATGTTCCCTGCCAGTTTTCTCTCATAATCTTTTTTCTTCTTCCTAATTATACATAGAAACATAGAAACATAGAAAATAAGTGCAGGAGTAGGCCATTCGGCCCTTCGAGCCTGCACCGCCATTTATTATGATCATGGCTGATCATCCAACTCAGAACCCCGCCCCAGCCTTCCCTCCATACCCCCTGACCCCCCGTAGCCACAAGGGCCATATCTAACTCCCTCTTAAATATAGCCAATGAACTGGCCTCAACTGTTTCCTGTGGCAGAGAATTCCACAGATTCACCACTCTCTGTGTGAAGAAGTTTTTCCTAATCTCGGTCCTAAAAGGCTTCCCCTCTATCCTCAAAAGTGAAGTTACATTAGCCCTCCTTAGTGAAGACAGAACCAAAGTAATTATTCAATTGGTCTGCCATGTCCTTGCTCCCCATAATCAATTCACCTGTTTCTGTCTGCAGGGGACCCACATTTGTCTTTACCAGTCTTTTCCTTTTTACATATCTATAAAAGCTTTTACAGTCCGTTTTTATGTTCCCTGCCAGTTTTCTCTCATAATCTTTTTTCCCCTTCCTAATTAAGCCCTTTGTCCTCCTCTGCTGAACTCTGAATTTCTCCCAGTCCTCAGGTGAGCCATTTCTCTGGCTAATTTGTATGCTTCTTCTTTGGAATTGATACTATCCCTAATTTCTCTTGTCAGCCACGGGTGCACTATCTTCCTTGATTTATTCTTTTGCCAAACTGGGATGAACAATTGTTGTAGTTCATCCATGCAACCTTTAAATGCTTGCCATTGCATATCCACCGTCAATCCTTTAAGTGTCATTTGCCAGTCTATCTTAGCTAATTCACGTCTCATACCTTCAAAGTTACCCTTCTTTAAGTTCAGAACCTTTGTTTCTGAATTAACTATGTCACTCTCCATCTTAATGAAGAATTCCACCATATTATGCTCACTCTTACCCAAGGGGCCTCTCACGACATGATCGCGAATTAGCCCTTCCTCATCGCTCAAAACCCAGTCCAGAATAGCCTGCTCTCCAGTTGGTTCCTCGACATGTTGTTTCAAAAAACCATCCCGCATACATTCCAAGAAATCCTCTTCCTCAGCACCTTTACTAATTTGGTTCACCCAATCTACATGTAGATTGAAGTCACCCATTATAACTGCTGTTCCTTTGTTGCACACATTTCTAATTTCCTGTTTAATACCATCTCCGACCTCACTACTACTGTTAGGTGGCCTGTACACAACTCCCACCAGCGTCTTCTGCCCCTTAGTGTTACGCAGCTCTACCCATATCGATTCCACATCTTCCCGGCTTATGTCCTTCCTTTCTATTGCGTTAATCTCTTCTTTAACCGGCAACGCCACCCCACCTCCCCTTCCCTTCCTTCATGTCTATCCCTCCTGAATATTGAATATCCCTGAACGTTGAGCTCCCATCCCTGGTCACCCTGGAGCCATGTCTCTGTGATCCCAACTATATCATAATCATTAATAACAATCTGCACTTTCAATTTATCCACCTTATTACGAATGCTCCTTGCATTGACACACAAAGCCTTCAGGCGCTCTTTTACAACTTTCTTAGCCCTTATACAATTATGTTGAAAAGTGGCCCTTTTTAATGCTTGCCCTGGATTTGTCGGCCTGCCACTTTTACTTTTCTCCTTAGTACTTTTTGCTTCTACCCTCACTTTACACCCCTCTGTCTCTCTGCACTGGTTCCCATCCCCCTGTTGTGAGCTAACCTCCTCACGCCTAGCCTCTTTAATTTGATTCCCACCCCCCAACCATTCTAGTTTAAAGTCACCTCAGTAGCCCCCGCTAATCTCCCTGCCAGAATATTGGTCCCCCTAGGATTCAAGTGTAACCCGTCCTTTTTGTACAGGTCACGCCTGCGCCAAAAGAGGTCCCAATGATCCAAAAACTTGAATCCCTGCCCCCTGCTCCAATCCCTCAGCCACTCATTTATCCTCCACCTCATCACATTCCTACTCTCACTGTCGCGTGGCACAGGCAGTAATCCCGAGATTACTACCTTTGCGGTCCTTACTACCTTTGCGGTCCTTCTACCTTTGCGGTCCTTTAATTAAGCCCTTTGTCCTCCTCTGCTGAACTCTGAATTTCTCCCAGTCCTCAGGTGAGCCACTTTTTCTGGCTAATTTGTATGCTTCTTCTTTGGAATTGATACTATCCCTAATTTCCCTTGTCAGCCACGGGTGCACTACCTTCCTTGATTTATTCTTTTGCCAAACTGGGATGAACAATTGTTGTAGTTCATCCATGCGATCTTTAAATGCTTGCCATTGCATATCCACCGTCAACCCTTTAAGTGTCATTTGCCAGTCTATCTTAGCTAATTCATGTCTCATACCTTCAAAGTTACCCTTCTTTATGTTCAGAACCTTTGTTTCTGAATTAACTATATCACTCTCCATCTTAATGAAGAATTCCACCATATTATGCTCACTCTTACCCAAGGGGCCTCTCACGACACGATTGCTAATTAACCTTTCCTCATTGCTCAATACCCAGTCTAGAATAGCCTGCTCTCTAGTTGGTTCCTCGACATGTCGGTTCAAAAAACCATCCCGCATACATTCCAAGAAATCTTCTTCCTCAGCACCCTTACCAATTTGGTTCACCCAATCTACATGTAGATTGAAGTCACCATAGGTTATTCAGAAAGTTAGAAGGCATGGGATCCAGGGAAGTTTGGCCAGATGGATTCAGAATTGGCTTGCCTGCAGAAGGCAGAGGGTGGTGGTGGAGGGAGTACATTCAGATTGGAGGATTGTGACTAGTGGTGTCCCACAAGGATCTGTTCTGGGACCTCTACTTTTCGTAATTTTTATTAACGACCTGGATGTGGGGGTAGAAGGGTGGGTTGGCAAGTTTGCAGACGACACAAAGGTTGGTGGTGTTGTAGATAGTGTAGAGGATTGTCAAAGATTGCAGAGAGACGTTGATAGGATGCAGAAGTGGGCTGAGAAGTGGCAGATGGGGTTCAACCCGGAGAACTGTGAGGTGGTACCCTTTGGAAGGAAAAACTCCAAGGCAAAGTACAAAGTAAATGGCAGGATACTTGGTAGTGTGGAGGAGCAGAGGGATCTCAGGGTACATGTCCACAAATCTCTGAAAGTTGCCTCACAGGTGGATAGGGTCGTTAAGAAAGCTTATGGGGTGTTAGCTTTCATAAGTCGAGGGATAGAGTTTAAGAGTCGCGACGTAATGATGCAGCTCTATAAAACTCTGGTTAGGCCACACTTGAAGTATTGTGTCCAGTTCTGGTCACCTCACTATAGGAGGGATGTGGAAGCATTGGAAAGGGTACAGAGGAGATTACCAGGATGCTGCCCGGTTTAGAAAGTATGCATTATGATCAGAGATTAAGGGAGCTCGGGCTTTACTCTTTGGAGAGAAGGAGGATGAGAGGAGACATGATAGAGGTGTACAAGATAATAAGAGGAATAGATAGAGTGAATAGCCAGCGCCTCTTCCCCAGGGCACCATTGCTGAATATGAGAGGACATGGCTTTAAGGTAAGGGGTGGGAAGTTCAAGGGGGATATTAGAGGAAGGTTTTTTACTCAGAGAGTGGTTGGTGCGTGGAATGCACTGCCGGAGTCAGTGGTGGAGGCAGATACACTAGTGACGTTTAAGAGACTACTCGACAGGTATATGGAGGAATTTAAGGTGGCGGGGGGGTTATATGGGAGGCAGGGTTTGAGGGTCAGCACAACACTGTGGGCTGAAAGGCCTGTACTGTGCTGTACTATACTATGTTCTATGTTCACCCATTATAACTGCTGTTCCTTTATTGCACACATTTCTAATTTCCTGTTTAATACCATCCCCAACTTCACTACTACTGTTAGGTGGCCTGTACTCAACTCCCACCAGCATTTTCTGCCCCTTAGTGTTGTGCAGCTCTACCCATATTGATTCCACAACCTTCCGATTTATGTCCTTCCTTTCTATTGTGTTAATCTCCTCTCTAACCAGCAACGCCACCCCACCTCCTTTTCTTTCATGTCTATCCCTCCTGAATATTGAATATCCCTGAATGTTGAGCTCCCATCCTTGGTCACCCTGGAGCCATGTCTCTGTGATCCCAACAATATCATATTCATTAATAACAATCTGCACTTCTAATTCATCCACCTTGTTACGAATGCTCCTTGCATTGACACACAAAGCCTTCAGGCGCGCTTTTACAACTCTCTTAGCCCTTATACAATTATGTTGAAAAGTGGCCCTTTTTGATGCTTGCCCTGGATTTGTCGCCTGCCACTTTTACTTTTCACCTCCAGGTACTCCGTAACCCCATCCTTGACAATCGACTCCAACAATTTCCCAACCACCGATGTCAAGCTAACAGGTCTATAATTTCCTTTTTGCTTCCTTGCCTCCTTCTTAAATAGCGGAGTGACATTTGCAATCTTCCAGTTCTCCGGAACCATGCCAGAATCTATCGACTTTTGAAAGATCATCGCTAATGCCTCCGCAATCTCCACAGCTACTTCCTTCCAATAATACAATCTTAAATTGGGTAGTGCAAGTCCACCATCTTTTTTAGATTTTTGTGAATGATACTTATTAATTCTTGGTTTTGTATTATTCCAAATAAAGGATGAAATAGAATGAATCTGATCAAAAATCTTTTTTAGTTAAAAAGATAGGTATATTTTGAAAAATATATAAAAATCTAGGTAAAATCATCATTTTCACGGCATGAATATGACCTATTAAAGAAAGTGTAAGTGGGTTCCAACCAGAAAATAATTGTTTCATAGAGTCCATTAAAGAAATGACATTAGCTTTATAAAGATCTTCATATTTTTCCATAATGATAATACCTAAATATTTAAAAGAATTCACAATTCTAAATGGAATATCGTTATATATAAAAACAGGAGCATTTAATGGAAACAATTTACTTTTATTTAAGTTTATATCCTGAGAATTTTCCAAAATCATTCAATGCTTCCAAAAGATTCGGAATAGATTCTTCAGGGTTCGAAATATAAACCAAAAGATCATCTGCGTAAAGAGAAATCTTATGTGTGGTCCCATTTATAGAGATACCACAAATATGTTTAGCTTCATGGAGTATTATAGCCAAAGGCTCCAGTACAAGATTAAATATTAAAGGACTTAATGGACATCCCTGTCCAGTACCTCGTGAAAGTGAAAAAAGGAAACCTGAAATTATTAGTAATAACAGTAGCAATAGAATTCTTATAGATCACTTGAATCCACTTATTGAAGTTATTACCAAAGCCAATTTTTTCTAATACATTAAAAAGATATGTCCATTCAATTCTATCAAATGCCTTTTCTGTGTCAAGGGAAATAACACATTGGGATATCTTGGATAGTGATGAGTATATAATGTTCACCAATCTCCAAACATTGGAGGAAGAGCAACAGCCTTTAATAAAACATATTTGATCCGTCGAGATGATTTTAGTTAAAATATTTTCCAAACGGTTAGCCATTATCTTAGAAAGAATTTTTGCATCCACATTTAATAGCGAAATGTGTCTATATGATGAGCATTCAGTAGGATCTTTATCTTTCTTAAGGATTAAGGAAACAGAAGCTTCATTAAAAGGAGGTAAATTACCCTTCTCAAAGGATTCATTAAATATTTCCAAAAGGTATGGAGAAAGTAATTTTTCAATTTTTTTGTAAAATCCTACCGAATAACCATCAAGTCCAGAAGCTTTACCTGATTGCATTGACAACACAGCTTTCTTGTACACAGGGTAGCCCATTTCCTTTGCCTACTAACCTATCTTTCTGATACACCATATATCCTTGGATGTTCAGCTCCCAATGGCAGCCATTCTTTAGCCAAGTTTCATAGATGGCCACAACGTCATACTTCCAATCTGTAGCTGAATTTCAAGATCATCCATTTTATTCCTTGTGCTGCGTGCATTCAATATACTGTACAACACTCTCAGTCCAGTATTTGTTGCTTTCTGTTTTAATTCCACCACGACTCCATTGTCCTGTAACTCATGCCACAGGCATTAAACTTTATCTCCTGCCTGTTCTTTCTATGATCTCTGTTGCACGCTATCTTTGATTTATTTCTGTTTTCCCCTTCCTCAGCCTAATCACTCCGGTTCCCATCCCCCTGCCAAATTTGTTTAAACCCTCACTAACTGCTTTATTAAATGTGCCCGCTAGGATATTGGACCCTTTAGGTTCATGTGCAAAATACTCATAGCCCACAGTGACTGTGTACTGATCCCAGTAATGGAACACCTCCAGTGAGCAAAGAGTTTTACGCAATCATCCCAGCTGCTGTAACACCAGCAACTTCACATCAGGGAGGAAGTTCAAATCAGCTCGGTGCTAAATATTTAACCATCATGGTGACTGAAGGCTGCAGGTTCATGTGGGCAGTTAGTGTCAGATTCTGCAGTTCTTGCAGCTGCTCATTGCACCCTAGTCACTGAGCATTGGAGGAGTCTGTTCTGCTGATGTTAGCCTTAAACTAGACTGGTGTTTAATATTGTGGATCTGTGAAAGATAAATCAGTTCTGTATCATCCCCTGTCTCAGGTACTTACTGTCTCTACCACACTCACAATGTACACTAGAGAGGCCACTCAGCCCTTCTGGTCCCTGCCCATGTTTCTGTTCCATATCAGTATATCAAAATCTATCCCTGCCATTCCCCTCTGTCTCTCCCTGTGATCACAGGTTGCAGCTGGTCACCACTCCATCGGAGAAGAGATTTCCATTGAATTTCATAGAATCATATAAATCTACAACACAGGCCCTTTGGCCCACAATGTCGTGCCAACCATGTAACCTACTCTAGAAACTGCCTAGAATTACCCTACTACATAGTCCTCTATTTTTCTAAGCTCCATGTACCAATCTAACAATCTCTTAAAATACCCTATTGTATTCGCCTCCATCACTGTCACTGTCAGTTATTCCGCACACACACCACTCTTTGTGTAAAAAAAAACTTACCTCTGACATCTCCCTTGCAACTACTTCCAAGCACCTTAAAACCAGGCCCCCTCGTGTTGTCCACTTCCATCCCGGGAAAAAGCCTGTGGCTATCCACATGATCAATGACTCTCATCATCTTATACACCAGCATGAATTCTCTGAATGATTTTCTCAAGACTGAATAAGACGATGAGCTCACTGTGGTTTTGACGTTACTCAGGGCTCCGGACTAAAGTGGTTAAACTCCTTCTTCCCTGCCTTTTCAACATTTTTTGTCATTTTCACTCATTTCAAAAGACTGTGCCTCAGACAACTGCGTTGTTGCAATGCGCCTCTAAAATCTGACAGCAGACTAGAGAGTGAATCTTCAATGGAGTAGAATCAGAAACCCACAAGTTGCCAGCTTGAGTCAGGGCTTTGGGGCTCCAGAAAGAGATAGGACCTATAGTTTACAAGGAGGAGGAAGAAGAGGAATCAGACCAGCTGGATGTGGCTACAAATGAAAGAACAGAAACTTCTGGAAATTGGTTGATCGAAAAAAGGTGGTTAATTTCTGCAAAATACTGGTGGAAATCAATAGATCAGGCAGGAAATGTGGAGAAGAATAAATAGACAACGTTTAGGCCAAGCCCCTTCAGCATGTCTAGACTGTGTACTACTCTGCTTAGTTGCTGCCTGAACTGCAGAGTTCCTCCAGCATTTTATGTGTTTGTGTCTACGTTTCCAGCAACAGCAGAATCTCTTGTGTTTTATATCTGCATTTTTAAGAAGGTTCTACTTTGGCATTAAACACGCGGAAGTTTGCTGATATTAAGTGCATTGTTTGTGGGAGGCTGCTTTCTGCATTAAAAGAGCCGCTGAGCTTTCCACACACAAAAAAATTGAGTATGGACATTGAACCGAAGCTTGCAGGGGCTTTTAATAGCACCGTGATTGCCTAGAAAGCGCTGCGTGACAATTTTCGCCTCGCCGAAGCATCGATCGAATGCGCAGGCGTCAGGGTTGCGGATGTTCCCGAATACCGCGCATGCGTGCTTGACTCTAAAGGCCTCGAGAAATCGGCTCCAGGTAAGAGAGGGTTTGCGGATGAATATTTTCAACACCGACTTCGAGATAATTGCTGTGATATCCGGACACTGTGTCCCTGAATCCCGGGACAGTCCTGCTCTCTTCCCTCTCTCTCAGCCCCACGATCCGTTCACGGGCCCCGGGGAGCTTCCGGCTGATGAGGGAATGGGAACCGATGGATCCCTCAGACAGAGCAGAGCTACAGCTATCTAAATGCAAGGATTCGGAGCTTGGACGAAGGGAACAAAATCTTTTACATCATCAGTTTAGAAAATCACCTTTGTTCTACCTCCAATCACAAACAAGAGAAAGTCTGCAGATGCTGGAAATCCAAGCAACACACACAAAATGCTGGAGGAGCTCAGCATTAGTACTCTTTTCCATAGATCCTGCCTGGCCTGCTGAGTTCCTCCAGCATTTTGTGTGTGTTGCTTGTTCTATCTCCTCTTGTTCTGGACCTTCCTACCCGTGAAAACATGTTTTGACCCATTCTCTGTGGGAAGATAATGATATCAAACACCAAGGGCAAATTATGAGGCTGTAAGGCTAGAACCTGCGGGTGTGAATTGGGATGATGTTTTTGCAGGGAAATGTACTATGAAATGTAGTCGATGTTTAGAGATCTCTTGCAGGATGTTAGGGATAAATTTGTCCCAGTGAGGAAGATAAGGAATCATGGGTGACAAGTGAGGTGGAAAATCTGGTCAGGTGGAAGAAGGCAGCATACATGAGGTTGAGGAAGCAAGGATCAGATGGGTCTATTGAGGAATATAGGGAAGCAAGAAAGGAGCTTAACAAGGGGCTGAGAAGAGCAAGAAGGGGGCATGAGAAGGCCTTGGCGAGTAGGGTAAAGGAAAACCCCAAGGCATTCTTCAGTTATTTGAAGAAAAAAGAATGACAGAAGTGAAGGTAGGGCCAATTAGAGATAAAGGTGGGAAGATGTGCCTGGAGGCTGTGGAAGTGAGCGAGGTCCTCAATGGATGCTTCTCTTCCGTATTCACCAATGAGAGGGAACTTGATGGTGAGGACAATATGAGTGAGGTTGATGTTCTGGAGCATGTTGATATTAAGGGAGAGGGGGTGTTGGAGTTGTTAAAATACATTAGGACAGATAAGTCCCCGGGGCCTGATGGAATATTCCCCAGGCTGCTCCACGAGGCGAGGGAAGAGATTGCTGAGCCTCTGGCTAGGATCTTTATGTCCTCGTTGTCCACGGGAATGGTACCGGAGGATTGGAGGGAGGCGAATGTTGTTCCCTTGTTCAAAAAAGGTAGTAGGAATAGTTTGGGTAATTATAGACCAATCAGCCTTACGTCTGTGGTGGGAAAGCTGTTGGAAAAGATTCTTAGAGATAGGATCTCTGGGCATTTAGAGAATCATGGTCTGATCAGGGACAGTCAGCATGGCTTTGTGAAGGACAGATCGTGTCTAATGAGCCTGATACAGTTCTTTGAGGAGGTGACCAGGCATATAGATGAGGGTAGTGCAGTGGATGTGATCTTATGGATTTTAGTAAGGCATTTGACAAGGTTCCACATGGTAGGCTTATTCAGAAAGTCAGAAGGCATGGGATCCAGGGAAGTTTGGCCAGGTGGATTCAGAATTGGCTTGCCTGCAGAAGGCAGAGGGTCATGGTGGCGGGAGTACATTCAGATTGGAGGATTGTGACTCGTGGTGTCCCACAAGGAGCTGTTCTGGGACCTCTACTTTTTGTGATTTTTATTAACGACCTGGATGTGGGAGTAGAAGGGTGGGTTGGCAAGTTTGCAGACAACACAAAGGTTGGTGGTGGTGTAGATAGTGTAGAGGATTGTCAAAGATTGCAGAGAGATATTGATAGAAAGCAGAAGTGGGCTGAGAAGTGGCAGATGGAGTTCAACCCAGAGAAGTGTGAGGTGGTACACTTTGGAAGGACAAACTCCAAGGCAGAGTACAAAGTAAATGACAGGATACTTGGTAATGTGGAGGAGCAGAGAAATCTGGGGGTACATGTCCACAGATCCCTGAAAGTTGCCTCACAGGTGGATAGGGTAGTTAAGAAAGCTTATGGAGTGTTAGCTTTCATAAGTCGAGGGAAAGAGTTTAAGAGTCGCAATGTAATGATGCAGCCCTATAAAACTCTGGTTAGGTCACACTTGGAGTACTGTGTCCAGTTCTGGATGCCTCACTATAGAAAGGATGTGGAAGCATTGAAAAGGGTACAGAGGAGATTTATCAGGGTGCTGCCTGGTTTAGAGAATATGGATTATGATCGAAGATTAAGGGAGTTAGGGCTTTACTCTTTGGAGAGAAGGAGGATGAGAAGAGACATGATAGAGGTGTACAAGATAATAAGAGGAATAGATAGAGTGGATAGCCATCGCCTCTTCCGCAGGGCACCACTGCTCAATACAAGAGGACATGGCTTTAAGGTAAGGGGTGGGAAATTCAAGGGGAATATGAGAGGGAGGTTTTTTACTCAGAGTGGTTGGTGTGTGGAATGCACTGCCTGAGTTGGAGGCAGATACACTAGTGAACTTTAAGAGACTTCTAGACAGGTACATGGAGGAATTTAAGGTGGGGGCTTATATGGGAGGCAGGGTTTGAGGGTCGGCACAACGTTTTGGGCCGAAGGGCCTGTACTGTGCTGTACTATTCTATTCTTTGCCCTGGGCAACAAATAGCTTTCACATCACAAATGTGCCAGACTCCAGTGAGACAGACTACTGCCCTTCCCTTCATATTCATTGGCATTGCCGTCAATGAGTTCACCACCGTCAGTCACCTGGGGAGGGTTCAGGGGGAATATTTATGTATAATACAGAAACTGGTGTTACCTGTGTGTATTGTGGCGAAGCAAAAGTTGCTGGAGAATTTGCAAGTGGGAAGAAGTGGAGGGATATTTGGAAATCTGACTTTTTAAAGCATCATTCAGCAAGCAAACCACATATGGACGGTGTGCAAAAGCTGTAGTGGGTAAATCCTTCATTACCCGTTACAGGCCTACTACATAGGTTGTGTGAGAGTGCGGATGAACTTGATCAAACCCAGAGGAGATCCAAGTTCTTACTGACAGTGATTTGCTAGCTGTTAAAATAAATACCTCTCTGTAAAATTCAGTGTGCACATGTTATCACTGGGTAAAAATTGCACAGCACAAGATTTTTTTGGCACACAGGTCATTACAAATTAGACGGAACATTTGGTGGGAAGGTGGGGTGACTTCTAGTGTCCCTGACCTACAAGATGTGCATCCAGCTGAGTTGGAACTTGAACTGGATGAATTCCAGATCATCCAGGAGATGGAGGGGTTGACAGATATGACATGAAGAGAGGTGAGTTACACCCAAGGTGCAGGAAACTGGGTGAGAGTCCGGAAGGGGAATGAGGTTAAATAGCCATTGCAGAGTACTCTTGTGGTCAATTCACACAACAACAGGTGGACCACTTTAGAAACTGTTAGGGGGGATTACCTAGCAGAGGTATGTCAAACGGCTGATAGGGGATTTGTTAGTTAGGGAATTAAAACTGGCAGAGGTCTAATATCCTAGTGGTAAGGCTTGCTAGTGCTAGTGTGTGGTTGGGGGCGGGGGGGGGGGTTGCTGGTTAAACTGAAGTTGCAGGAGGGATTGGAGTCAGAATGCCAGAACAGACAGGAAGGAGGGGAAAGAGGCCTGTACTGTGCTGTAGTCTTCTATGGTTCTATAGTGGAGAGGGTGAATTGAAATGACTTGTGTCCTTAATATACATGAGGAATAGAAATCTTTACATTACTTCTCCATCTAAATGTGCAATGTGTAATTTTGAGTCATTTATAATAAGTAGTTTGTACATAGGACAGTCATTATATAAATAGAATTGTATCAGCATGAATTAATCAGTCTGATGACCTGGTGGAAGGAGCTGTCTGGAGCCTGTTGGTACCATTTCCTGGATGGTAGCAGCTGGAACAGTTTGTGGTTGGGGTGACTTGGGTCCCCAGTTATCCTTCGGGCCTTTTTACACACCTGTCTTTGTAAATGTCCTGAATAGTAGTAGTAGTGGTAGTAGTAGTCATACTTTATTAATCCCAGGGGGAAATTGGTTGTGAAGTGGGATAGTGGGAAGTTCACATCTGCAGATGCGCTGAGCTGTCCACACCACTCTCTGCACAGTCCTGTGATTGAGGGAAGTACAGTTCCCATACCAGGCAGTGATGCAGACGGTCAGGATGCTCTCAGTTGTGTTGCTGTAGAAAGTTGACAGGATTTGGGACCCACACCAAACTTCTTCAAGCATCTGAGGTGAAAGAGGCACACAGCCACATACCACACAGCCAGTATGTACAGACCACATGAGATCCTCAGTGATGTGTATGCTGAGGAACTTAATGCTGTTCATCTTCTCAACCCCAGATCCATTGCTGTCAACAGGGGTTAGCCTGTCCATTCCTTCTGTAGTCCGCAACCAGTTCCTTTGTTCTTGTGACATTGAGGGAGAGTTTGCTTTCTTGACACCCAGACAGATGTTGTTCAGACAAAGTCAGCAATCAAAAGGTTGAGCATAGTGCAATGAATGTGCTGAGCTGTGTATATCACAATGCAAGAAGCATCACAGGAAAGCCAGAGGAGCTCAGGGCATGGAATCATGATATTGTAGCCATTACTGGGACTTGGTTACGCCCAACAGTCTGAGGGATTTAGAGAAACAAATTTGTAGAGAGATCGCAGACCATGCCAAGAAACAAAGGTTGATTCAGTAAGTGATTATAACTTTCCAAATATTGACTGGGTTTCCCATATTGGAAAAGGTCTAGCTGGGCTAGAGTTTGTCAAATGTGTCCTTAACCAGCATGTAGAATTCCCAATGTAGAAGTGTGCAGTAAGCTGTTAGGAAATGATCCAGGGCTGGTGACGGAAATTAGTGATCATAATGCCATGAGCTTCCAAGTAAATATGGAAAAGAAGTCTGGAACATGGGTTGAGATTCTAAGTTGGAGAAAGGTCAATTTTGATGGTATCAGAAAGGATCTGACGTGTGGATTGGGACAGGCAGTTTTCTGGCAAAGGATTACTTGGTAAATGGACGTCCTTTAGAAGTGGAATTTTGAGGGTGTCTAGTTTGTATGTGTCTGCCAAATTAAAAGTTGAAAGGTAACTGTTGCAGGGAACCTTGGTTTTCAAGAGATATTGAGGCCCTGGATATTTTATTCCTCTAAATGCCTCAGACTGTTGGGTGCAACCAAGACTCATTAATAACTCCAAATCATAATTCAGTGCCCTGAGCATATCTGATTTTTTTGGAAGTTGTCTTCTGTGGATTTTAAAAACTTTCCAACAATTTTTGTTCTATTATTTGCCCTCTCTTTAGTTTTTATGTTTGCTTTGGCTTCTCATTTCAGCCATGATTGTGTCCTCCTGCTTTTCCAATGCTTTCACTTCTTTAGGCTGTATCTATCACTCAGCTCCCGAATTGCTCCCAGAAACTCCAGCCAATGCTGCTCCGTTGTCACTCCTACCAGTCTCCCCTTCCAATCAAGTTTGGCCAGCTTCTCTGTCAAAGGGACATGGAGAGGTTCCGTGAAGCAGGCCATTTGGCCCATCTAGACAATGCCAAAAATATTTAAACTCTCTAACGCAAAGTCCTGCACTGGGACCACAGCCCTACCATCCAGGTACCTATCCAAACTTCTCTTAAATGGTGAAATTGAGCTGGCATGAACCACTTGTGCTGGCATCGCACTCCACACTGTCACAACCATTTCAGTGAAGAGTCTTTCCACATGTTCCCCTTGACCTTTCACCTTCCCCATTTGCCCATGACCTCTGGTTTATCTCTCACCCAATCTCAGTGGAAAAAGCCTGCTTGCATTTACCCTATCTATACCCTCATAATTGTGTATACTTCCAACAAATCCTCAAAGGAATGTATAATTTCCTTGTTTATGTTTAGAGCCTTTTTTAGGTGTATAAGATAATGAGGGGCATTGAGGTGTGGATAGTCAGCGGTTTTTTCCCAGGACTCAAATGGCAAACACGAGGGGGCAGTTTGAAGGTGCTTGAAAATGTGTACCAAGGGGTAAGTTTTTCACATAGAGGGTGGTGTGTGCGTGTTATGCACTGCCAGCAGTGGTGGTGGTGGCGGATACAATAGGGTCTTTTAAGAGACTCTTAGACAGGTACATGGAGCTCAGAAAAATAGAGGGCTATGTGTTAGGGAATTCTAGGCAGTTTCTAGAGTAGGGTGCATGGTCGGCACAACATTGTGGCCTGAAGGGTCTGTAATATGCTGTAGATTTCTATGCTCTATGTTCTATGTTAAACAGCGAAACAACATTGGCTGTTCTCCAGTCCTGTGGTACCTCCCCCTGTCACCAAGGATGATTTAATTATCTCTGCTAGGGCCCCAACATTTTCTGCACTTGCCTGCTGTAGGGTCTGAGGGAGCACCTTGTCATGCCCTGGATATTTATCCACCCTAATCTGCCTCAGGATAGCGAACATCTCCTCTTCTTTAATCTGTACAGGGTCCACGATTTTAATGAATACACATCAAAGTTGCTGGTGAACGCAGCAGGCCAGGCAGCATCTCTAGGAAGAGGGACAGTCGACGTTTCGGGCCGAGACCCTTCGTCAGGACTAACTGAAGGAAGAGCTATCTCTTACTATCTCAAACGTCGACTGTACCTCTTCCTAGAGATGCTGCCTGGCTTGCTGCGTTCACCAGCAACTTTGATGTACGTTGCTTGAATTTCCAGCATCTGCAGAATTCCTCGTGTCCACGATTTTAATGCTGCTTTTCCATATTCCCATAGACCCTGTGTCCATCTCCTGAGTAAATAGAGATGAAAAAATGTTTAAGATCTACCCCACCTGCTTTGGTTCCACACGTAATTGCCATTCCGGACTTCCAGAGGACCAACTTCGTGCCTTGCAATCATTTTGCTCTTAATCTATCTCTAGAATCCCTGAGGATTATCCTTCATCTTTTGTGAGGGCAATCTCATGCCGTCTTTTAGCCATCCTGATTTATTTCTTATGTGTTCTCTTGCATTTCTTGTACTCCATTAGAACCTGCCTGCCTATCCCTGTTATGCAACTCCATTTTGTACTTCACCAGGGTCTCAATATCTCTTGAAAACCAAGGTTCCCTACAGTTTCTATCCTTACCTTTTATTCTGACAAGCACATACCTCCTGACGAAGGGTTCCGGCCCAAAACATTGACTCATCGTTTCCACTGATGCTGCCCGACCTGCTGAGTTTCTCCAGCATATTGTGAGTGTTGCTTTGATCCCAGCATCTGCAGATTATTTTGTGTTTACCTGCTTTGTACTTTCAAAATTTCGCCTTGAAGGCCTCCCATTTACCAAGCACACCTTTGCCATAAAGCAGCCTGTCCTAGTCCACAGTTGCCAGATCCTAGTGTCATAATTCCAGGTGTTGATCCATGCCCTGAGCACATCTGCCTTTCCTACACTGCTCCTTGTATTGAAATATACAGGGCTCAGCATATTCACTGCACCATGCTCAACTTTTTCATTCCTGGCTTTGAGGACTGAACAACATCTGTCTCCGCAATCCCTCCACTATCTGTTCTGTTATTTAGGCTCCCATTACCCCTGCAACTTTAGTTTAAACACCCACCTACCTGCATCTTCCATCATGCAGCTCTATCACCCCTTTGGCTTTCATCTCCAGATCAATAAAAAGGAGGTGCATACCAGGTACAGGCAGATAGGAACAAATGGGGTACATATGAAATACAGGAAATTCAAGTGAACACTTATGAAAGAAATAAAAGAAGGCATGAGGTTGCCCCAGCAGACAAGGTGAAGGAGAATCCTCAGGGAGTCTGCAGATATGTTAAGAGCAAGAAGATTGGAAGGGAAAAAATTAATCCTCTGGAAGATCAGAATGGTAAACCATATGAGGAGACAAAATAGATGGGGGAGTTCTTTTTTTGCATCCATATTTACACAGGAGATGGACACAGAGTCTATAGAAGTGAGGCAAAGCAGCATCAACTTCATGGACCCTGTACAGATTACAGAGGTGGAGGTGTTTGCTGTCTTAAGGCAAATTAGCGTGGATAAATCCCCAGGGCCTGACAAGTTGTTGCCTAGGCTCCTGTGGAAGACAAGTGCAGAAATAGTGGGGGCCCAAGCACAGATATTTAAATCATCCTTAGTGACAGGTGAGGTACTGGAGGATTGGAGGATAGCCAGTGTTGCTTCGCTGAGAGTTCACACTGGAGAGAGGCCATTCACCTGCTCAGACTGTGGGAAGGGATTCACTAAATCATCTCACCTACTGAGTCACCAGTCAGTTCACACTGCAGTGAGGGATTTCATCTGCTCAGTCTGTGGGAAAACATTCACTCAGTCATCCAACCTACAGAGACACCAACGAGTTCATGCTGGGGAGAAGCCATTCACCTGCTCAGACTGTGGGAAGGGATTCACTTGCTCATCCACCCTGTTGGCACACCAGTCAGTTCACACTGTGAAGTGGCCATTCACCTGCTCAGACTGTGGGAAGGAATTCGCTCGGTCATCTCATCTACCGAGACACCAGCGAGGTCACACTGGGGAGAGGCCGTTCACCTGCTCAGACTTTAGGAAGAGATTCTCTCAGTCATCTCAACTGAATGTGCATCATTGAGTTCACACTGGGGAGAGGCCATTCACCTGCTGTGAATGTGGGAAGGGATTCACTCAGTAATCTAACCTTGTGACACACTACTGGGTTCACACTGGGGAGAAAGTTTCAATAAGCTGCATGCTGGATATTTGTCCATCACTGTTGCTGAATGCAATTTCGAGAGTGACTGTCGGTGCTGAACTCTGCAATTATTGCTGCTGCTCTCCACACCCAGTTCTGCACCCTGGTCACTGGGCATGGGAGGAGTTTCTTCTGCTGTACATTCACCTTTAATTATCTGAGACAAATAAATCAGTTCTATTTTAAACTCTGTCTCTGGTACTTCGTGAATTTATAACACAACTAGTATATAGTAGAGATTCAACTCAGGCTGGCTGGACCCTGCCAGTGATTCAGTTCCACAACAGTCCTTTCTAATTCTCCCCTGTTGTTACCCTCTCGCTCTCCCTGTGGTGATGGGTTCCAAACAGTCATCACTCTGTGGGTGAAGAGGTTTCCCTTGAATTTTCTGCAGACTGAAGAAGTCGAGCTGACTGCAGTTCTGTCTGAGATGTTCTTCACCCCTGAAATCTCTGGGCTAAGGAAGAATGAGATTGGTAGTTAACCTCCTTAATCATAACTCATTTCCACATTATGGGTCATTTTCCCTACTTCTAAAGGGTTGTTAGAAAACACCACTGTCCTCTAAAGATTGAAAGCAGAATGGGAAACCATCAGTTGGATGTTCAACAGAGCAGGGTCAGAAACCAGAGGCGGGTCTGCACAGGGCAGAGTTTGGGGCTCTGGATGAACATCAGAGTAAGAACATATGATCAGGAGAAGGGAATCAGCAGCGGGGCGTGGCAACGAATGACAGAGTAACAACATTTGGAAGCTGATTGACAGAGAAAATCTTTTGGTTGTCTGACTGATGACATAAACAATACCTGTGGTGAGGTGCTCCACTGGTCGAGGACGTGTGTGTTGGGAATGGTTTTATCTATTGAGGGAGCTGTTCCTGCTTGTTTATCCTGTAATATTATATCCGGATGGTTATTATAGATTGTCCTATCTGAAATAATGTATTGATATATAATTTGTAAGATCTTGGCTCTAAAACTGGATCAGGCTCGAATTTATGGTGCCTTTATGAAGTGGTGGAGGGCATTCATGAGTTTGTATTTTAAAGCAAGATTTTGATGAATGATATTTGCCACTTGATCGTGTCTGGTTTCTCTTGGCATTTTCTGCATTTATTGCCTGGTTTTTTTGTCTTTTATGTATTTTTGATTTTTTAAAATGTTCACCACCTTGTCCTGTATTTCCCCAAGGAACCCCTGTTTCTGGGAAGAGGTCTCCAACTCTGAGTCGGGTGCTCAATGCTTCCTTGTCACCATCTCGTCTGTTCAGATCATTGGGATGTCTCCCATGGATAACTTTTTCCTCCATAGTGATGAATAATTTTTCTAAGTTGGCCTCTCATTTAAGTTTTCTGGTCTGTATTTCTTATCAGAATTGCATATACCTGCATGGTGTGCTGAATCCTGTTTATTTTGTATGAAAATGTATACTTTAGAAATCTTATCAGACAGTTGGGTGACTTTTTTTAATGTCTGTTATAGCTCTTTCTCCTTCTGCCCTCGGTAGTGTTAATCTAAGTGTGTTTGAGTGTAAATAGTCTTTTCTAAATTTGTCATTTCAGTTTTTACTTTTCTTTGTAAAGTTTCCAGATTGGAGGGGACCAAGATATTTCAAAAATTCAATTCAAATTCAAGAAATTTATTGTCATTCTAACCATACATCAGCTCTGCAGGGCAGAATGAGACAGCGTTTCTCAGGGGCAGTGCAATCATAACATAACAAACACAACACTAAATTATAAACATAACAATAAATAGTAAAACACAGCAGCCACATGTCAATTAAAATCAAGTTATAGGTGTCCAGTGCAAGTTAAAAGTGTCCAAAGCAGAGTCAGGTAGAGCAGCTATTTAGCAGTCTGACTGCCTGTGGGAGGAAGCTGTTTAGTAGTCTTGTGGTTTTAGTTTTGATGCTCCTCTAACGTTTGCCTGATGGCAGAAGAACAAACAGTTCATGGAGAGGGTGTGAGGGGTCTTTAATGATGTACCGTGTCTTCTGGAGGCATCGACTCTGAAAGAGATCTTGGACAGAAGGTAGGGAGACCCCAATAACCTTCTCTGCTCCCCTAACCACCCTCTGCAAGGCTCTTTTGTCGACAGCACTGCAGCTGGAGTACCAGGTTGTGATGCAAAAGGTCGGCACACTCTCAACCACGCCTCTGTAGAATGTAGTTAAGATGTTAGTGGGGAGTTTACCTAAGGAATACGATAATATGGGTACAGCGCAAGTGTTTATTGCCTTTGTTGTAGGCATTGATCCTGTGGATAAGGCATTAATCACGTGGACAGAGTTGAAATGGCTAACATGTGGGGGCATAATCTTATGGTGCTTGGAAATGGGTGCAAAGGGGATGTCAGTGGTAATTTTTTTCACAAAGAGCAGGGTAGGTGCGTGGAATGCACTGCAGGATAAGGGGGTGGAGGCGTATACAATACGGTCTTTTAAAAGGCTCTTAGATAGGTACATGGAGCTTAGAAAAATAAGGGGCAATGCGGTAGGAAAATTCTAGGCATTTTCTAGTGTAGGTTCCGTGGCCGGCTCACCATTGTGGGACGAAGAGCCTGTAATGTTCTGTTGGTTTCCATTTTCTCTGTTCTGTTTGCTATACCATGGAGATTTGCCTTGAAGTAAATGTTGTTAAAAGTTTTCCTTTTTGCACTATTTTTCTATTTTCATTGTCTTTTGGTACTCCAGATAGCTGGGTGTCCAGAGCTCTGATGAAGGGTCTTGGCCCAAAATGTTGATTCTCATCCATAGATGCTGCCTGACCTGCTGAGCTCCTCCAGCACTTTGTGTGTATTGCTCCAGACTTCCAGCATCTGCAGTGTCTTGTGTCCCAGATACTTACATGTTTATTGAAAGGACACGCAGGTAAGGAGAGAGGGTGGTGTGGCTCTGTTGGTAAAAAATCAAATCAAATCATTAGAAAGAGCTGACATAGGGTTGGAAGGTGTTGAGTCATTGTGGGTAGAACTAAGGAACAACAAGGGTGAAAAGACCCTGATGGGAGTTTTCTGGAGACCCCAAAACAGTAGTAGGTACATTATCCACAAATTACAATGGGAGAAAGAAAATGCAGGCCAAAACAGCAATGTTGCAATAGTCATGGGAGATAGTCATGCAGATATATTGGGAAAATCAGGTAAGTGCAGGATCCCAAGAGGGAGATTTCCTAGAATGCCCACAAGATGGCTTATTAGAGCAGCTCCTGATTGTGCCCAGCTGGGGATCAGCTATTCTCGATTGGGTGTTGTGCAATGAACTGGAATTAATTAGAACACGTAGGTGAAAGAACCCACGGGGGCAAGTGATCTTACAATATTGGAGTTCATCCTGAAATGTGAGAAGGAGAAGCTAAAGTGAGATGTGTCAGTATAACCGTAGCATAAAGAGAATTACAGAGAGAAGAGTTGGCCAAAATTGTTTAGAAAAGAACACTAGCAGGGATGACGACAGAATGGCTGGAATTTCTGGAAGCAATTTGGAAGGCACAGGATAAACCATATGTATCAAAGAGGAAGAAGTATTCTTAAGACAAAGTGATATAACTGGCCAATGAGAAGGCAAAGCCAAAGTGAAAACCAAAGACAGGGCATATGAGTGGTGGGAAGTTAGAGGATTGAGAAGCTTTTAAAAACCAACAGAAGGCAACTAAAAAAGTAATTTAAGAGGAAAATATGGAATACGAATTTAAGCTAGCCAGTAATATTAAAGAGGATACCAAACGTTTCTTCAGATGCATAAAGTGTAAAGAAGAGTTGAGAGTGGATATTGGACCACTGGAAAACAATGCTGGAGGGGTGGTAATGGGGGACAAGGAGCAGGTGGATGAACTGAAAAAGTATTTGGCATCAGACTTCACTAAGGAAGACAAGCAGGTGGTGGAAGTCCAGATGTCAGTGGTTAGAATTATGTATAGTTACATTACTTGGGAGAAAGTTCTTCGGAAACAGAAAGGTCTGAAGGTAAATAGGTCACCTGGACCAGATGGTGTACATCTGAGAGTTCTGAAAGAGGTTGCTGAAGTGATTGTGGAGGGATTAGTGATGATGTTTCAAGAATCAATGGATTCTGGCATGGTTCCAGAAGACTGACATTTGGAGATATCTCTCCGCTCTTCAAGGAGGTAGAGAGGTGGAAGAACTGAAATTATAGGCCAGATAGTCTGACCTCATTGGTTGGGAAGGTATTGGAATGGGACGTTGAGGGTGTGTTATCAGGGTATTTGGGGCTCATGATAAAATCAGCCATTTGCAGCATGTTTTCCTCGAGGGAAATTCCTGCCTGACAAGTATGCTGAAATCCTTTGAATTCATTGAAGAAGTAGCAAGCGAGAAAGGCAAAGGAGAATCGGTTGATGATGTGCACTTGGAGTTTCAGAAGATCCTTGACAAGGTGCCACACATGAGGCTGCGAATCTAGTGATGAGCTCCTAATATTACAGGAAAGGTCCTTGCATGGATAAAGCAGTGGCTGACTGTCAGAAGGTAAAGAATAGTAATAAGGGGGACCTGGCTGCCGTTGACTTCTGGTGTTCCACAGGAATCTGTGTTTGGACCGATTCTCTTCGTGTTATATGGCAGTGACTTGGATGACAGAATTGATAGCTTTGTTGCAAAGTTTATGGATGATTCCAAGATAGTTGGAGGGACAGATACTTGTAGTTTTGAGGAAGTAGAGAGGCTACAAAAGGACTTTGACAGATTACAGGAATGGTCAAAGAGGTGGCAGATGGAATACAGTGTAGGGAAGTGTATAGTGATGCACTTTGGAAAAAGAAATATAAGTGTCAAATATTTTCCAGAGAGAAAATTCAAAAACCCGATGCACAAATGAGTTCTTGAAAGATAATTTCCAGTTGGAGTCAGCGGTGCGGAAGACAAATGTGATTTTAGCATTAATTTCAAGAGGACTAGAATATAAACACAAAGACTTAATTTTGAGGCTTTGTAAAGAACTGGTGAGGCCTCACTTAGAAATTGTAAGCAGTTTTGGGCCCCTGACCTTAGAAAGGGTGGGCTAACACTTGAGTGAGTTTAACGGAGGTTTATGAAAATGATTCCAGTATTGAATATCTTGTCATATGAAGAGAATTTGATGGATGATATAATTGAACCCTGTCTAATGTCCTCGATGGGTTGGATATGGAAGCGATATGCTCTATGGTGGGAGAGATTAGGACCAGAAGAGACAGTTTCTGAATAGAGGGGTGTCATTTTGAAAGAAGATGAGATTAGCCAGAGAGTGATGACTCTGCAGAATTCATTTCCACAGGCAGCTGTGGAGGCCAGGTCTTTACATTTATTTAAGGCAGAGATTGGCAGATTGGTCAGGATATGAAGGGATATAGGGAGAAAACAGGAGATTGGGGCTGCGTGGAAAACTGGATCAGCCACGATGAAATGATGGAGCAGACTCCATAACCTAATTCTGCTCCCACGTCTTTTGGTCTTATGTTTCATATTAATCTCTCGGTTGTATTGTCTCTTTTTGATATGTTTCATATTCTGCCAACTCTATTGCAACTTTCATGATTTTGCTCTGCATTTATCCTGTCCAAAGTTCATGTTTACATTTTAGAAAATAGTTCTGCTGTTTAAATGAATTGTGTACCTTTGATGATGAAGGAGTGATCGTCTGTCTATAGTGGGTTTGTCAACCTATAATAATTATTATCATCTTTTTCTTGTTTCTCAGCTCCAGCTGGCAAAACTTGAGTTACAGGCATCACGAAGCACACGCTTTTCTCAGTTTTCTTGGAACTTGTCTGCTCAAATGAGACTTGAATGGCTCAGGGACAGGAATGGTTACTTCAAGTGCTGGGTTTTAGATGTTTCAGAAAGGACAGGGAGGGAGGCAAAAGAGGTGGGGGCGTGGCACTGTTAATCAGAGATAGTGTCACGGCCACAGAAAAGGTGGACGTCATGGAGGGATTGTCAACAGAGTCTCTGTGGGTGGAGGTTAGGAACAGGAAGGGGTCAATAACTCTACTGGGTGTTTTTTATAGGCTGCCCAATAGTAACAGAGATATCGTGGAGCAGATAGGGAAACAGATCCTGGAAAGGTGTAATAATAACAGAGTTGTCATGATGGGAGATTTTAATTTCCCAAATATCGATTGGCATTTCCCTAGAGCAAGGGGTTTAGATGGGGTAGCGTTTGTTAGGTGTGTTCAGGAAGGTTTCTTGACACAATATGTAGATAAACCTACAAGAGGAGAGACTGTAACACACATAAAAGTTGCTGGTGAACGCAGCAGGCCAGGCAGCATCTTTAGGAAGAGGTGCAGCTGACGTTTCAGGCCGAGACCCTTTGTCAGGACTAACTGAAGGAAGAGTGAACAAGGGATTTGAAAGTTGGAGGGGGAGGGGGAGATCCAAAATGATACCTTATATTCCGTGTGGGTAGCCTCCAACCCGATGGCATGAACATCGACTTCTCTAACTTCTGCTAATGCCCCACCTCCCCCTCGTACCCCATCTGTTACTTATTTTTATACACACATTCTTTCTCTCACTCTCCTTTTTCTCCCTCTGTCCCTCTGAATATACCCCTTCCCCATCCTCTGGGTCCCCCCCCCCACCTGTCTTTCTTCCCGGACCTCCTGTCCCATGATCCTCTCGTATCCCCTTTTGACAATCACCTGTCCAGCTCTTGGCTCTATCCCTCCCCCTCCTGTCTTCTCCTATCATTTTGGATCTCCCCCTCCCCCTCCAACTTTCAAATCCGTTACTCACTCTTCCTTCAGTTAGTCCTGACGAATGGTCTCGGCCTGAATGCATCTCTTCCTAGAGATGCTGCCTGGCTTGCTGCGTTCACCAGCAACTTTTATGCGTGTTGCTTGAATTTCCAGCATCTGCAGAATTCCTGTTGTTAGAGGAGAGACTGTACTTGATTTGGTATTGGGAAATGAACCTGGTCAGGTGTCAGATCTCTCAGTGGGAGAGCATTTTGGAGATGGTGATCATAATTCTATCTCCTTTACAATAGCATTGGAGAGAGATAGGAACAACTAGATTAGAAAAGTGTTTAATTGGATTAAGGGGAAGTATGAGGCTATCAGGCAGGAACTTGGAAGCTTAAATTGGGAACAGATATTCTCAGGGAAAGGTACGGAAGAAATGCGGTAAATGTTCAGGGGATATTTGTGTGGAGTTCTGCATAGGTACATTCCAATGAGACAGGGAAGTTATGGTAGGGTACAGGAACCGTGGTGTACAAAGGCTATAATAAATCTAGTCAAGAAGAAAAGAAAAGCTTACAAAAGGTTCAGAGAGCTAGGTAATGTTAGAGATCTAGAAGATTATAGGGCTAGCAGGAAGGAGTTTAAGAATGAAATTAGGAGAGTCAGAAGGCCTTGGCGGGCAGGATTAAGGAAAACACCAAGGCATTCTACAAGTATGTGAAGAGCAAGAGGATAAGACGTGAAAGAATAGGACCTGTCAAGTGTGACGGTGGGAAAGTGTGTATGGAACCGGAGGAAATAGCAGAGGTACTTAATGAATACTTTACTTCAGTATTCACTATGGAAAAGGATCTTGGTGATTGTAGTATTGACTTGCAGCAGACTGAAAAGCTTGAACATGTAGATATTAAGAAACAGGATGTGCTGGAGCTTTTGGAAAGCATCAAGTTGGATAAGTCATCCGGAGCGGATGAGTTGCACCCCAGGCTACTGCGGGAGGCGAGTAAGGAGATTGCTGAGCCTCTGGCGATCATCTTTGCATTATTAATTGGGACGGGAGAGGTTCCGGAGGATTGGAGAGTTGCGGATGTTGTTCCTTTATTCAAGAAAGGTAGTAGAGAAGCCCAGGAAATTATAGACCAGTGAGTCTTACTTTAGTGCTTGTTAAGTTGATGGAGAAGATCCTGAGAGGCAGGATTTATGAACATTTGGAGAGGTATAATATGATTAGGAATAGTCAGCATGGCTTTGTCAAAGGCAGGTTGTACCTTACGAGCCTGATTGAATTTTTTGAGGATGTAACTAAACACATTGATGAAGGTAGAGCAGTAGATGTAGTGTATATGGATTTCAGCAAGGCATTTGATAAGGTAACCCAAGCAAGGCTTATTGAGAAAGTAAAGAGGCATGGTATCCAAAGGGATATTGCTTTGTGGATCCAGAACTGGCTTGCCCACAGAAGGCAAAGTGTGGTTATAGATGGGTCATATTCTGAATCGAGGTCGGTGACCAGTGGTGTGCTTCAGGGATCTGTTCTGGGACCCTTACTCTTTGTGATTCTTGTAAATGACCTGGATGAGGAAGTGGAGGGATGGGTTAGTAATTTTGCTGATGACACAAAGGTTGGCGGTGTTGTGGATAGTGTAGAGGGCTGCCAGGGGTTGAAGCGGGACATTGATAGGATGCAAAACTGGGCTGAAAATGGCAGATGGAGTTCAACCTAGATAAGTGTGAAGTGGTTCATTTGGTAGGTTAAATATGATGGCAGAAAATAGTATTAATGGTAAGACTCTTGGCAGTGTGGAAGATCAGAAGGATCTTGGAGTCCGAGTCCATAGGATGCTCAAAGCAACTGCACAGGTTGACTCTGTGGTTAAGAAGGCATACGGTGTATTGGCCTTCTTCAGTCGTGAAATTGAATTTAGGAGCTGAGTGGTAATGTTGCAGCTTTATAGGACCCTGGTCAGACCCCACATGGAGTACTGTGCTCAGTTCTGGTCCCCTCACTACAGGAAGGATGTGGAAGCCATAGAAAGGGTGCAAAGGAGATTTACAAGGATGTTGCCTGGATTGGGAAGCATGCCTTATGAAAATGGGTTGAGTAAACTCAGCCTTTTCTCCTTGGAGTGACGGAGGATGAGAGGTGACCTGGCGGAGGTGTATAAGATGATGAGAGGCATTGATTGTGTGGATAGTCAGAGGCTTTTTCCCAGGGCTGAAATGGTTGCCACAAGAGGGCACAGGTTTAAGGTGCTGGGGAGTAGGTACAGAGGAGATGCCAGGGGTAAGTTTTTACTCAGAGAGTGGTGAGTGCGTGGAATGGGCTGCCGGCAATGGTGGTGGAGGCGGATACGATAGGGTCTTTTTAGAGACTTTTAGATTGGTACACGGAGCTTAGAAAAATGGAGGGCTATAGGTAAGTCTAGTAATTTCTAAGGGACATGTTCGGCACAACTTTGTGGGCCGAAAGGCTTGTATTGTGCTGTAGGTTTTCTATGTTTCTATTAGGGCACCGAGGAATCCGGTAGAATCGTGGGATTTGGGAATAGATATCCATAATTTCTGGAAAGGAGCGGGAGAGTAGATAAGGTCGTGTGGACAGCTTTTGACACGTTGGCTTTCATACATCTAAGTATTGAGTACACGGAGATGGGTTGTGATGTAGAAGTTGTAATAAGACATTGATGAGGGCTAATTTGGAATATTGTGTGCAGCTTTTGTTGCCTACCTACAGGGAATATATCTATAAGTTTGAAATAGTGCAGAAAAAGTTTACAAGAATGTTGCGGGGACTTGAGGACCTGAGTTGTAGGGCAAGATTGAATACGTTAGGACTTTATCTCCTGGAATGTAGGAAAATGATGGGAGATTTCATAGAGGTATACAGATTTATGAGTGTTATAGATAGGGTAATTAGAGGCAGGCTTATTGCACTGAGGTTGGATGGAGACTGGAACTGGGGGTCATAGATTTAGGGTGAAAGGTGAAATATCTAAGGGGAACCCAAGGGGCAAATTCTTCACTCGGAGGATGTTGCTATTAATGGACGAGCTGCCATCGGACGTTGTGTATTGTTTGATTGCAATGAAGAGAAGTTTGGATAAGTGAATAAGGATCTTGAGTGTTACGGTCCTCGGGCAGTCCTGGTTCAGGAACAGTCATCACAAAATACTCTGCAGATGCTGGGGTCAAAGCAACACACACAACACGCTGGAGGAACTCAGCAAGTCGGGCAGCATCCGCGGAAAAGATCAGTCGATGTTTCGGGCCGGAACCCATTGTCAGGATTGAAGAGGGAAGGGGCAGAGGCCCTATAAAGAAGGTGGGGGGAGGGTGGGAAGGAGAAGGCTGGTAGGTTCCAGGTGAAAAACCAGTAAGGGGAAAGATAAAGGGGTGGGGGAAGAGAAGCAGGGAGGGGATAGGCAGGAAAGATGAAAAACGAATAGGGGAAAGCACAATGGGTAGTAGGAGGAGGCGGAACCATGAAGGAGGTGATGGGCAGCTGGGGGAGGGGGAAGAGTGAAACTTGGATGGGGGCAGGGAGGGGGAGGGAATTACGGGAAGTTGAAGAATTCAATGTTCATATCAAGGGGCTGGAGACCACCCAGACGGTATATGAGGTGTTGCTCCTCCAACCTGAGTTTAGCCTCATCGTGGCAGTAGAGGAGGCCATGTATGGACATATCCAAATGGGAATGTGAAGCAGAGTTGAAGTGGGTGGCAACCGGGAGATCCTGTCTGTTGTGGCGGATGGAGCGGAGGTGCTCAATGAAGCGGTCCCCCAATCTGCGTCGGGTTTCACCGATGTAGAGGAGGCCGCACCGGGAGCACTGGATGCAATAGTTGACCCCAACAGACTCACAAGTGAAGTGTTGCCTCACCTGAAAGGACTGTTTGGGGCCCTGAATGGTGGCAAGAGAGGAGGTGTAGGTACAGATGTAGCACTTGCGCTTGCAAGGATAAGAACCAGGTGGGAGATCCATGGGGAGGGATGTGTGGACCAGGGAGTCGCAGAGGGAACGATCCCTGTGGAAAGCAGAGAGGGGTGGAGAGGGAAAGATGTGCTTAGTGGTGGGGTCCTGTTGAAGGTGGCGGAAGTTGTGTAGGATAATGTGCTGGATCCGGAGGCTGGTGGGGTGGTAGCTGAGGACAAGGGTAACTCTGTTCCTGTTGTGGTAACGGGAGGATGGGGTGAGAGCCGAAGTGCGGGAAATGGAGGAGGTACGGGTGAGGGCATCATTGATGACGGCAGAAGGGAAACCACGATCCTTCAAGAAGGAACACACATCAAAGTTGCTGGTGAACGCAGTAGGCCAGGCAGCATCTCTAGGAAGAGGTACAGTCGACGTTTCAGGCCGAGTCCCTTCGTCAGGACTAACTGAAGGAAGAGTTAGTAAGAGATTTGAAAGTGGGAGGGGGAGGGGGAGATCCAAAATGATAGGAGAAGACAGGAGGGGGAGGGATGGAGCCAAGAGCTGGACAGGTGATTGGCAAAGGGATATGAGAGGATCATGGGACAGACTCTGTCCCTCTGACTATATGCCTTGCCCATCCTCTGGTTCCCACCCCCCCCCCCCGCCTTGTCTTTCTCCCCGGACCTCCTGTCCCATGATCCTCTCATATCCCCTTTGCCAATCACCTGTCTAGCTCTTGGCTCCATCCCTCCCCCTCCTGTCTTCTCCTATCATTTTGGATCTCCTCCCTCTCCCACTTTCAAATCTCTTGGTAATTTTTCCTTCAGTTAGTCCTGACGAAGGGTCTTGGCCTGAAACGTCGACTGTACCTCTTCCTAGAGATGCTGCCTGACCTGCTGCGTTCACCAGCAACTTTGATGTGTGTTGCTTGAATTTCCACCATCTGCAGAATTCCTGTTGTTTGCGTTCTTCAAGAAGGAGGACATTGAGATATCCTGGAACGGAAAGCCTCATCCTGGGAGCAGATGCGGCAGGGGCAGAGGAACTGGGAATAGGGAATAACATTTTTGCATGTGGCAAGGTGGGAAGAGGTATAAGACCATAAGACAAAGGAGCAGAAGTTGGCCATTTGGCCCATCGAGTCTGCTCCGCCATTTTATCATGAGCTGGTCCATTCTCCCATTTCGTCCCACTCCCCCATCTTCTCACCATAACCTTTGATGCCCTGGCTACTCAGATACCTATCAATCTCTGCCTTAAATACACCTAATGACTTGGCCTCCACTGCCGCCCGTAGCAACAAATTCCATAGATTCACCACCCTCTGGCTAAAAATATTTCTTTGCATCTCTGTTCTGAATGGGCGCCCTTCAATCCTTAAGGCATGCCCTCTAGTACTAGACTCCCCCATCATGGGAAACAACTTTGCCACATCCACTCTGTCCATGCTTTTCAACATTCGAAATGTTTATATGAGGTCTCCCATCATTCTTCTAAACTCCAAGGAATCCAGTCCAAGAGCGGACAAACGTTCCTCATATGTTAACCCTCTCATTCCCGAAATCATTTTAGTGAATCTTCTTTGTACCCTCTCCAACGTCAGCACATCCTTTCTTAAATAAGGATACCAAAACTGCCCACAGTACTCCAAGTGAGGTCTCACCAGCACCTTGTAGAGCCTCAGCATCACATCCCTGCTCCTATACTCTATTCCTCTAGAAATGAATGCCAACATTGCATTCACCTTCTTCACCACCGACTCAACCTGGAGGTTAACCTTAAAGGTATCCTGTACGAGGACTCCCAAGTCCCGTTGCATCTCAGAACTTTGAATTCTCTCACTATTTAAATAATAGTCTGCCCGTTTATTTCTTCTGCCAAAGTGCATAACCATACACTTTACAACATTGTATTTCATTTGCCACTTCTTTGCCCATATATAGTCGAGGTAGTTTGAGAGCAGTGGGCTTGTAGAAGATGTCAGTAGACAGTCTGTCTCCAGAGATGGAGACCAAGACATCGAGAAAGGGGAGAGAAGTGTCCGAGATGGGCCAAGTGAATTTGAGGGCTGAGTGGAAGTTAGAAGCAAAGTCGATGAAATTGACGACCTCAGCATGGGTACAGGAAGCAGCACCAATGTAGCAAAGGAAATGTTAGGGAGCAGTACCAGTATAGGTTTGGAGCATAGACTATTCCACATAACCAACGAAGAGGCAGGCATAGCTGGGGCCCGTGCGAGTGCCCATAGCGAGACCCTTGGTCTGAAGAAAGTGGGAAGAGCCAAAAGAGAAGTTTCTTGACACCAGTCAGATGTTGTTCAGACCTCAGGTAGAGTCAGCATGGGTTGAGATTCTAAATTGTAGAAAGGTCAATTTTGATGGTATCAGAAAAGATCTGACAAGTATGGGTTGGGACAGGCTGTTTTCTGGCAAAGGTGTATTTGGTAAGTGGGAGACCTTCAGAAGTGAAATTCTGAGGGTGTCTAGTTTGTATGTGCCTGCCAAAATAAAGGTTGTAAGGTAACTGGTGCAGGGTACCTTGGTTTTCAAGAGATATTGGGGCTCTGGCTATTTTGTTCCTCTAAATGCCTCAGACTGTTGGGTGCTACCAAGATTCATTAATGACTACAATATCATAATTCCACGCCCTGAGCTCACCTGATTTTTTTTTAAGTCGTCTTCTGTTGGTTTCTAAAAGCTTCCCAATAGATTTTGCTCTTTTGTTTGACCTCTGTTTGGCTTTTATGTTAGCCTTGGCTTCTCATTTCAACCACAGTTGTGTCCTCCTGCCTTTCCAGTGCTTCCACTTCTTTGGGATGTGGCGATCACTCAGCTCCCGAATTGCTCCCAGGAACTCCAGCCATTGCTGCTCGGTTGTCACGCCTACCAGTTTTCCCTTCCAAACAGATTTGGCCAGCTTCTTTGTCATAGAAACATGGAGAAGTTCAGTATGGAAACAGGCTATTTGGCCCATCTAGTCAATGCTAAGAAAACATTTAAGCTGTCTAATGCAACTACCTGCACAGGGACCATCGCCTTCCATATCCCAACCATCCAGGCTGCCATCCAAACTTTTAAATGGTGAAACGGAGCTCATATTCACCACTTGTGTTGGCATATCATTCTACACTCTCACGACCATTTCAGTAAAGAGCTTTTCCAAATGTTCCTATTAAATTTTCACTTTCCCCACTTACCCATGACATCTGGTTCTCATCCCACCCAACATCAGTGGAAACAGCTGCTTGCATTTACCCTATCTATACCCTCATAATTTTGTATGCTTCTATCAAATCCACAAAGCAATGTGTAATTATCTTGTTTATGTTTAGAACCTTTTTTAGATGTATAAGATGATGAGGGGCATTGATCATGTGGATAGCCAGAGGATTTTTCCAAGGGCTGAAATGGCTAAGACGAGGGGGCATAGTTTTAAGGTGCTTGGAAATAGATGCCGAGGGGATGTCAGGGGTAAGTTTTTTCACACAGAGAGTGGTGGGTGCGTGGAATGCACTGCCAGCTATTTGTGTGACAGTGTTTCAGTTACGGTGGGGCCAGGAACCCACGCAGCTCAGTGGGAACAGAGAATAATACCAATGGAGAGAGTCACACTGAGCCAGGTCACAGATTGGAGATGGCAGAAATGCCCCATTCTTATAGAGACAGGAAGAGCATCAGAGAGTTTGATGATCACTCCAGATACCAGCATTATGCCCAGTTAGAAGATTTTTCTCTCCAACTTGTGTTGAATCTCATTGTAACAGTATGATGTCAGATCACAACTTGGCAACTCAAGTGATCTCATCTGAAATGTTGTCCTTCACCCATTTTATCAATCTTTTTACAGGTGAAAAATAACAAGAAATTTGTCTACGGGAATCTCAACCACAACACACTCGTTTTGCTGTCTTTGTCTAGATATTTAAAAAGTGGAGCAGGGGATTCACTCGATCATCCTTCCTGCTCAGATAGTGGGAATGGTTTCCACTGGTCATTTCAACTGAAGGTACATCAGCAAGTTCACACTGGGCAAGGCCATTCACCTGTTCTGTGTGTGAGAGCGGATTCAGTCGTCTTCTCACGTGTGGACACACCAGTCAGTTCACACTGGGCAGAGGCTGGTCATCTGCTGAATTTGTGGGGAAGGATTCACTCGGTCATCTGACCAAATGGCTCACCAGCGAGTTCACACCGGGGAGCGGCCGTTCACCTGCTCGGATTGTGGGAAGGGATTCACTTGCTCATCTAAACTGAAGGTACATCAGCGAGTTCACACTGGAGAGAGGCTGTTCACCTGCTCAGAATGTGGGAAGGGGTTCACTTGCTCATATAAACTGAAGGTACATCAGAGAGTTCACACTGGGGAGAGGCCATTCACCTGCCCAGACTGTGGGAAGGGATTCACTCAGTCATCCACCCTAATGGCACACCAGCGAATTCACACCGGGGAGAGGCCGTTCACCTGTTTGGACTGTGGGAAGGGATTCACTTGCTCATCCCAACTGAACGTACACCAGCGAGTTCACACTGGAGAGAGGCCATTCACCTGCTCAATCTGTGGGAAGGGATTCACTTTGTCATCTCAGCTACTGATACACCAGTCAGTTCACACCGGGGAGTGGCCATTCACCTGCTCGGACTGTGGGAAGGGATTCACTTACTCATCCCAACTGAAGGTACATCAGCGAGTTCACACTGGGGAGAGGCCGTTCACTTGCTCAGTCTGTGGGAAAGGATTCACTTTGTCATCTCACCTACTGACACACCAGTCAGCTCACACAGGGAAATGGCCATTCACCTGCTTAGTCTGTGGGAAGGGATTCACTCGGTCATCTAAACTGAAGGTACATCAAAGAGTTCACACAGGAGAGAGGCCGTTCACCTGCTCAGACTGTGGTAAGAGATTCAATCGGTCATATAAGCTGAAGGTCCATCAGCGAATTCACACTGGGGAGAGACCATTCACCTGCTCAGACTGTGGGAAGGGATTCACTCAGTCTTGTCAACTGAAGGTACATCAGAGAGTTCACACTGGAGAGAGGCCATTCACCTGCTCGGACTGTGGGAAGGGATTTGCTTCATCATCTCAACTGAAGGTACATCGGAGAGTTCACACTGGAGAGAGGCCATTCACCTGCTCGGACTGTGGGAAGGGATTCTCTCAGTTATCCACCCTAATGGCTCACAAGCGAGTTCACACCAGGGAGCGGCCGATCACCTGCTCGGACTGTGGGAAGGGATTCGGTTGCTCATTGAAACTGAAGGTACATCAGCGAGTTCACTCTGGAGAGAGGCCGTTCACCTGCTCAGACTGTGGGAAGGGATTCACTCGATCATCTAAACTGAAGGTACATCAGAGAGTTCACACTGGAGAGAGGCCATTCATCTGCTCAGACTGTGGGAAGGGATTCACTCGGTCATCCACCCTAATGGCTCACCAGCGAGTTCACACTGGGGAGAGGCCGTTCACCTGCTTGGACTGTGGGAAGGGATTCACTTACTCATCCCAACTGAAGGTGCATCAGCGAGTTCACACTGGGGAGAGGCCGTTCACCTGCTCAGTCTGTGGGAAGGGATTCACTTCGTCATCTCAACTGAAGGAACATCAGCGAGTTCATACTGGGGAGAGGCCATTCACCTGCTCAGAGTGTGGGAAAGGATTCACTCAGTCATCCCACCTACAAGCACACCAGTCAGTTCACACAGGGGAGAGGCCATTCACCTGCTCAGTGTGTGGGAAGGGATACACTCGGTCATTTCAACTACAGAGACACCAGCGAGTTCACACTGGGTAGCGGCCAATCTCCTGCTTAGACTTTGAGAAGAGATTCTGTCAGCCAAATCAACCAAATGTGCATCACTGAGTTCACACTGGGGAGAGGCCTTTCACCTGCTGTGAATGTGGGAAGCAGCTCACTTAGTTATCTAACCTTATGTAACTCTCGCTTCGGCTAGCAGCGTAGTATAGGGGGTAATAGCCTCCCAGCCCGGCCAAACTTAGAAAATCTCATTTGGGTGGATGCTGCATGGTGTGTCACCTGTTACAAATCAGTACCCCGAAATAACAAACGGTACACAATATGTGATTAAACGATCGAGCTTTGTAATTCTTACTTTGACTATAGGGTTAGTAAAAAAAACAAAAAAAAAGAAAAAGGAATGCACATCAAAGTTGCTGGTGAACACAGCAGGCCAGGCAACATCTCAAGGACGAGGTACAGTCGACGTTTCAGGCTGATACCCTTCATCAGGACTAACTGAAGGAAGAGCTAGTAAGAGATTTGAAAGTGGGAGGGGGAGGGGGAGATCCAAAATGATAGGAGAAGACAGGAGGGGGAGGGATGGAGCCAAGAGCTGGACAGGTGATTGGCAAAAGGGATATGAGAGGATCATGGGACAGGAGGCCCAGGGAGAAAGAAAAGTGGGGGGGGGGGAACCCAGAGGAAGGGCAAGGGGTATAGTCAGAGGGACAGAGGGAGAAAAGGAGAGAGAGAGAAAGAATGTGTGTATATAAATAAATAACTGATGGGGTACGAGGGGGAGGTGGGGCATTAGTGGAAGTTAGAGAAGTCAATGCCATCATGTTGGAGGCTACCCAGACAATATAAGGTGTTGTTCCTCCAACCTGAGTGTGGCTTCATCTTTACAGTAGAGGAGGCCGTGGATAGACATGTCAGAATGGGAATGGAATGTGGAATTAAAATGTGTGGCCACTGGGAGATCCTGCTTTCTCTGGCAGACAGAGCGTAGGTGTTCAGCAAAACGATCTCCCAGTCTGCGTTGGGTCTCGCCGATATATAGAAGGCCACATCGGGAGCACTGGACGCCATATATCACCCCAGCCGACTCACAGGTGAAGTGTCGCCTCACCTGGAAGGACTGTCTGGGGCCCTGAATTGTGGTAAAGGAGGAAGTGTAAGGGTATGTGTAGCACTTGTTCCGCTTAAAAGGATAAGTGCCAGGAGGGAGATCAGTGGGGAGGGATGGGGTGGGACGAATGGACAAGGGAGTCGCGTAGGGAGCGATCCCTGCGGAAAGCGGGGGAGGGGGAGGGAAAGATGTGCTTCGTGGTGGGATCCCGTTGGAGGTGGCTGAAGTTACGAAGAATAATATGTTGGACCTGGAGGCTGGTGGGGTGCTATACGGAGAATAATACCACCCCACCAACCTCCGGGCCCAACATATTATTCTCCGTAACTTCCACCACCTCCAACGGGATCCCACCACAAAGCACATCTTTCCCTCCCCCCCTCTCTGCTTTCCACAGGGATCGCTCCCTATGCGACTCTCTTGTCCATTCGTCCCCCCCATCCCTTCCCACTGATCTCCCTCCTGGCACTTGTAAGTGGAACAAGTGCTACACATGCCCTTACACTTCCTCCCTTACCACCATTCAGGGCCCCAGACAGTCCTTCCAGCTGAGGCGACACTTCACCTGTGAGTCGGCTGGGGTGATATACTGTGTCCGGTGCTCCCGATGTGGCCTTCTATATATTGGCAAGAGCCGATGCAGACTGGGAGATCGTTTTGCTGAACACCTACGCTCTGTCCGCCAGAGAAAGCAGGATCTCCCAGTGGCCACACATTTTAATTCCACGTCCCATTCCCATTCTGACATGTCTATCCACAGCCTCCTCCACTGTAAAGATGAAGCCACACTCAGGTTGGAGGAACAACACCTTATATTCCGTCTGGGTAGCCTCCAACCTGATGGCATGAACATCGACTTCTCTAGCTTCCGCTAATGCCCCACCTGCCCCTCGTACCCCATCCATTATTTATATACACATTCTTTCTCTCACCCTCCTTTTTCTCCTTCTGTCCCTCTCACTATACCCCTTGCCCATCCTCTGGGTTTTCCCTTCTCCCTGGGCCTCCCGTCCCATGATCCTCTCATATTCCTTTTGCCAATCACCTGTCCAGCTTTTGGCTACATCCCTCCCCCTCCTGTCTTCTCCTATCATTTTGGATCTCCCCCTCCCCTCCCACTTTCAAATCCCTTACTGGCTCTTCCTTCAGTTAGTCCTGACGAAGGGTCTCGGCCTGAAACGTCGACTGTACCTCTTCCTAGAAATGCTGCCTGGCCTGCTGCGTTCACCAGCAACTTTGATGTGCGTTGCTTGAATTTCCAGCATCTGCAGAATTCCTCGTGTTTGCATTTTTAAAAAGAAAAAGAGCCCACTTTCTCCATTCGTGTCTTCTCATCTCTCCCTGGCAAAAGACAACGAAAATCTCTCTTCCAGACACACAAGGAAGAACATTTCTGTCAGTGGATAGCCCCGCACTCCAAAACCCTGTTATCTCTAGTCGTGCCCTAAACATTGCTGCTACAGAGAAACCATTACCTCAGCAGTGAAATATTGCAGAGAGGCCATTACATGAAGACTGAAACCGTACTTCATGTTACTCTTGTGACACATTACCGGGTTCACACTGGGGAGAAAATTTCAATAAGCTGCATGCTGGATATTTGTCCATCACTGTTGCTGAATGCAATTTCGAGAGTGACTGTTGGTGCTGAACTCTGCAATTATTGCTGCTGCTCACCACACCCAGTTCTGCACTCTGGTCACTGGGCATGGGAAGAGTTTCTTCTGCTACACATTCACCCTTAATGGGATTGGAGTTTAATATTCTGGATCTGAGACAAATAAATTTATTTATTTAAATGAGACAAATTTATTTTAAGCTCTGTCTCTGGTACTTAGGTGTCTATCCACGGCCTCCTCTACTGTCAAGATGAAGCCACACTCAGGTTGGAGGAACAACACCTTATATTCCGTCTGGGTAGCCTCCAACCTGATGACATGAACATTGACTTCTCTAACTTCTGTTAATGCCCCACCTCCCCTTCGTACCCCATCTATTATTTATTTATCTTTTATTATATAACATTATAATACAGGAGGTACAGAAAGGGGTTTCTGTGGCAACAGGCGAGATTTAAGGATGGTGTGTTGTCTCCCTGGTGCCAGGATCCAGGACGTCACAGACCGGGTGCAGGGAATCCTCAAGGGTGAAGGTGAACATCTGCAAGTGGTGGTGCATGTTGGCACAAATGATGTGGGGAAGAAGAGGAAAGACATTCTACAAAATGAGTACAGAGAACTCGGAAGAAGGCTGAAAAGCAGGACTTCCAGGGTGACTATCTCGGGTTTGCTTCCAGTTCCTTGTGCTGGAGTGGGCAGGAACAGGGAGATAATGGATCTGAATGTGTGGCTGAGGAACTGGTGCAGGAAGCAAGGATTTACATTCTTGCAACACACATCAAAGTTGCTGGTGAAAGCAGCAGGCCAGGCAGCATCTGTAGGAAGAGGTGCAGTCGACGTTTCAGGCCGAGACCCTTCGTCAGGACTAACTGAAGGAAGAGTGAGTAAGGGATTTGAAAGTTGGAGGGGGAGGGGGAGATCCAAAATGATAGGAGAAGACAGGAGGGGGAGGGATAGAGCCAAGAGCTGGACAGGTGATTGGCAAAAGGGGATACGAGAGGATCATGGGACAGGAGGTCCGGGAAGAAAGACAAGGGGGGGGGGGACCCAGAGGATGGGCAAGAAGTATATTCAGAGGGACAGAGGGAGAAAAAGGAGAGTGAGAGAAAGAATGTGCATAAAAATAAGTAACAGATGGGGTACGAGGGGGAGGTGGGGCCTTAGTGGAAGTTAGAGAAGTCGATGTTCATGCCATCAGGTTGGAGGCTACCCAGACGGAATATAAGGTGTTGTTCCTCCAACCTGAGTGTGGCTTCATCTTTGCAGTAGAGGAGGCCGTGGATAGACATGTCAGAATGGGAATGGGATGTGGAATTAAAATGTGTGGCCACTGGGAGATCCTGCTTTCTCTGGCGGACAGAGCGCAGATGTTCAGCAAAGCGGTCTCCCAGTCTGCGTCGGGTCTCGCCAATATATAAAAGGCCACATTGGGAGCACCGGACGCAGTATATCACCCCAGTCGACTCACAGGTGAAGTGTTGCCTCACCTGGAAGGACTGTTTGGGGCCCTGAATGGTGGTAAGAGAGGAAGTGTAAGGGCATGTGTAGCACTTGTTCTGCTTACACGGATAAGTGCCAGGAAGGAGATCTGTGGGGAGGGATGGGGGGGGGGGGGGACGAATGGTCAAGGGAGTTGCGTAGGGAGCGATCCCTGCGGAATGCAGAGAGGGGGGTGAGGGAAAGATGTGCTTAGTGGTGGGATCCCGTTGGAGGTGGCGGAAGTTACGGAGAATAATATGTTGGACCCGGAGGCTGCTGGGGTGGTAGGTGAGGACCAGGGGAACCCTATTCCTAGTGCGGTGGCGGGAGGATGGAGTGAGAGCAGATGTACGTGAAATGAGGGAGATGCGTTTAAGAGCAGAGTTGATAGTGGAGGAAGGGAAGCCCCTTTCTTTAAAAAATGAAGACATCTCCCTCGTCCTAGAATGAAAGGCCTCATCCTGAGAGCAGATGCGGCGGAGACGGAGGAATTGCGAGAAGGGAGAATTGAGAGAATTGCGTTGTTGCAAGAGACAGGGTAAGAAGAGGAATAGTCCAGATAGCTGTGAGAGTCAGTAGGCTTATAGTAGACATCAGTGGATAAGCTGTCTCCAGAGACATAGACAGAAAGATCTAGAAAAGGGGAGGGAGGTGTCGGAAATGGACCAGGTAAACTTGAGGGCAGGGTGAAAGTAGGAGGCAAAGTTAATAAACTCAACGAGTTCTGCATGCGTGCAGGAAGCAGCGCCAATGCAGTCGTCGATGTAGCGAAGGAGAAGTGGGGGACAGATACCAGAATAGGCACGGAACATAGATTGTTCCACAAACCCAACAAAAAGGCAGGGATAGCTAGGACCCATACAGGTGCCCATAGCTACACCTTTAGTTTGGAGGAAGTGGGAGGAGCCAAAGGAGAAATTATTAAGAGTAAGGACTAACTCCGCTAGACGGAGCAGAGTGGTGGTAGAGGGGAACTGATTAGGTCCGGAATCCAAAAAGAAGCGTAGAGCTTTGAGACCATCCTGATGGGGGATGGAAGTATATAAGGACTGGACATCCACGGTGAAAATAAAGCGGTGGGGGCCAGGGAACTTAAAATCATCGAAAAGTTTAAGAGCGTGAGAAGTGTCACGAACATAGGTCGGAAGGGATTGAACAAGGGGTGATAAAACCGTGTCGAGGTATGCAGAAACGAGTTCGGTGGGGCAGGAGCAAGCTGAGATAATACGTCGGCCAGGACAGGCAGGTTTGTGGATCTTGGGTAGGAGGTGGAAATGGGAAGTATAAGGTTGGTAGCAGTGGATGGGAGATCCCCTGAGCGGATAAAGTCGGTGATGGTGTGGAAGACAATGGCCTGGTGCTCCTGAGTGGGGTCACGATCGAGGGGTAAATAAGAGGAGGTAGCCGCGAGTTGTCGCTGTGCCTCGGCAAGGTAGAGGTCAGTACGCCAGACTACAACAGCACCCCCTTTATCAGCGGGTTTAATAATAAGGTTAGGATTAGTGCGGAGGGAGTGGAGAGCAGAGCGTTCCGAAGGAGTGAGGTTGGAATGGGGACAAGGTGCGGTGAAGTCGAGACGGTTGATGTCCCGTCGGCAATTAGCGATAAAGAGATCCAGAGCAGGCAGAAGACCAGAGCGGGGTGTCCATGAAGAAGAGGAGGGTTGAAGACGGGAGAAGGGGTCATCGGTGGGGGTGGAAGAGTCCTTGCCGAAGAAGTAGGCTCGGAGACGGAGACGGCGGAAGAAAAGTTCCGCATCATGGCGAACACGGAACTCGCTGAGGAGTGGGCGAAGGGGGACAAAGGTGAGGCCCTTACTGAGAACAGAGCGTTCTGCCTCCGACAGTTGAAGGTCGGAGGAGATGGTAAAGACCCGGCACGGATGAGAGCTGGGATCAGAGGGGGGAGGGGGAGGCTGGGGGTGTCAATGGAGAGGGGAGGGTTGGGGTGAGAGGAAGATGGAGCCTCTGAGGGCCCAGGAGTTGACGGTGGGATCTGAGGAAGACGGGGCTGCGGAGTGGTGGTTGGGGAAGGGGAGACGGGAGTCACAACAGCAGCACATAAAGACCCGGCCTGGAGTTCAAGGCTGGCGTCGCAGTTGGTGGTCACTGTGTCGGTGTCCATGGTCGTTGCTGGAGTCCGGGTTTTGAATATGCCCTGAGGTGTTGGAGCCGCCGAGATCAGTGGCAAAAGCCGCAATCTGAAGTTCATGCCTGCTAGTTTCAGGACCAGCAGGCTCTGGAGTCCGTAGATGTAGGATCTTGCGATCTTTGCCTAACATGACAAAGTCAAAAAAATGGCGATTGCAGGCGTGAATCCGACGGAGGATGAAATAACGGCTCTCACAGCTATCTGGACTATTCCTCTTCTCACCCTGTCTCTTGCAAAAACGCCATCCCCTTCTCGCAATTCCTCCGTCTCCGCTGCATCTGTTCTCAGGATGAGGCTTTTCATACTAGGACGAGGGAGATGTCTTCCTTTTTTAAAGAAAGGGGCTTCCCTTCCTCCACTATCAAATCTGCTCTTAAACGCATCTTCCCCATTTCACGTACATCTGCTCTCACTCCATCCTCCCGCCACCCCACTAGGAATAGGGTACCCCTGGTCCTCACCTACCACCCCAGCAGCCTCCGGGTCCAACATGTTATTCTCCGTAACTTCCGCCACCTCCAACGGGATCCCACCACTAAGCACATCTTTCCCTCACCCCCCTCTCTGCATTCCGCAGGGATCGCTCCCTACGCAACTCCCTTATCCATTCGTTCCCCCCCCCCATCCCTCCCCACTGATCTCCCTCCTGGCATTTATCCGTGTAAGCGGAATAAGTGCTACACATGCCCTTACACTTCCTCCCTTTCCACCATTCAGGGCCCCAAACAGTCCTTCCAGGTGAGGCAACACTTCACCTGTGAGTCGACTGGGGTGATATCCTGCGTCCGGTGCTCCCGATGTGGCCTTTTATATATTGGCGAGACCCGACGCAGATTGGGAGACCGCTTTGCTGAACATCTATGCTCTGTCCGCCAGAGAGAGCAGGATCTTCCAGTGGCCACACATTTTAATTCCACATCCCATTCCCATTCTGACATGTCTATCCACGGCCTCCTCTACTGTAAAGATGAAGCCACACTCAGGTTGGAGGAACAACACCTTATATTCCGTCTGGGTAGCCTCCAACCTGATGGCATGAACATCGACTTCTCTAACTTCCGCTAAGGCCTCACCTCCCCCTCGTACCCCATCTGTTACTTATTTTTATGCACACATTCTTTCTCTCACTCTCCTTTTTCTCCCTCTGTCCCTCTGAATATACTTCTTGCCCATCCTCTGGGTCCCCCCCCCTTGTCTTTCTTCCCAGACCTCCTGTCCCATGATCCTCTCGTATCCCCTTTTGCCTATCACCTGTCCAGCTCTTGGCTCTATCCCTCCCCCTCCTGTCTTCTCCTATCATTTTGGATCTCCCCCTCCCCCTCCAGCTTTCAAATCCCTTACTCACTCTTCCTTCAGTTAGTCCTGACGAAGGGTCTCGGCCTGAAACGTCGACTGCACCTCTTCCTACAGATGCTGCCTGGCCTGCTGCGTTCACCAGCAACTTTGATGTGTGTTGCTTGAATTTCCAGCATCTGCAGAATTCCTGTTATTTACATTCTTGGACCACTGGGGTATGTTTTGTGGTAAGGATGAATTGTACAAAAGGGACGGGTTGCACCTTAATAGGCGGGGGACCAGCATTCTGGCAGGCAGATTTGCCACTGCAACACGGGTGTATTTAAACTAAGTAGTGGGAGGAGGGGTGAACTGGAAACATAAGGATGGCGATAAAGGGAAAGTGAGAATAAGAAAAGTTAAAGACAACAGAATCAACAGAGCAGAAAGCTCAAGAAGGGATCATACAGTATGGCAAAATGAAATAGGAATTGATATGAAAGGTGAGGGGAGTAATGAATTAAAAGTATATACGAATGCCTGAAGTATAAGAAAGTAGATGAGCTTGAGTCACAGTTGGAAATTGGCAAGTATGATGTGGGAATAACAGAGACATGGCTTCAAGTGGACAGGGCCTGGGAAATGAATATTCAAGATTATACATCCTATCGAAAGGACAGACTGATGGGCAGAGGGGGTGGGGTGGGTCTGTTGGTGAAGAATGATATTCAGTCCCTAGCGAGGGGGGACATAGAATCAGGAGACGTAGAGTCAGTATGGATAGAACTGAGAAATTCTAAGGGTAGAAAGACCCTAATGGGAGTTATCTACAGGCCCCGAAACAGTAGTCTGGATGTAGGGTGCAAGTTGAATCAAGAGTTAAAATTGACATGTTGCAAAGGTAATGGTACAGTTGTTATGGGGAATTTCAACATGCAGGTAGACTGGAAGAATCAGGTTGGTACTGGACCCCAGGAAAGGGAGTTTGTGCAGTCCCTCCGAGATGGATTCTTAGAACAGCTTGTACTGGAGCCTACCAGAGAGAACGCAATTCTAGATTTAGTGTTGTGCAATGAACCGGATTTGATCAGGGACCTCGAAGTAAAAGAGCCATTAGGAGGTAGTGACCATAATATGATAAGTTTTAATCTACAAATTGAGAGGGAGAAGGGAAAATCAGAAGTGTCAGTATTACAGTATAACAAAGGGAACTATGGAGCTATGAGGGAGGAGCTGGCCAAAGTTCAATGGAACAATACCCTAGCAGGGATGACAGTGGAACAACAATGGCAGGTATTTCTGGGAATAATGCAGAAGGTGCAGGATCAGTTCATTCTAAAGAGGAAGAAAGATCCTAAGGGGAGGCCATAGCTGACAAGGGAAGTAAAGGACAGTGTAAAGATAAAAGAGAAGAAGTATAACATAGCAAAGATGAGTGGGAAGCCGGAGGATTGGGAAACTTTCAAAGAGCAACTGAAGGTAACTAAAAAGGCAATACGCAGAGAAAAAATGAGGTACGAAGGTAAACTACCCAAGAATATAAAGGAGGATAGTAAAAGCTTCTTTAGGTATGTGAAAAGGAAAAAAATAGTAAAGACCAAAATTGGGCCCTTGAAGCCAGAAAAGGGTGAATTTATTATGGGGAACAAGGAAATGGCAGACAAGTTGAACAGGTACTTTGGATCTGTCTTTACTAGGGAAGACACAAACAATCTCCCAGGTGTAATAGTGGCCAAAGGACCTAGGGTAATGGAGAACTAAAGAAAATTTATATTAGGCAGGAAGTGATGTTGGATAGACTGTTGGGTCTTAAGGCTGATAAGTCCCCGGGACCTGATGGTCTGCATCCCAGGGTACATAAGGAGGTGGCTTTAGAAATCGTGGATGCATTGGTAATCATTTTCCAATGTTCTATAGATTCAGGATCAGTTCCTGTGGATTGGATGGTGGCTAATGTTGTCCCCCTTTTCAAGAAAGGAGGGAGAGAGAAAACAGGGAATTATAGACCGGTTAGCCTGACATCAGTGGTGGGGAAGATGCTGGAGTCAATTATAAAAGATGAAAGTACAACACATTTGGATGGCAGTAACAGGATCGGTCCGAGTCAGCATGGATTTACAAAGGGAAAACGGTGCTTGACTAATCTTCTGGAACTTTTTGAGGATGTAACTATGAAAATGGACAAGGTAGAACCAGTGGATGTAGTGTACCTGGACTTTCAGAAAGCCTTTGATAAAGTCCCACATAGGAGATTAGTGGGCAAAATTAGGGCGCATGGTATTGGGGGCAGAGTACTGACATGGATTGAAAATTGGCTGGCTGACAGAAAATAAACAGTAGCGATTAATGGGTCTCTTTCGGAATGGCAGGCGGTGACTGCAGGGGTCAGTGCTGGGACCGCAGCTGTTTACAAATGTACATTAATGATTTAGATGAAGGGATTAAAAGTAACATCAGCAAATTTGCAGATGACACAAAGCTGGGTGGCAGTGTGAAATGTGAGGAGGATGTTATGAGAATGCAGGGTGACTGGGACAGGCTGGGTGAGTGGGCGGATGCATGGCAGATGCAGTTTAATGTGGATAAATGTGAGGTTATCCACTTTGGTGGTAAGAACAGGAAGGCAGATTATTATCTAAATGGATTCAAGTTAGGAAAAGGGGAAGTACAATGAGATCGAGGTGTTCTTGTACATCAGTCACTGAAAGCAAGCATGCAGGTACAGCAGGCAGTGAAGAAAGCTAATGGCATGCTGGCCTTCATAACAAGCGGAATTGAGTATAAGAGCAAAGAGGTCCTTCTGCAGCTGTACAGGTCCCTGGTGAGACCACACCTGGAGTATTGTGTGCAGTTTTGGTCTCTAAATTTGAGGAAGGACATTCTTGCTATTGAGGGAATGCAGCATAGGTTCACAAGGTTAATTCCCGGGATGGCCAGACTGTCATATGTTGTAAGATTGGAGCGACTGGGCTTGTATACACTGGAATTTAGAAGGATGAGAGGGGACCTTATTGAAACATACTAGGTTATTAAGGGATTGGACACGCTGGAGGCAGGAAGCATGTTCCCGCTGATGGGTGAGTCCAGAACCAGAGGCCACAGTTTAAGAATAAGGGGTAGGCCATTTAGAACGGAGTTGAGGAAACACTTTTTCACCCAGAGAGTGGTGGATATGTGGAATGCTCTGCCCCAGAAGGCAGTGGAGGCCAAGTCGCTGGATGTTTTCAAGAAAGAGATGAATAGAGCTCTTAAAGATAGCGGAATCAAAGGTTATGGAGATAAGGCAGGAACTGGATACTGATGGTGGACGATCAGCCATGATCACAGTGAATGGCAGTGCTGGTTTGAAGGGCCGAATGGCCTACTCCTGCGCCTATTGTCTATTTTTTCTCTCTCTCCTTTTTCTCCCTCTGTCCTGCTCACTATACTCCTTGCCCATCCTCTGGGTTTCCCCCCTCCCCCTTTCTTTCTCTCTCGGCCTCCTGGCCGTCCCATGATCCTCTCATATCCCTTTTGCCAATCAACTTTCCAGCTTTTCGCTCCATCCATTTTGGATTTCCCCCTCCCCCTCCCACTTTCAAATCTCTTATATCTCTGTTTTCATTTAGTCCTGACGAAGGGTCTCAGCCCAAAACGTCGACTGTACCCCTTCCTATAGATTCTGCCTGGTCCGCTGCGTTCACCAGCAATTTTTATGTGTGTTGCTTATAACACACATAGTTTACAGTAGAGAGTCAACTCAGGCCAGCTAGAACCCTGCCAGTGATTCTTTTCCATGACAGATCTCTTACATCCTCCCCTGCTCCTCTCTTGCTTTCCCTGTGGTGATGGGTTCCAAGCAGTCACCACTCTGTGGGTGAAGAGGTTTTCCATGAATTCTCTGCAGACTGAAGAAGTTGAGCTGGCTGTAGTTCTGTCTGAGATATTCTTCGTCCCTGAAATCTCTGGGCTGAGGAAGAATGACATTGATCATTAACCTCCTTATTCACAACTGATTTCCACATAATGAGTCATTTTCCCTGCTTTAGATTATGAGAACACTCAGTCCTCTCTTTATTGTTATTTCGAAATGCATACATACATTAAAAAATGATACAATGTTTCTCCGGAGTGATATCACAGAAAACAGGACAAAGCAAAGACTAACACTGACAGACCCACATAATTATAACATATAGTTATAGCAGTGCAATGCAATACCATAATTTGATGAAGAACAAACCATGGGCATGGTAAATAAAGTCTCAAAAGTCCCCAAGTCGATCGACTCCCGAGTCCCTAGTAGCAGGCGGCAAAAGGGAGAAATTCCCTGCCATAAACCTCCAGGCACCATCAACTTGCTGATGCCCTGGAAGCAGCCGATACTGAGTCCATCCGTCCAAAAACTTCGAGCTTCTGACCAGCCTCCCCAGCGCCTTCGACCTCACTCCGGCCGCTGAAACATGCAAAGCCGAGGATTTTGGGGCCTTCTGCTCTGGAGATTCCGGTTACCACACAGTAGCAGTGGCAGCGAAGCGGGCATTTCAGAAGTTTTCCAGATGTTCCTCCGTGTTCTCACGTCTGTCTCCATCATATCAGAATTGTGTATGGTCCCCTACTTGACAGATAACAGACATCACCACTGAAGTGGCCGTGCGCGCTGCCGTCGCGCCGCCATCTTCTCCTCCCTCTCTTCTAAAGGGTTGTTAGATAACACCACTGTCCTCTAAAGCCTGAAAGCAGAATGGGAAATCATTAGTTGGATGTTCAACGGAGCAGGGTCAGAAACCAGAGGCAGGTCTTCATAGGGCAGAGTTTTTGGGTCTGGACAATGGTCAGGGTCAGAACATATGATGAGGAGAAAGGAATCCGCAGTGGGGCGTGGCAGCGAATGACAGAGTACCATCCCACCAGCCTGGGGTCTAACATGTAACTCTCTGTAACTTCTGCCACCTTAATTGGGATCCCACTACTAAGCACGTCTTTCCCTTGCCCCCCACTTTCTGCTTTCCGTAGGGATCGCTCCCTAAGCAACTCTCTTGTCCATTCGTCCCTCCCATCCCTCCCCACTGATCTCCCTCCCGGCACTTATCCTTGTAAGCCGAACAAGTGCTATACCTGCCCTTACACTTCCTCCCTTACCACCATTCAGGGCCCCAAACAGTCCTTCCAGGTGAGGCGACACTTCACCTGTAAGTCGGCTGGGGTGATATACTGCATCTAGTACTCCCGGTGCGGTCTTCTATGTATTGGCGAGACCCGACGTAGGCTGGGAGACCGTTTCGCTGAACACCTGCGCTCTGTCCACCAGAGAAAGCTGGATCTCCCAGTGGCCACACATTTTAATTCCACGTCCCATTCCCATTCTGATATGTCTATCCACGGCCTCCTCTACTGTCAAGATGAAACCACACTCGGGTTGGAGGAACAACACCTTATATTCCATCTGGGTAGCCTCCAACCTGATGGCATCAATATTGACTTCTCTAACTTCCGTTAATGCCCCACCTCCCCTTCGTACCCCATCCCTTATTTATTCCATTATTATTATTATTAATTTATTCCCTTTTTTTCTCTCTTTTTCTTCCTCTGTCCCTCTCACTATAACTCCTTGCCTATCCTCTGGCCTTCCCCCTCCCCCTTTCTTTCTCCCTAGGCCTTCCGTCCCATGATCCTCTGCCTTCTGCAGCCTCGTATCCCTTTTGCCAATCAACTTTCCAGCTCTTAGCTGCATTCCTCCCCCTCTGTCTTGTCCTATTATTTTGGAACTCCCACTCCCCTCCCACTTTCAAATCCCTGACTAGCTCTTCTTTCACTTAGTTCTGACGAAGGGTCTCGGCTCGGAACGTCAACTGTACCTCTTCCTAGAGATGCTGCCTGGCCTGCTATGTTCACCAGCATTTTTTGTGTGTGTAGCAACATTTGGAAGGTGATTGAGAGGGAAAATAATTTGGATGCCGGACTGATGACACAAACAATGCCTGTTGTGAGGAGCTCCACTGGTTGAGGAACTTGTGTGTGTTGGGAATGGTTACATCTATTGAGCGAGTTGTTCCTGCTTGTTTATCCTGTAATATTATATCCAGATGGTTATTATGGATTGCCCTATCTGAAGTAATATATTGATTATCATATAATTTGTAAAATTTTGACTCTAAAATAGGATGAGGCTTGAATTTATAGTGCCTTATGAAGTGATGGAGGACATTCATGAGTTTGTATTTTAAAGCAAGATTTTGGTGAATGATATTTGCCAATTGATTGTACCTTTGTAGGTAATCAGATTGAGTTAAGCTGCTGCAGGATCCTGGAATGTGTTGGATTGGTCTGGTTTCTCTTGGCATTTTCTGCACTTATTGCCTTGTTTGTATTTCATGTATTTTTTATTTTTTTTTTCCTTTTGTTAACCACCTTGTCCTGTATTTCTGCAAGGAACCCCTCTCTTTCTGGGAAGCGGTCTCCAACTCTCAGTCAGGTGCTCGATGCTTCCTTGTCACCATCTCGTCTGCTCAGTTCATTGGGATGTCTCCCATGGAGGGTCATACTCATTCCACTGTTTTCTTCCATAGTAATGATTTATTTTTCTGAGTTGAACTCTCATTGCAGTTTTCTGGTCTGCATTTCTTGTCACAATTGCATATACACACATGGAGTGCTGAATCCTGTTCATTTTTGATGAAAATGTATACTTAGAAGTTTTATCTGACTGTTGCATGATTTTTTTTCACGTGTGTAATTTCTCTTCCTCATTCTGTCCAAGGTAGTGTTAATCTAAGTGTGTTTGAGTGCAAACAGTCTTTTCTGAAGTTTTCTAAAGTTCTTATTTAAGAGGTATAGTACCATAAGACAAAGGAGCAGAAGTCGGTCATTCGGCCCATCGAGCCTGCTCCGACATTTTATCATGAGCTGCTCCATTCTCCCATATAGTCCCACTCCCCTGCCTTCTCACCATAACCTTTGATGCCCTGGCTACTCAGATACCTATCAATCTCTGCCTTAAATACACACAATGACTTGGCCTCCACTGCTGCCCGTGGCAACAAATTCCATAGATTCACCAACCTCTGGCTAAAAAAATTTCTTCGCATCTCTGTTATGAATGGGCGCCCTTCAATCCTTAATCATGCCCTCTTGTACTAGACTCCCCCATCATGGGAAACAATTTTGCCACATCCACTCTGTCCATGCTTTTCAACATTCGAAATGTTTCCATGAGGTCCCCCCTCGTTCTTCTAAGCTCCAAGGAATACAGTCCAAGAGCGGACAAATGTTCCTCATATGTTAACCCTCTCATTCCCGGAATCATTCTAGTGAATCTTCTCTGTACCCTCTCCAACGTCAGAACATCCTTTCTTAAATACGGAGACCAAAACTGCCCACAGTACTCCAAGTGAGGTCTCACCAGCGCCTTATAGAGCCTCAACATCACATCCCTGCTCCTATACTCTATTCCTCTAGAAATGAATGCCAACATTGCATTCACCTTCTTCACCACCGACTCAACCTGGAGGTTAACCTTAAGGGTATCCTGCATGAGGCATCTCAGAACTTTGAATTCTTTCCCCATTTAAACAATAGTCTGCCCGTTTATTTCTTCTGCCAAAGTGCATAACCATACACTTTCCAACATTGTACTTCATTTGCCACTTCTTTGCCCATTCTTCCAATCTATCCAAGTCTCTCTGCAGACTCTCTGTTTCCTCAGCACTACCGGCCCCTCCACCTATCTTCCTATCGTCAGCAAACTTAGCCACAAAGGCATCTATTCCGTAATCCAAATCGTTGATGTACAACGTAAAAGAAGTGGCCCCAACACAGACCCCTGTGGAACACCACTGGTAACCGGCAGCCAACTAGAATGGGATCCCTTTATTCCCACTCTCTGTTTCCTGCCAATCAGCCAATGCTCTATCCACAAATGTAACTTCCCTGTAATTCCCTGGGCTCTTATCTTGTTAAGTAGCCTTATGTGTGGTACCTTGTCAAAGGCCATCTGAAAATCCAAATATACAACATCCACTGCATCTTCCTTGTCTAGCCTACTTGTAATTTCCTCAAAAAAATTGTAATAGGTTTGTCAGGCAGGATTTTCCTATCAGGAAACCATGCTGAGTTCTGCCTATCTTGTTACATGCCTCCAGGTACTCTGTAACCTCATCCTTGACAATCAAATCTAACAACTTCCCAACCACCAGTGTCAAGCGAACAGGTCTATAATTTCCTTTTTGCTTCCTTGTCCCCTTCTTAAATAGCAGAGTGACATTTGCAATCTTCCAGTCCTCCGGAACCATGCCAGAATCTTATCGACTTTTGCAAGATTATCGCTAAAGCCTCTGCAATCTCCACAGCTATTTCCTTCAGAACATGAGGGTGCATTCCATCTGGTCCAGAAGATTTATCTACCTTTTGACTATTCAGCTTTCTGAGTACTTTCTCTGTCGTAATTGTGACTGCGCACACATCTCTTCCCTGCCACCCTTGAGTGTCCGGTATACTGCTGTTGCCTTCCTCAGTGAGGACTGATGCAAAATACTCGTTCAGTTCCTCCACCATCTCCTTATCTCCCATTACAATATCTCCAGCATCATTTTCTATCGATCCTATATCTACTCTCGCCTGTCATTTACTCTTTATATACTTAAAAAGCTTTTAGTATCCTCTTTGATACTATTTGCAAGCTTCCTTTCATAGTTCCTCTTTTCCCTCTTAATGACCACTTTAGTTTTCTTTTGTAAGCTTTTAAAAAATTCCCAATCCTCTGTCTTCCCACTAATTTTTGCTTCCTTGCATGCCCTCTCCTTTGCTTTAACTTTGGCTTTGACTTCTCTTGTCAGCCACGGTTGCATCCTTTTTCCATTCGAAAATTTCTTTTTGGAATATACCTGTCTTGCACCTTCCTCACTTCTCGCATAAACTCCAGCCACTGCTGCTCTGCTGTCCTTCCCACCAGTGTCCCTTTCCAGTCAACTTTGGCCAGTTCCTCTCTCATGCCACTATAATTTCCTTTACTCCACTGAAATACTGACACACCAGATTTCGGCTTCTCTTTTTCAAATTTCACAGTGAACTCAATCATGTTATGATCACTGCCTCCCAAGGGTTCCTTCACCTCAATCTCTCTAATCACCTCCGGTTCATTACACAATACCCAATCCAGTACAGCTGATTCCCTAGTGGGCTCAACAACAAGCTGTTCTAAAAAGCCATCTCGCAGACATTCTACAAATTCTCTCTCTTGAGATCCAGTGCCGACCTGATTTTCCCAATCCACTAGCATGTTAAAATCCCCCACAATTAGCATAACACTGCCCTTCTGACAAGCCTTTTCTATTTTCTGTTGTAATTTGTAGTCCACATCACTGCAGCTGTTTGGAGGCCTTTATATTAACTGCCATCAGGGTCCTTTTACCCCCGCGATTTCTTAGCTCAACCCACAAAGATTCTGCACCTTCCGATCCTGTGTCACCTCTTTCTAATGATTTGATATCATTTCTTACCAATAAAGCCACGCCTCCCCCTCTGCCTACCTTCCTATCCTTCCGATACACCGTGTATCCTTGGACATTCAGCTCCCAGAGACATGCATCCTTTAGCCAGGTCTCAGTAATGGCCACAATATCATACCTGCCAATCTGTAGCTGGATGACAAGATCATCCACTTTATTCCTTACGCTCCGTGCATTTAAGTATAACACCTTAAGAGCAGTATTTGGTAGTTTTCGCTTTATTGCACTGTAACTCATCCTAATGGCTACAAATTTGCCCCATCACCTGCCTGTCTTTCCTGACATCTTTACTGCTCACTATCTTAGATTTATTTCTGTTTTCCCCTTCCTCCACTCTATCATTCCGGTTCCCATTCCCCCTGCCAAATTAGTTTAAACCCTCCCTAACAGCTCTATTAAACCTTCCCACCAGGATATTTGTTCCCTTTGGGTTCAGGTGTAATCTGTCCATCTTGAACAGGTCATACTTCCCCCAGAAGAGATCCCAATGATCCAAGAGTCTGAAGCCCTGCCCCCTGCACCAGTCTCTCAGCCACGCATTCATCTGCCTGATCCTGCTATTCTTACCCTTGCTAGCACATGGCACAGGTAGCAATCCCGAGATTACTACCCTGGAGGTCCTGCTTCTCAGCTTCCTTCCTAACTCCCAGAAATCTCTCTTCAGCACCTCTTCCCTTGTCCTATCTATGTCATTGGTACCAACAAGTACCAAGAGAACTGGCTACTCGCCCTTTCCCTTCAGAATATTCTGGACCCGATCTGAGATATCCCGTACCCTGGCACCTGGGAGGCAACACACCATGCGGGTATCTCTATCAGGCTCACAGAATCTCCTATCCGTTCCCTTGACTATGGAATCCCCTATGACTACCACATTCCTCTTCTCCCTCCTTCTCTCCTGCACAACAATGCCAGGCTCAGTGCCAGAGACCCGGTCACCGTGGGTGTCCCCTGTCAGGTCATCCCCCTCAACAGCATCCAAAACAAGATATTTTTTGCTGAGGGGGACAGTCACAGGTGTGCTCTCCACTATCCAGGCAGTTCCCTTCCCCTCTTGACAGTGACTCAGTTTTCTGACCACTGTGGCCTAGGGATGACTACCTCCCTGTAGCTCCTGTCGATCACCTCTTCACTTTCCCTGATAAGCAGTAGGTCATCAAGCTGCAGCTCCAGATCCCTAACACGGCCTCTGAGGAGCTGCAACTCGGTGCACCTGGCGCAGATGTGGCCATCAGGGAGGCTGGAGGTCTCCCAGGATTCCCACATCTGACACCCTGAACAAAGCACTAACCCTGCAGGCATGCTATCTAATTTTACAGGAATGAAACAGGTAAAATAAATCTACTCACCCACTTACCTCGCCAAACAGATAAACTTTTTAAACCGTTAGCTCGTACCGTTAGCTGTGAGAGCCCTGCTGTAACGGTCCGTCCGGGCCGATTCGCCAAGGGGAAAAGAAAGAGTTGGTGCCTCGCTCTCGCCTCTTCCCGTTACCGGCGAAGCCCTTTGAAGCCAAAGCCCTACACTCTGCTGCCCACTCCGACTGCTGCCCACTGTATAGGGTGGTCTCCATTTTAAACTCTCCGCACTGTCCTGTTTGCAGCAGCCGAGTTCATGGCACCATGGGTGGCTCTGCGGCACAGGAGGGAAGGAAAAGGAGTGGGAGAGCTATAGTGATAGGGGATTCGATTGTAAGGGGAATAGATAGGTGTTTCTGTGGCTGCAAATGAGACTCCAGGAGGGTATGTTGCCTCCGTGGTGCAAGGGTCAAGGATGTCTCTGAGCGGCTGCAGGGCACTCTGGAGTGAGAGGGTGAACAGCAAGTGGACGTGGCGCACATAGGTACCAATGATATAGGTAACAAAACGGGATGAGGTCCTACAAGGTGAATTTAGGGAGTTAGGAGGTAAACTAAAAAGTAGGACCACAAAGGTGATAATCGCTGGATCACTACCAGTGCCACGTGCTAGTCAGAGTAGAAATAGGAGGATATTTCAGATGACTACCTGGCTTGAAAAATGGTGCAAGAACATAGAATACTACAGCACAGTACAGGCCCTTCGGCCCACAATGTTGAGCCACCCTCAAACCCTGCCTGCCATATAAGCCCCCACCTTAATTTCCTCCATATGCCTGTCTAGTAGTCTCTTAAACTTCACTAGTGTATCTGCCTCCACCACTGACTCAGGCAGTGCATTCCATGCACCAACCACTCTCTGAGTGTAAAAACCTTCCTCTAATATCCCCCTTGAACTTCCCACCCCTTACCTTAAAGCCATGTCCTCCTGTATTGAGCAGTGGTGCCCTGGGGAAGAGGCGCTGGCTATCCACTCTATCTATTCCTCTTATTATCTTGTACACCTCTATCATGTCTCCTCTCATCCTCCTTCTCTCCAAAGAGTCTCTCCAAAGAGTAAAACCCTAGCTCCCTTAATCTCTGATCATAATGCATACCGTCTAAACCAGGCAGCATCGTGGTAAATCTCCTCTGTGCCCTTTCCAATGCTTCCACATCCTTCTTATAGTGAGGCGACCAGAACTGGACACGGTACTCCAAGTGTGGCCGAACTAGAGTTTTATAGAGCTGCATCATTACATCGCGACTCTTAAACTCTATCCCTCAACTTATGAAAGCTAACACCCCATAAGCTTTCTTAACTACCCTATCGACCTGTGAGGCAACTTTCAAGGATCTGTGGACATGTACCCCCAGATCCCTCTGCTCCTCCACACTACCAAGTATCCTGCCATTTACTTTGTACTCTGCCTTGGAGTTTGTCCTTCCAAAGTGTACCACCTCACACTTCTCCGGGTTGAACTCCATCTGCCACTTCTCAGCCCATCTCTGCATCCTATCAATGTCTCTCTGCAATCTTTGACAATCCTCTACACTATCTACGACACCACCAACCTTTGTGTCATCTGTAAACTTGCCAATCCACCCTTCTACCCCGACATCCAGGTGGTTAATAAATTCACGAAAAGTAGAGGTCCCAGAACAGATCCTTGTGGGACACCACTAGTCACAATCCTCCAATCTGAATGTACTCCCTCCACCACCACCCTCTGCCTTCTGCAGGCAAGCCAATTCTGAATCCACCAGGCCAAACTTCCCTGGATCCCATGCCTTCTGACTTTCTGAAAAAGCCTACCGTGTGGAACCATGTCAAATGCCTTACTAAAATCCATGTAGATCACATCCACTGCACTACCCTCATCTATATGCCTGGTCACATCCTCAAAGAACTCTATCAGGCTTGTTAGACACGATCTGCCCTTCACAAAGCCATGCTGACTGTCCCTGATCAGAGCATGATTCTCTAAATGCCCAGAGATCCTATCTCTAAGAACCTTTTCCAACAGCTTTCCCACCACAGACGTAAGGCTCACTGGTCTATAATTACCCGGAATAAGGGGCCAATATCGCCTCCCTCCAATCCTCCGGTACCATTCCCGTGGACAATGAGGACATAAAGATCCTAGCCAGAGGCTCAGCAATCTCTTCCCTCACCTCGTGGAGCAGCCTGGGGAATATTCCGTCAGGCTCCGGGGACTTAACAATCCTAATGTATTTTAACAACTCCAACAGTTCCTCTCCCTTAATATCAACATGCTCCAGAACATCAACCTCACTCATATTGTCCTCACCATCATCAAGTTCCCTGTCATTGGTGAATACCGAAGAGAAGTATTCATTGAGGAACTCGTTCATTTCCACAGCCTCCAGGCACATCTTCCCACCTTTACCTCTAATCGGTCCAACCTTCACTCCCGTCATCCTTTTTTTCTTCACATAATTGAAGAATGCCTTGGGGTTTTCCTTTACCCTACTCGCCAAAGCTTCTCATGCCTCCTTCTTGCTCTTCTCAGCCCCTTCTTAAGCTCCTTTCTTGCTTCCATATATTCCTCAATAGACCCATCTGATCCTTGCTTCCTAAACCTCATGTATGTTGCCTTCTTCCACCTGACTAGATTTTCCACCTCACTTGTCACCCATTGTTCCTTCACCCTCCCATTCTTTATCTTCCTCACCGGGACAAATTTATCCCTAACATCCTGCAAGAGATCTCTAAACATCGACCACCTGTCCATAGTACATTTCCCTGCAAAAACATCATCCCAATTCACACCCGCAAGTTCTAGCCTTATAGCCTCATAATTTGCCCTTCTCCAATTAAAAATTTTCCTGTCCTCTCTGATTCTGTCCTTTTCCATGATAATGCTAAAGGCCAGGGAGCAGTGGTCACTGTCCCCCAGGTGCTCACCCACTGAAAGATCTGTGACCTGACCCGGTTCATTACCTAGTACTAGATCTAGTATGGCATACCCCCGGTCGGTCTGTCCGCATACTGTGACAGGAATCCGTCCTGGACACACTTAACAAATTCTGCCCCATCTAAACCCTTGGAACCAATCAATATTAGGGAAGTTAAAGTCACCCATGATAACAACCCTATTATTTTTGCAAGGGGGAGGGATACAAATTTCTGGGGCATTGGAACCAGTTCTGGGGGATGTGGGACCGGTACAAACAGGATGGTCTGCACCTGGGCTGGACGGGAACCAATGTCCTAGCGGGAGCATGTGTTACTGTTGTTCAGGAGGATTTAAACTAATGTGGCAGGGGGATGGGAACAAGCGCAGAGAGACACAGTCAGATTACTTTTCGATCCTTTTTTAAACAACGGAACAATATGAGCCATTCTCCAATCCTCCGGCACCCCACCCGTAGACACCGACATTTTAAATATATCTGCCAAGCCCCTGCAATTTCAACACTAGTCTCCTTCAAGGTCCGAGGGAACACTCTGTCAGGTCCTGGGGATTCATCCACTTTAATTTGCCACAAGATAGTAAGCACCTCCTCCTTTTCAATCTGTACAGTTTCCATGATCTCACCCCTTGTTTCCCTTAATTCCATAGACTTCCTGCCAGTTTCCTTAGTAAATATAGATGCAAAAAACCCATTTAAGATCTCCTCCATTTCTTTTGTTTCCGCACAGAGCCGACCACCCTGATCTTCAAGAGGACCAATTTTATCCCTTACAATCCTTTTACTCTTAATATACCTGCAAAAGCTCTTTGGATTATCCCTCACTTTGACTGCCAAGGCAACCTCATGTCTTCTTTTAGCCCTCCTGATGTCCTTCTCAAGTATTTTCTTGCACTTTTTATACTCCTCAGGCACCTTATTTACTCCCTATTTCCTGTACATGTCATACAACTCTCTCTTCTTTGTTAGAGTTGCAATATCCCTTGAGAACCAAGGTTCCTTACTCCTATTCATTTTGCCTTTAATCCTGATAGGAACATACAAGCTCTGCACTCTCAAAATTTTTCCTTTGAAGGCTTCCCACTTACCGATCACATCCTTGCCAGAGAACAACCTGTCCTAGTTCACGCTTTTTAGATCATTTCTTCAAATTTGGCCTTCTTCCAGTTTAGAACCTCAACCCTAGGACCAGATCTATCTTTATCCATGATCAAGTTGAAACTAATGGTGTTATGATCACTGGAACCAAAGTGCTCCCCTACATTAACTTCCGTCACTTGTCCTAACTCATTTCCTAATAGGAGATCTAATATTGCATCCCCTCTAGTTGGTACCTCTATATGTTGATTTAGAAAACTTTCCTGAACACATTTTACAAACTCTAACCCATCTAGACTCCTAACAGTATGGGAGTCCCAATCAATATGTGGAAAATTAAAATCCCCTACCACCACAACTTCATGTTTCCTGCAGTTGCCTGCTATCTCTCTGCAGATTTGCTCCTCCAATTCTCGCTGACTATTGGGTGCTCTATAATACAACCCCACTAATGTGGCCATACCATTCCTGTTTCTCAGCTGCACCCATAAGTACCCAGTAGACAAGTCCTCTAATCTGCCCTGCCTGAGCACTGCTGTAACATTTTCCCTGACAAGCAATGCTACCCCCCCCCCCCACCTTTCATTCCTCTGCCTCGATCACATCTGAAACATCGGAACCCTGGAATATTAAGATACCAGTCCTGCCCCTCCTGTAGCCAAGTTTCACTAATTGTTATAACATCATAATTCCACGCGTCAATCCATGCCCTCAACTTGTCTGCTTTCCCCACAATACTCCTAGCATTAAAATACATACACCTCAGAAGATTTTTACCACCACTCACAATCTTTCTATTTGCGGCTTTGCTTGAACTTTCAACATTTATTTTCACCCCAGCCACACTGTCAGCTCTGGAACTCTGGTTCCCATCCCCCTGCAAATCTAGTTTAAAGCCTCCCCAATAGCACTAACAAACCTCCCTGAAATGATATTGGTCCCCCTGTAGTTCAAGTGTAATCTGTTTCTCTTGTACAGGTCCCACCTGCCCCAGAAGAGGTCTCAATGATCCTGAAATCTGAAACCCTGCCCCCTACATCAGTTCCTCAGCCACTTGTTCATCCTCCAGAGCATCCTATTCTTACTCTCACTGGCACGTAGCACAGGTAGCAATCCTGAGACTACCACCCTTGAGATCCTGCTTTTCAACTTACTATCAAGGTCTCTATACTCACTCTCCAGGACCTCCTCACTCTTCATTGCACCACGACATCTGGCTGATCACCCTCCCACTTCAGAATGTCAGGCAAGTGAGCAGAGACATCCCTGATCCTGGCACCCGGGAGGCAACAAACCATCCTGGATTCCCTGTCACGACCACAGAACCTCCTATCTATACCTCTATCTAGTTTCCTATCACTACCGTTCTCCACTTTTTCCACCCTCCCTTCTGCACTGCAGAACCAGACTCAGTGCCAGAGATCTGGCGGCTGCAACTTGTCCCAGGTAAGTCATCCCCCCTCCCCAACAGTATCCAATGCGGTATACTTGTTGTTGAGGGGAATGGCCACAGGGGAACCCTGCTCCACCTGCCCTTTCCTCTTCCCTTGCCGGACAGCAACCCAATTTCCTGTGCTCTGCTCCTTTGGCGTAACTGCCTTCCTGAAGCTACTATCTATAATCTGCTCATCCTCCCGAATGATCCGGAGGTCATCCAGCTCCTGCTCCAGTTCCCCAACGCGGTTTATTAGGAGCTGCAGCTGGATGCACTTCTTGCAGGTGTCGTTGTCAGGGACACCGGAGGGCTCCCTGACTTCCCACATCCTGCAAGAGGAGCATTCCAACATCCTGCCTGGCATTTAAACAATCTGGACAAAAAACTTACCGGAACCTACCCTGGTCTCTGCCTGTTCTTGGCAAAGCCTGTTGAGCCAAAGCCGTCCCACTCTGCTTCCTCTCACTCCACTGCCCGCTGTATATGGTGGTCTGTTTTTAAACCTTGGCATGCTACGTCACGCACCTGCGCAGTGCAGACCCTTCTCCCCGAGTTGTGTTTAAATAAAAGACTTTTTGCACCTGATTTCTTCACTCCCTTCTTCTCAGCTGCTTGCTTCGACTGAAAATGGTTATGCACTTTGGCAGAAGAAATAAACAGGCAAACTATTATTTAAATGGGGAGAGAATTCGAAGTTCTGAGATGCAACGGGACTTGGGAGTCCTTGTATAGGATACCCTTAAGGTTAAACTCCAGGTTGAGTTGGTGGTGAAGAAGGTGAATGCAATGTTGGCATTCATTTCTACAGGAATTGAGTATAGGAGCAGGGATGTGATGTTGAGGCTCTAAGGCACTGGTGAGACCTCACTTGGAGTACTGTGGGCAGTTTTGGTCTCCGTATTTAAGAAAGGATGTGCTGATGTTGGAGAGGGTACAGAGAAGATTCACTAGAATGATTCCGGGAATGAGAGGGTTAATATATGAGGAACGTTTGTCCGCTCTTGGACTGTATTCCTTGGAGTTCAGAAGAATGAGGGAGACCTCATAGAAACATTTTGAATGTTGAAAGGCATGGACAGAGTCGATGTGGCAAAGTTGTTTCCCATGATGGGGGAATCTAGTACGAGAGGGCATGACCTAAGAATTGAAGGGCGTCCATTCAGAACAGAGATTCAAAGAAATTTTCTTAGCCAGAGGGTGGTGAATCTGTGGAATTTGTTGCCACGGGCGGCAGTGGAGGCCAAGTCATTGGGTGTATTTAAGGCAGAAATTGATGGGTATCTGAGTAGCCGGGGTATCAAAGGTTATGGTGAGAAGATGGGGGAGTGGGACGAAATGGGAGAATGGATCAGCTCATGATAAAATGGCGGAGCAGACTCGATGGGCCAAATGACGGACTTCTGCTCCTTTGTCTGATGGTCTTATGGACATCTCCTCTGTACCTACCCCCCAGCACCTTAAACCTGTGTCCTCTTGTGGCAACCATTTCAGCCCTGGGGAAAAGCCTTTGACTATCCACATGATCAATGCCTCCCATCATCTTATACACCTCTATCAGGTGATCTCTCATCCTCCATCGCTCCAAGGAGAAAAGGCCAAGTTCCCTAACGCGGTCCCTTAGGAGCTGCAGCTCGACACACCGGGCGCAGATATGGCAGTCTGGGAGGCTGGGAGACTCCAGGATCTCCCACATCTGACACCAAGCACAGAAAACTGGCCTCACACTCATACTACTTCCTTTCCGCAATTAACACAGGTAAACCTACCTCACCTTTTCCCATTACCGCCTAAGCCCATTGAGCCAGAGCCCTCTCACCCTGCTGCCCGCTGGATTTGGCGGTCTTCTTTTTAAACCTTTCGCGCCCTACTGGGTGATGTCACGCGCCTGCACAGTCTCACCTCTCTTTTACCCCAAGTAGTGGAAAAAAAAAAACTGCCTTGGCTCCAGAAATCAGCCGTTCACTCGCAGCCTTCTTGATCCGAATCCAATACACAAAATGCTGGAGGAACCTAGGAGACCAGGCAGCATATATGGTAAATAGTAAACAGTCAACGTTTCAGGCCAAGACCCTTCATCAGGACTGGGAACAAAAAGATGAAAGGTCAGAGGAAGAGGTGTGGGGGTTGGAGGGGTGGAAGAAATGGTAGGTGACAGGTGAAACTGGGAGAGGGAGAGTAGTGAAGGAAAAAACTTCTTAGGATATCATTTCCTTAAGGATTCTCGAAAGATCATTGCTAATGCCTCCACATCTCTTCAGACATCTCTTTCAGATCTCTGGGCTGTACGCCATCTGGTCCTGGTGACCTATTTACCTTCAGAAACTTCTCCTGAGCAATGTAACTTTACACATTCTGACCACTGACATAATAGACAATAGGTGCAGGAGTAGGCTATTCAGCCCTTCAAGCCAGCACCGTCATTCACTGTGATTATGGCTGATCATCCACAATCAGTACCCTTTTCCTGCCTTCTCCCCATATCCCTTGACTCCGCTACCTTTAAGAGCTCTATCTCTTTCTTGAAAAAATCCAGAGAATTGGCCTCCACTGCCTTCTGAGGCAGAGCATTCCACAGAACCACAACCCTCTGGGTGAAAAAATTTATCCTCAACTCCTTTCTAAATGGCCTACCCCTTATTCTTAAACTGTGGCCTCTGGGTCTGGACTCCCCCAACATCGGGAACATGTTTCCTGCCTCTAGTGTGTCCAATCCCTTAATAATCTTAGGTTTCAATCAGATCCCGTCTCAGCCTTCTAAATTCCAGAGTATACAAGCCCAGTCGCTCCAATCTTTCGACATATGACAGTTCCGTCATCCCGGGAATTAACCTTGTGAACCTATGCTGCACTCCCTCAATAGCAAGAATGCCCTTCCTCAAATTTGGAGACCAAAACTGTACAGAGTACTCCAGGTGTGGTCTCACCAGGGCCCTGTACAGCTGCAGAAGGGTAGGTGTAGCACTTGTTCCGCTAACAAGGATAAGTGCCAGGAGGGAGATCGGTGGGGAGGGATGGGGTGGATGAATGGACTAGGGAGTCACGTAAGGAGTGATCCCTGTGGAAAGCAGCCGGGGTGGTGGGGGGGGGGGGGGAGGTAAAGATGTGCTTAGTGGTGGGATCCCGTTGGAGGTGGCGGAAGTTATGGAGAATTATATGTTGGACCCAGAGGCTGGTGGGGTGGTAGGTGAGGACAAGGGGAACACTATTCCTAGTGGGGTGGCAGAAGGATGAGGTGAGAGCAGATGTGTGTGAAATGGGAGAGATGCGTTTGAGAGCAGAATTGATGGTGGAGGAAGGGAAGCCCCTTTCTTTAAAGGACATCTCCCTCGTCCTGGAATGAAAGGCCTCATCCTGAGAGCAGATGCAGCGGAGACGGAGGAATTGCGAGAAGGGGATGGCATTTTTGCAAGAGACAGTGTGAGAAGAGAAATAGTCCAGATAGCTGTGAGAGTCAGTAGGCTTATAGTAGACCTCAGTAGATAAACTGTCTCCAGAGATAGAGACAGAAAGATCTAGAAAGGGGAGGGAGGTGTCGGAAATGGACCAGGTAAACTTGAGGGCAGGGTGAACATTGGAGGCAAATTTGATGAAGTCAACGAGCTCAGCATGCATGCAGGAAGCAGCACCAATGCAGTCGTCGATGTAGCGAAGGAAAAGTGGGGGACAGATACCAAATAGGTTTGGAACATAGATTATTCCACAAAGCCAACAAAAAGGCAGGCATAGCTGGGACCCATACGGGTGCCCATGGCTACACCTTTAGTTTGGAGGAAGTGGGAGGAGCCAAAGGAGAAATTATTAAGAGTGAGCACTAATTCCGCTAATGGAGCAGAGTGGTGGTAGAGGGGAACTGGTTAGGTTTGGAATCCAAAAAGAAGCAGAGAGCTTTGAGACCTTCCTGATGGGGGATGGAAGTATATAAGGACTGGACATCCAAGGTGAAAATAAAGCGGTGGGGGCCAGGGAACTTAAAATCATCGAAAATTTTCAGAGCGTGAGAAGTGTCATGAACATAGGTAGGAAGGTATTAAACAAGGGGGGAATAAAACCGTGTCGAGGTATGCAGAAACGAGTTCGGTGGTGCAGGAGCAAGCTGGGACAATAGGTCTGCCAGGACAGGCAGGTTTGTGGATCTTGGGAAGGAGGTAGAAACGGGAAGTGTGGGGTGTGGGAAATATAAGGTTGGTAGCAGTGGATGGGAGATCCCCTGAGCGGATAAAGTCGGTGATGGTGTGGGAAACAATGGCCCGGTGCACCTTAGTGGGGTCACGATCGAGGGGTAAATAAGAGGAGGTATCCGCGAGTTGTTGCTGTGCCTCGGCAAGGTAGAGGTCAGTAGGCCAGACTACAACAGCAACCCCCTTATCGGCGGGTTTTATAATAAGGTTAGGATTAGTGCGGAGGGAGTAGAGAGCAAAGCGTTCGGAAGGAGTGAGGTTGGAATTGGAACAAGGTGCGGTGAAGTTGAGACGGTTGATGTCCTATCGGCAGTTAGCAATAAAGAGATCCACAGCAGGTAGAAGACCAGAGCTGGGTGTCCATGAAGAGGAGGAGGGTTGAAGACGGGAGAAGGGGGTCATCGGTGGGGGTGGGAGAGTCCTTGCCAAAGAAGTAGGCTCGGAGACGGAGCTTCAGTACGCCAGACTACAAATGACTGTATGTCGTTGTAGTCTGAAACATCAACTGTACCTCTTCCAAGAGATGCTGCCTGGCCTGCTGCGTTCCCCAGCAACTTTTATGTGTGATTGCTTGAAATTCCAGTATCTGCAGATTTCCTCATGTTTGCGTTTTTAAACCCCTACTCTGTTTCCTGTCTGCCAACCAATTTTCTATCCATGTCAGTACCCTAACCCTAATACCATTTACTCTAATTTTGCCCACTATCCTCCTATGTGGGACCTTATCAAAGGTTTTCTGAAAGTCCAGGTACTCTACATCCATTGGCTCTCCCTTGTCTATTTTCATAGTTACATTCTCAAAAAAATTCCAGAAGATTAGTCAAGCATGATTTCCCCTTCGTAAATCCATGCTGACTTGGACCTATCCTGCCACTGCTATCCAAATATGCCACTATTTCATCTTTTATAATTGATTCCAGCATCTTCCCCACCACTGATGTCAGACTAACTGGTCTATAATTGCCTGTTTTCTCTCTCCCTCCTTTCTTAAAAAGTGGGATAACATTAGCTACCCTCCAATCCGCAGGAACTGATCCTGACTCTATAGAACATTGGAAAATGATTACCAATGCATCCACGATTTCTCGAGCCACCTCCTTAAGTACCCTGGGATGCAGACCATCAGGCCCTGGGGATTTATCAACCTTCAGTCCCATCAGTTTACCCAACACCATTTTCTGCCTGATGCGAATTTCCTTCAGTTCCTCTGTTACTCTTGGTCCTCTGGCCACTATTACATCTGGGAGATTGTTTGTGTCTTCCCTAGTGAAGACAGATCCAAAGTACCTGTTCAGCTCATCTGCCATTTCCTTGTTCCCCATAATAATTTCACCCATTTCTGTCTTCAAGGGCCCAACTTTGGTCTTATCTAATTTTTTTCCTCTTCACATACCTGAAGCTTTTACTATCCTCCTTTATACTCTTGGCTAGCTTACCTTCGTACCTCATCTTTTCCCCCTGTATTGCCTTTTTAGTTATCTTCTGTTGCTCCTTAAAAGTCTTCCAATCCTCTGGCTTCCCACTCATCCTTGCTGTGTTATACTTCCTCTCTTTTATTTTTATACTGTCCTTGACTTCCCTTGGCAGCCACGGTCACCCTTTACTCCCCTTGGACATCTGGGACTTCCATATTCCTGGCAGGGTTGTCCACAGATAAGACTGATGTACAAAACTTATTCAGTTCACCTGCCATCACCTTACACCCTGTCCCCATTACTACCTCTCCAGCATCATTTTCCAGTGGTTTGATATCCACTTCCACCTCTCTTTTACACTATATGTACCTGAAGAAAAATTTGGTATCCTCTTTAATATTACTGGCTAGCTCACTTATGTATTGCATCTTTTCCTTCTTAATTATTTTGGTTGTATTCAATTGGTTTTTAAAAGCTTCCCAATCCTCTAACTTCCTAGTAATTTTTGCTCTATGCCCTCTCTTAGGTTTTTATGTTGTCTTTGATTTCTCTTGTCAGCCACGGTTGACTCAATGGAAGAAGCCAAACAGTGGTGGTAGAGAATTGCTTCTCTGAGTGGAGGCCTGTGACTAGTGGTGTGCCACAGGGATCAGTGCTGGGTCCATTGTTATTTGTCATCTATATCAATGATCTGGATGATAATGTGGTAAACTGGATCAGCAAATTTGCTGATGATACAAAGATTGAAGGTGTAGTAGACAGTGAGGAAGGTATTCAGAGCCTGCAGAGGGACTTGGACCGGCTGGAAAAATGGGCTGAAAAATGGCAGATGGAGTTTAATACAGACAAGTGTGAGGTATTGCATGTTGGAAGGACAAACCAAGGTAGAACATACAGGGTAAATGGTAAGGCACTGAGGAGTGCAGTAGAACAGAGGGATCTGGGAATACAGATACAAAATTCCCTAAAAGTGGCATCACAAGTAGATAGGGTCGTAAAGAGAGCTTTTGGTACATTGGCCTTTATTAATCAAAGTATTGAGTATAAGAACTGGAATGTTATGATCAGGTTGTATAAGGCATTGGTGAGGCCGAATCTGGATTTTTGTGTTCAGTTTTGGTCACCAAATTACAGGAAGGATATAAATAAGGTTGAAAGAGTGCAGAGAAGGTTTACAAGGATGTTGCCAGGACTTGAGAAACTCAGTTACAGAGAAAGGTTGAATAGGTTAGGACTTTATTCCCTGGAGCGTAGAAGAATGAGGGGTGATTTGATAGAGGTACATAAAATTATGATGGGTATAGATAGAGTGAATGCAAGCAGGCTTTTTCCACTGAGACAAGGGGAGAAAAAAACCAGAGGACATGGGTTAAGGGTGAGGGGGGAAAAGTTTAAAGGGAACATTAGTGGGGGCTTCTTCACACAGAGAGTGGTGGGAGTATGGAATGAGCTGCCAGATGAGGTGGTAAATGCGAGTTCTTTTTTAACATTTAAGAATAAATTGGACAGATACATGGATGGGAGGTGAATGGAGGGATATGGTCCATGTGCAGGTCAGTGGGACTAGGCAGAAAATGGTTCAGCACAGCCAAGAAGGGCCAAAAGGCCTGTTTCTGTGCTGTAGTTTCTATGGTTTCTATGGTTTCTAGGGATACCCATATACCTCTATTTTACTAAGCTCCATGTAACGATCCAAAAGTCTCTTAAAAGAGCCTTTCATATCTGCCTCCACCACCGTTGCCGGCAACCCATTCCACGCACTCACCACTCTCTGAGTAAAAACTTACCCCTGACATCTTACCAGTGGTGTTCCACAGGGGTCCGTGTTGGGGCCACTTCTTTTTAGGTTGTACATCAATGATTTGGATTATGGAATAGATGAAGTTTGCTGATGATACGAAGATAGGTGGAGGGGCTGGTAGTGTTGAGGAAACAGAGTCTGCAGAGAGACTTGGATGGATTAGGAGCAAGGGCAAAGAAGTGGCAAATGAAATACAATGTTGGAAAGTGTATCGAAAACCATAGAAAAAATACAGCACAGAAACAGGCCTTATAGCCCTTCTCGGCTGTGCCGAACCATTTTCTGCCTAGTCCCACTGACCTGCACACGGACCATATCCCTCCATACACCTCCCATCCATGTATCTGTCCAATTTATTCTTAAATATTAAGAAAGATCCCACATTTAGCACCTTGTCTGGCAACTCATTCCACACACCCACCACTCTCTGTGTGAAGAAGCCACCCCAAAAGTTCCCTTTAAACCTTTCCCCCCTCACCCTTAACCCATGTCCTCTGGTTTATTTCTCCCCTTGTCTCAGTGGAAAAAGCCTGCTTGCATTCACTCTATCTATACCCATCATAATTTTATATACCTCTATCAAATCTCCCCTCATTCTTCTATTCTCCAGGGGATAAAGTCCTAACCTATTCAACCTTTCTCTGTAACTGGAGTTTCTCAAGTCCCGGCAACATGCTTGTAAACCTTCTCTGCACTCTTTCAACCTTATTCATATCCTTCCTGTAATTTGGTGACCAGAACTGAACACAATACTCCAGATTCGGCCTCACCAATGCCTTATACAACCTCATCATAACATTCCAGTTCTTATACTCAATACTTTAATTAATAAAGGCCAATGTACCAAAAGCTCTCTTTACGACCCTATCCACCTGTGACGCCACTTTTAGGGAATTTTGTATCTGTATTCCCAGATCCCTCTGTTCTACTGCACTCCTCAGTGCCTTACCATTTACCCTGTATGTTCTACCTTGGTTTGTCCTTCTAAAGTGCAATACCACACACTTGTCTGTATTAAACTCCGTCTGCCATTTTTCAGCCCATTTTTTCCAGCTGGTCCAAATCCCTCTGCAGTCTCTGAAAACCTTCCTCACTGTCTACTACACCTCCAATCTTTGTATCATCAACAAATTTGCTGATCCAATTTACCACATTATCATCCAGATCATTGATATAGATGACAAAAAACAATGGACCCAGCACTGATCCCTGTGGCACATCACTAGTCACAGGCCTCCACTCTGAGAAGCAATCTTCTACTACCACTCTTTGGCTTCTTCCATTGAGCCAATGTCCAATCCAATTTACCACCTCTCCATGTATACCTAGCGACTGAATTTTCCTAACTAACCTCCCATGCGGGACCTTGTCAAAGGCCTTACTGAAATCCACGTAGACAATATCCACTGCCTTCCCTTCATCCACTTTCCTGGTAACCTCCTCGAAAAACTCCAATAGATTGGTCAAACATGACCTACCACGCACAAAGCCATGTTGACTCTCCCTAATAAGTCCCTGTCTATCCAAATGCTTGTAGATTCTGTCTCTTAGTACTCCCTCCAATAACTTACCCACTACCAACGTTAAACTCACCGGCCTATAATTTCCCGGATTACTTTTTGATCCTTTTTTAAACAACGGAACAACATGAGCCACTCTCCAATCCTCCGGCACCTCACCCGTAGACAGCGACATTTTAAATATTTCTGCCAGGGCCCCTGCAATTTCAACACTAGTCTCCTTCAAGGTCCGAGGGAACACTCTGTCAGGTTCCAGGGATTTATCTACATTAATTTTCCTCAAGACAGCAAGCACCTCCTCCTTTTCAATCTGTACAGTTTCCATGATCTCACTACTTGATTCCCTCAATTCCATAGACTTCATGCCAGTTTCCTTAGTAAATACAGACGCAAAAAACCTATTTAAGATCTCCCCCATTTCCTTTGGTTCAACACATAGCCGACCACTCTGATCTTCAAGAGGACCAATTTTACCCCTTACGATCCTTTTGCTCTTAATATACCTGTTAAAGCTCTTTGGATTATCTTTCACTTTGACTGCCAAGGCAACCTCATGTCTTCTTTTAGCCCTCCTGATTACTTTCTTAAGTATTTTCTTGCACTTCTTATACTCCTCAAGCACCTGATTTACTCCCTGTTTCCTATACATTTCATACAACTCCCTCTTCTTGTTTATCAGAGTTGCAATATCCCTTGAGAACCAAGGTTCCTTATTCCTTTTCAATTTGCCTTTTATCCTGACAGGAACATACAAACTCTGCACTCTCAATATTTCCCCCTTGAAAGCTTCCCACCTACCAATCACATCTTTGCCAGAGAACAACCTGTCCCAATCCACGCTTTTTAGATCCTTTCTCATTTCTTCAAATTTGGCCTTCTTCCAGTTCAGGACCTCAACCCTAGGCCCAGATCTATCCTTGTCCATGATAAAATTGAAAGTAATGGTGTTATGATCACTGGAACCAAAATGCTCCCCTACACAGACTTCTGTCATTTGTCCTAACTCGTTTCCTAACAGGAGATCCAATATTGCATCCCCTCTAGTTGGTCCCTCTATATATTGATTTAGATAACTTTCCTGAACACATTTTACAAACTCTAAACCATCTAGACCCCTAACAGTATGGGAGTCCCAATCAATGTATGGAAAATTAAAATCCCCTACCACCACAACTTTATGTTTCCTGCAGTTGCCTGCTATCTCTTTGCAGATTTGCTCTTCCAAGTCTCGTTGACTATTGGGTGGTCTGTAATACAATCCCACTAATGTGGCCATACCTTTCCTGTTTCTCAGCTCCACCCACAAGGACTCAGTAGAGAAGGCCTCTGATCTGTCCTGCCTGAGCACTGCTGTAATATATTCCCTAACAAGCATTGCTACTCCCCCACCTTTCATTCCTCTGCCTCGATCACATCTGAAACATCGGAACCCTGGAATATTAAGCTGCCAGTCCTGCCCCTCCTGTAGGCAAGTTTCACTAATTGTTATAATATCATAATTCCACGTGTCAATCCACGCCCTCAACTCATCCGCCTTCCCCACAATACTCCTAACATTGAAATATATACAACTCAGAAAATTTTTACCACCACTCACAACCTTTCTATCAGCGGATTTGCTTGAACTTTCAACGTTTATTTTCACCCCAGCCACACTGTCAGCTCTGGCACTCTGGTTCCCATTCTCCTGCAAATCTAGTTTAGAACCTCCCCAATAGCACTAACAAACCTCCCTGAAATGATATTGGTCCCCCTGTAGTTCAAGTGTAACACGTCTCTCTTGTACAGGTCCCACCTGCCCCAGAAGAGAGCCCAATGATCCTGAAATCTGAAACCCTGCCCCCTACACCAGTTCCTCAGCCACTTGTTCATCCTCCAGAGCATCCTATTCCTACCCTCACTGGCACCTAGCACAGGTAGCAATCCTGAGATTACCACCCTTGAGGTCCTGCTTTTCAACTTCCTACCAAGCTCTCTATACTCACTCTCCAGGACCTCCTCATTCTTCCTTGCTATGTCATTAGTACCGATGTGCACCACGACATCTAGCTGATCACCCTCCCACTTCGGAATGTCATGCAATCGATCAGAGCCATCCTTGACCCTGGCACCCGGGAGGCAACAAACCATCCTGGATTCTCTGTCACGACCACAGAACCTCCTATCTGCACCTCTAACTATCGAGTCCCCGATCACTACCGCTCTCCTCTTTTTCCTCCCTCCCTTCTGCACTGCAGAGCCAGACTCAGTGCCAGAGATCCAGCTACTGCAGCTTGTCCCAGGTAAGTCATCCCCCCCCAACAGTATCCAATGCGGTATACTTGTTGTTGAGGGGAATGGCCACAGGGGAACCCTGCTCTGCCTGCCCTTTCCTCTTCCCTCACCTGACAGTGACCCAATTTCCTGTCCTCTGCTCCTTTGGCGTAACTACCTCCCTGTAGCTACTATCTATAATCTCCTCATTCTCCCGAGTGATTCGCAGGTCATCCAGCTTCTGCTCCAGTTCCCTAACGCGGTTTGTCAGGAGCTGCAGCTGGATGCACTTCCCGCAGGTGTTCGTTATCAGGGACACCAGAGTGCTCCCTGACTTCCCACATCCTGCAAGAGGAGCATTCCAACATCCTGCCTGGCATTCTCTCTACTCTAAGCAATCTGAACAAAAAAAAGCTTACCGGAACCTACCCGGGCCTCTGCCTGTTCTCGCCGAAGCCTGTTTGAGCCAAAGCCGTCCCACTCTGACTCAGTCCACTGCAACGATGGCCGCTGTATATGGCGGTCTGCTTTTAAACCTTGGCGGGCTACGTCACCCGCCTGCGCAGTGCAGACCCTTCTCCCCGAGCAGTGTTTTAAAAAAAAAACGACTTTTTCTACCCGATTTCTTCTCTCCCTTCTTCTCAGCTGCTTGCTTCGACTGAAACAAGAACCGTTGAAATTTTCTCTTTTTAAACCTTGGCGCGCTACGTCACGTGCCTGCGCAGTGCAGACCCTTCTCCCCGAGCAGTTTAAAAAAAATTACTTTTTCTACCCGATTTCTTAACTCCCTTCTTCTCAGCTGCTTGCTTCGTAATTTCTAAGGTAGGGACATGTTCGGCTCAACTTTTTGGGCCGAAGGGCCTGTATTGTGCTGTAGGTTTTCTATGCTGTACATGTTTTCTATGTGTTGCTTGGATTTCCAGCATCCACAGATCTTCTCCTGTTCTTGATAAAAGCAAAAGCAGGGTCATATAATATAGCAAGAAAATAGTGGGAAGTTAGAGGATTGGAAAGCTTTTACATCACCAACAGGAGACAAAAAAAACTAAACAAAAAACTCACACAGGAGAGACAAGATGAAAAATTAAGGTAAGTGAGCCAATAATATCAAGTATCAAAAGTTTTTCACATATATAAAGAGTTAAAAGAGAGGCAAGACTTGATATTATAACTCTGGAAGATGATACTGGAGAGTTCGTAATAGAGCAAAGAAATAGTGGCCTTATGTAACCATATAACAATTACAGCACAGAAACAGGCCATCTCGGCCCTTTTGTCCATGCCGAACTCTTACTCTTACCTAGTCCCACTGATCTGCACCCAACCCATAACGCTCCATTCCTTTCCTGTCCATATAGCTGTCCAATTTAACTTTAAACGACAACATCTAACCTGCCTCAAACACTACTGCTGGAAGCTCGTTCCACACAGCCACCACTCTCTGAGTAAAGAAGTTCTCCCTCATGTTACCCCTAAACTTTTGCCCTTTAACTCTCAACTCATGTCCTCTTGTTTGAATCTCCCCCACTCTTAATGGAAAAAGCCTATCCACGTCAACTCTATCTATCCCCCTCATAATTTTAGAGACCCCTATCAAGTTCCCCCTCAACCTTCTAAGTTCTAAAGAATAAAGACCCAACTTATTCACCCTTTCTCTGTAACTTAGGTCCAGGAGGGAGGAGAAGATGGTGGCATGACGCAGCCCACACGGCCGTTCTGAATGAATATCGTATCTGTTAACTAGGAGGCTGTGCACAATCCGGATTTGATGGAGACAGCCGTGAGAAGCACGGAGGAACACCTGGAGTAACTTCTGAAATGCCTGCCTCGCTGCCGCTGCTACTGTGCGATCGAGAATCTCCGGAGGGGAAGGCCCCAAATCCTCGGCCTTGTCTATTGCCGGGGCCGGGGTCGAAGCGCTTGGCAAAGATGGTGCTTGGTGCTTGGTGTCGGAAGAGCTGGTCGGAGGCTCGGAGTTTTCGGACGGACTCGGACTGTGGTTGGATGCTTCCAGTATGCTGCATCGGCAAGTCGGCGGCACTGGAGGTTTACCTTCTGCATGAGATGATGGGACTTTCGAGAGACTTTGAGACTTTTACCGTGCCATGGTCTGTTCTTATCAAATTATGATATTGTTTTGCACTGTTGTAACTATATGTTATAATTACATGGTTTTTGTTAGTTTTTAAAGTCTGTTTGTCATGTGTTTCTGTGATATCATTCTGGAAAAATATTGTATCATTTCTTAATGCATGCTTTACTAAATGACAATAAAAGAGGACTGCGTGTCCTCATAATCTAATGAAACCCAGGTAACATTCTGGTAAATCTTCTCTGTACTCTCTCTATTTTGTTGACATCTTTCCTATAATTCGGTGACCAAAACTGTACACAATACTCCAAATTTGGCCTCACCACTGCCTAATACAATTTCAACATTACATTCCAACTCCTATACTTAATGCTCTGAGTTATAATGGCCAGCGTACCAAAAGCTTTCTTCACCACCCTATCCACATGAGATTCCACCTTCAGGGAACTATGCACCATTATTCCTAGATCCCTCTGTTCTACTGCATTCTCCAATGCCCTACCATTTACCATGCATGTTCTATTTTGATTAGTTCTACTGAAATGTAGCACCTCACATTTATCAGCATTAAACTCCATCTGCCATCTTTCGGCCCAATCTTCTAACTGGCCTAAATCCCTCTGCAAGCTTTGAAAACCTACTTCATTATCCACAACTCCACCTATCTTAGTATAATCTGCATACTTACAATCCAATTTACCACCCCATCATCCAGATCATTAATATATATGACAAATAACATTGGACCCAGTACAGATCCCTGAGGCACACCACAAGTCACCGGCCTCCAATCTGACACACAGTTATCTGCCATCTGGCCTCTCCCATCCAGCCACTGCTGAGTCCATTTTACCTCTTCAATATTAATACCTACCGATTGAACCTTCCTAACTAACCTTCCGTGTGGAACCTTGTCCAAGGCCTTACTGAAGTCCATATAGACAACATCCACCGCTTCACCCTCGTCAACTTTCCTGGTAACCTCTTCAAAATAAATTAAATAAGATTTGTCAAACATGACCTTCCATGCACAAATCCATGTTGACTGTTCCTAATCAGACCCTGTCTATCCAGATAATTAAATATACCATCTCTAAGAATACCTTACATCAATTTACCCACCACTGATGTCAAACTCACGGGCCAATAATTGCCAGGTTTACTCTTGGAACCCTTTTTAAACAATGGAACAACATGAGCAATATGCCAATCCTCCGGCACCATCCCCATTTCTAATGTCATTTGAAATACTTCTGTCAGAGGACCGCCCCTGTCTGCCAATGGAGTAGCAGTATTTTTCTGCTGCTCTTAGTTTTCTTTCTTTCCCCCTATTTTAAGCTTTGAATTTAAAATTTTTACTTGTTGATTCTTGAGGGCGATCAATATGTCTATGTCTACAAGAAGTGGGAAGAATTTACCTGAACCTAGTGATAAAGGTAATGGGAAAGGAAAGGTGCAAAAGGAAAGATCTGATGAAATGCCATTGTGGGCTGAAGATATCGTTCGGACACTGAATTCAATTAAAGGATCAGAATGGATCAATTAAAGACCAACTGGAAAAGAATAGTAATAAAATGAAGTCATTTCTGGGAAAACTTAAAGACCAAGAAACTCAAGTTATTTCACACGAAGAGGAATTGAAGATAACTAAGCAAAAGCTGTCTGAAGCTACAACTCATTTAGAAAGATATCAAAATAAGATTATAGACCTGGAAACTAAGTCTCGACGAAGGAATATAAGAATTGTTGGGCTGCAGGAAGGAGCTGAAGATGGAGATTTAACGGCTTACTTTGGTAAGCTTTTCCACACTTTATGTCCTACCATTCTATTAAAGCTGCCTGCTATAGAAAGGGCACACAGGGCGTTTATTTCCAAATCGAAGGACTCTAGTAAACCAAGATCTGTTCCGATTTGCTTTCATCACTTTAAAATTAAAGATCAAATAATATGACAGGCAAGAAAACAGAGAGTTTTTAGATTTATGGAAGCTGAGCTCCGCTTCTACGAAGATTATCCAAGAAAGATAATGGAACAAAGATCAAAATTTGCCCTGGTAATGAAACAAGCATATGATAAGAATCTTTTCCCGTCTTTGCGGTATCTGAAAACATTTAAAATTTTCCCCCCTAATTCTCCTCCTCGTACCTTTTTTGATCCAAAAGCTGTACTGGATTTTGTTCAGGCATTACCTGCCGCTGTCACCAACACCGCTGTTGAATGATCCGTCTGAAAGGCTGTTTGGCTATTTGTACATTGTTCGCATTTTGGAAAGAAGATTTATGAAGGTCACTTGTATATTTCATTGACAGACTAATTAAAGAACATGGGGAGTTTTTTTTATTGCATATTATTGGTTTTCCTTTGGAAAGATTTATGGTTTAAGTATCTCTGCTCAAATGATCTCTGGACATTTTATGACTGAGGGAAGAAGATATGGCGATTTGTTCCTTTAATTTAATACTTCGTAGCTAATTGGTAGTTTTTCCTACTAATAGGGCTTTTTATATATTTTTCTGTTTTATTATAACATTTTATAATTGAATTTAAAGCTTTTTTAGGGAATTAATATTAAACTTAAACATGGTGCTCATTTTTCTCTCTAAGAGATAACATTATTTTGGTTCTTTCTTGTTTATCAGTCGATGGAATGTAAATACCTTTTTCTCCTGAGACTTTATTGTCTTTCTCACAAGGTCACTCTACTTTTTTACCAACTGGGGGGAGGGAAAGAAAACACAGACAGAGCAGTCAGCAGCTTTGAATTCTATCGTAGATCGCTTGCCTTTTTCGGGTTTCCGGGTGTGGGTGGGTGGGTTTAGAGTTAGTTTTTTCCCATTGCGTGGTTCCGGAGCATGCGTGTTTTTTATTTGGTTGCGTTCTTCATCGCCGCCATCTTTGATCATCCTGCATTGGTATGTGCTTTGTGCATGTATAAAGTAGAATGAAATTATAGTATGCTGTTCAAACGGATTAATATATTAAGTTGGAATGTACGTGGTTGGAATCATCCTATTAAATGAAAGAAGACTTTTAAAATTACTAACCGATTCCAACCTGATATAATTTTTGCTCAAGAGACACATATCAGGGCGGGAGATCAAAATAGATTTTTTAGATGGTGGAATGGTTTGCAGTTCCACTCTACTTCTCAGAGTAAAACAAAAGGCGTGTCTATTTTCGTTAAACCTAATATATTTATTCAAGAGGATACTGAATCAGATTCTAATGGTAGATTTTTAATTGTTAAAGAAACAATCCATAACAGAAAAGTTGTTTTGGTTAATTTGTTTTGGTTGATTTGAAGTAGCCGGATCTCTGGCACTGAGACTGGCTCTGCAGTGCAGAAGGGAGGGTGGAAAAAGAGGAGAGCGGTAGTGATAGGGGACTCAATAGAGGTGCAGATAGGAGGTTCTGTGGTCGTGACAGAGAATCCAGGATGGTTTGTTGCCTCCCGGGTGCCAGGGTCAAGGATGGCTCTGATCGATTGCATGACATTCTGAAGTGGGAGGATGATCAGCCAGATGTCGTGGTGCACATCGGTACCAATGACATAGCAAGGAAGAGTGAGGAGGTCCTGGAGAGTGAGTATAGACAGCTTGGTAGGAAGTTGAGAAGCAGGACCTTCAGGGTAGTAATCTCAGGATTGCTACCTGTGCTACATGCCAGTGAGGGTAGGAATAGGATGCTCTGGAGGATGAATAAGTGGCTGAGGAACTGGTGTAGGGAGCAGGGTTTCAGATTTCAGGATAATTGGGACCTTTTCTGGGGCAGGAGGGACCTGTACAAGAGAGACGGGTTACACTTGAACTACAGGGGGACCAATATCCTTTCAGGGAGGTTTGTTAATGCTGTTGGGGGGGCTTCAAACTAGATTTGCAGGGGGATGGGAACCAGAGTGCCAGAGCTGACAGTGTGGCTGGGGTGAAAATAAATGATGTTAAAAGTTCAAGCAAATCCGCTAATAGAAAGGTGAGTGGTGGTAAAAATCTTCTGAGGTGTATATATTTCAATGTTAGGAGTATTGCGGGGAAGGTGGATGAGTTGAGGGCGTGGATTGACACGTGGAATTATGACGTTATAGCAATTAGTGAAACTTGCCTACAGGAGGGGCAGGACTGGCAGCTTAATATTCCAGGGTTCCGATGTTTCAGATGTGATCGAGGCAGAGGAATGAAAGGAGAGGGAGTAGCGTTGCTTGTTAGGGAATATATTACAGCAGTGCTCAGGCAGGACAGATTAGAGGACTTGTCTACTGAGTCCTTATGGGTGGAGCTGAGAAACAGGAAAGGTATGGCCACATTAGTGGGATTGTATTACAGACCATCTAATAGTCAACGAGAATTGGAAGAGCAAATCTGCAGAGAGAAAGCAGGCAACTGCAGGAAACAAAGTTGTGGTGGTAGGGGATTTTAATTTTCCTTATATTGATTGGGACTCCCATACTGTTAGGGGTCTAGATGGTTTAGAGTTTGTAAAATGTGTTCAGGAAAGTTTTCTATATCAATATATAGAGGGACCAACTAGAGGGGATGCAATATTGGATCTCCTGTTAGGAAACGAGTTAGGACAAGTGACAGAAGTCTGTGCAGGGGAGCACTTTGGTTCCAGTGATCATAACACCGTTAGTTTCAACTTGATCATGGACAAGGATAGATCTGGTCCTAGGGATGAGGTTCCTAACTGGAAGAAGGCCAAATTTGAAGGAATGAGAAAGGATCTAAAAAGCGTGGATTCGGACAGGTTATTCTCTGACAAGGATAAGATCGGTAGGTGGGAAGCCTTCAAAGCAGAAATTTTGAGAGTGCAGAATTTGTATGTTCCTGTCAGGATTAAAGGCAAAGTGAATAGGAATAAGGAACTTTGGTTCTCAAGGGATATTGCAACTCTGATAAAGAAGAAGAGTGAGTTGTATGACATGTATAGGAAGCAGGGAGTAAATAAGATGCTTGAGGAGTATAAGAAGTGCAAGAAAATACTTAAGAAAGAAATCAGGAGGGCTAAAAGAAGACATGAGGTTGCCTTGGCAGTCAAAGTGAAGGATAATCCAAAGAGCTTTTACAGGTATATTAAGAGCAAAAGGATTGTAAGGGATAAAATTGGTCCTCTTGAAGATCAGAGTGGTCGGCTATGTGTGGAACCAAAGGAAATGGGGGAGATCTTAAATAGGTTTTTTGCATCTGTAGTTACTAAGGAAACTGGCATGAAGTCTATGGAATTAAGGGAAACAAGTAGTGAGATCATGGAAACTGTACAGATCAAAAAGGAGAAGGTCCTTGCTGTCTTAAGGAAAATTAAAGTGGATAAATCCCCGGGACCTGACAGGGTGTTCCCTCGGACCTTGAAGGAGACTAGCGTTGAAATTGCAGGGGCTCAGGCAGAAATATTTAAAATGTCGCTGTCTACAGGTGAGGTGCCGGAGGATTGGAGAGTGGCTCATGTTGTTCTGTTGTTTAAAAAAGGCTCGAAAAGTAATCCGGGAAATTATAGGCCGGTAAGTTTAATGTCGGTAGTAAGTAAGTTATTGGAGGGAGTACTAAGAGACAGAATCTACAAGCATTTGGATAGACAGGGACTTATTAGGGAGAGTCAACATGGCTTTCTGCGTGGTAGGTCATGTTTGACCAATCTATTGGAGTTTTTCGAGGAGGTTACCAGGAAAGTGGATCAAGGGAAGGCAGTGGATATTGTTTACATGGACTTCAGTAAGGCCTTTGACAAGGTCCCGCATGGGAGGTTAGTTAGGAAAATTCAGTCGCTAGGTATACATGGAGAGGTGGTAGATTGGATTAGACATTGGCTCAATGGAAGAAGCCAAAGAGTGGTAGTAGAGAATTGCTTCTCCGAGTGGAGACCTGTGACTAGTGGTGTGCCACAGGGATCAGTGCTGGGTCCATTGTTATTTGTCATCTATATCAATGATCTGGATGATAATGTGGTAAATTGGGTCAGCAAATTTGTTGATGGTACAAAGATTGGAGGTGTAGTAGACAGTGAGGAAGGTTTTCAGAGCCTGCAGAGGGACTTGGACCAGCTGGAAAAATGGGCTGCAAAATGGCAGATGGAGTTTAATACAGACAAGAGTGAGGTATTGCATGTTGGACGGACAAAGCAAGGTAGAACATACAGGGTTAATGGTGGAGCACTGAGGAGTGCGGTGGAACAGAGGGATCTGGGAATACAGATACAAAATTCCCTAAAAGTGGCGTCACAGGTAGATAGGGTCGTAAAGAGAGCTTTTGGTACATTGGCCTTTATTAATCAAAGTATTGAGTATAAGAGCTGGAATGTTATGATGCGGTTGTATAAGGCATTGGTGAGGCCGAATCTGGAGTATTGTGTTCAGTTTTGGTCACCAATTTACAGGAAGGATATAAATAAGGTTGAAAGAGTGCAGAGAAGGTTTACAAGGATGTTGCCGGGACTTAAGAAACTCAGTTACAGAGAAAGGTTGAATAGGTTAGGACTTTATTCCCTGGAGCGTAGAAGAATGAGGGGAGATTTGATAGAGGTATATAAAATTACGATGGGTATTGATACAGTGAATGCAAACAGGCTTTTCCCACTGAGGCAAGGGGAGAAAAAAACCAGAGGACATGGGTTAAGGGTGAGGGGGGAAAAGTTTAAAGGGAACATTAAGGGAGGCTTCTTCACACAGAGAGTGGTGGGAGTATGGAATGAGCTGCCAGACGAGGTGGTAAATGTGGGTTCTTTTTTAACATTTAAGAATAAATTGGACAGATACATGGATGGGAAGTGTACGGAGGGATATGGTCCATGTGCAGGTCAGTGGGACTAGGCAGAAAATGGTTTGGCACAGCCAAGAAGGGCCAAAAGGCCTATTTCTGTGCTGTAGTTTTCTATGGTTTCTATGGTCGTAACTTAGATGATCGTTCTTTTTTTAAAAAGGTATTTGCTTTACTGCCTGACTTAAATGAATATATGCTCATAATGGGTGGGGATTTTAACTGTTGTTTAAATCCTATGATTGATAAGAGCTCAACCAATCAGCGACTTCCAAATCGATCCGCGTCAGTTATTAATTCCTTTTTGATTGATTTTGGGTTGATTGATTTGTGGAGGTATCTTCATCCCGACAAAAGAGAATATTCTTTCTTCTCACACGTTTATAAAAAAAATTCGAGGATTGATTATATTATAATCGATCCCCGCTTCTTGCCCAGTGTTAAAACTTACGAATATGACGCTATTGCTATATCTGATAATGGGCCTCTGAGTTTGTCTTTTGAATTTGATGATGTCACTCTTGCCTGCCCACCTTGGTGCATGTCTCAGACATTATTGCAAAACTCTGACTTTGTCACTTTCATTGAAACCCAGATAAAAGAATTTTTTGTTTTTAATGATATAGGGGGTATGTCTAAATTAGTTATATGGGATACATTTAAAGCATTTTTACGTGGTCAGATTATTTCTTTTTCAGCTAAGCTTAAAAAACAAGCTAAAGCAGAATTAGATAGAATTTCAAAACAAATTAAAGATTTAGATAATATTTATGCAATTTCCCCCAATACTGATTTATTTAAACAAAGGGTGGAACTTCAATCATAATATAACCTGTTGTTAACTCATCCCATTGAAGGTTATTTGCTCAAGTTAAAGAGCCAATTTTATATGTCTGGAGATAAAAATAATAAACTGCTTGCATCACAATTAAAAATGGCTGCAGCCAAAAGGCAAATCATGAAATTTCGTAGGAAAGATGGTACCTTAGCTCAGGAATATGAGGAAATTAATAAGATTTTTCAAGACTTTTATGCTGAGCTATATAAATCTCAATGTCCATTAGATTCCTCTAAAATGAATGCTTTTTTACGAAAGATTGTTTTTCCTAAAATCTCGGCTGAGGATCAAAAGATTCTCAATGCTCAAATTACTGAAGCCGAAATTCATAAAGCTATTTTTTCAATGCAATCTGGTGAGTCCCCAGGACTTGATGGCTATCCCGTAGAATTTTATAAACATTTTGGAAAGTTGCTCTCTCCGTGTATGTTGGAAATGTTTAAGGATTCTCTTGTGAAAGGTGACTTACCCTCTACTTTTTATGAGGCCTCTATTTCTTTAATTCTTAAAAAAGATAAAGATCCTACTGACTGTGCTTGATATAGACTTATTTCATTACTGAATTTTGACGCTAAGATTTTGTAAAAGATAATGGCCAATTGGTTGGAGAATATTTTGCGTAAAATTATTTGTAAAGATCAAACAGGCTTTATAAAGGGTCGCTATTCCTTTTCAAATGTTCGGAGACTACTTAACATTATATATTCATCCTCTTCTAAAATTCCACAATGTGTTGTATCTTTGGATGCTGAAAAAGCATTCGACCGAGTCAAATGGAAATATTTATTCAATGTTTTAGAGAAATTTGGCTTTGGTTTTAATTTTAAAATTGGATTAAAATGATATATAAAGCCCCTATTGCTACTAACAATTGTAGGTCTCCCTTTTTTCAGCTTTCACGGGGGACAAGGCAAGGCTGTCCATTAAGTCCTTTGTTATTTAATTTAATATTAGAACCCCTTGCTATTGCTCTTCGTGAGGCTAAAAATATCCATGGGATCTTTGTGAATGAGACTACGCATAAGGTCTCTCTTTATGCTGATGATTTATTGGTTTATATATCTAACCCTGACGAATCCAGACCTGCCCTGCTAAAATTATTAAATGAATTCGGAGGTTTTTCAGGACATAAAATTAATTTTAGTAAAAGTGAATTGTTTCCTTTAAATGATTCTGTTTCTATATATGATAATACTCCTTTTAAAGTTTCGGACTCTTTTAGATATTTAGGTATTATAATTACTAAAAAATATAAGGATCTTTATAAAACTAATTTTGTTCCCTTAGTAGACTCTATGAAGTAATTATTTAGTAGATGGAGTCCACTTACATTTTCACTTGTTGGTCGTCGTATTCATATAGTTAAAACGATGATGCTACCGAAATTTTTATATTTATTTCAGAATATTCCTGTTTTTTTGACTAGGAAGTGTTTTGATCGGATTGATTCTATTATTTTATCTTTTATTTGGAATAATAAAAGACCAAGAATTAGTAAATGTCATTTACAAAAATTGAAAATGATGGATGTCTTGCTTTGCCTAATTTTAGAATGTATTATTGGGCTGTTAATCTGCGAAATATGTCTTTTTGGTTATACTGGGTGGATAACAGTGATCGGCCAATTTAGGTAGACCTGGAACTAAAAGTTGTAAAACAGTTTTATTTAACCTCGTTATTGGGGGCTCCTTTACCTATGCAATTAGGTAAAGTTGTTAATTTAAACCTATATCCTGTGATGAAGTATTCTTTACAAATTTGGCTCCAGTTCCACAATTTTTTTAATCTGAAAAAATTTAAACTTTGTAGTTTAATTTACCGAAATTACTTTTTTAAGCCTTCTTTGAGTGATCCTATTTTTTTTACTTTGCAAAAATAAAGGTATTCATTCTTTTTTGGATTTATTTAAAGAAGATAGATTGATGTCCTTTGAACATAGAACAGTACAGCACGGTACAGGACCTTTGGCCCACAATGTTGTGCCGACCCTCAAACCCTGCCTCCCATATAAGCCCCCACCTTAAATTCCTCCATATAACTGTCTAGTAGTCTCTTAAACTTCACTAGTGTATCTGCCTCCACCACTGACTCAGGCAGTGCGTTCCACGCACCAACCACTCTCTGAGTAAAAAACCTTCCTCTAATATCCCCCTTGAACTTCCCACCCCTTACCTTAAAGCCATGTCCTCTTGTATTGAGCAGTGGTGCCCTGGGGAAGAGGCGCTGACTATCCACTCTATCTATTCCTCTTATTATCTTGTACACCTCTATCATGTCTCCTCTCATCCTCCTTCTCTCCAAAGAGTAAAGCCCTAGCTCCCTTAATCTCTGATCATAATGCATACTTTCTAAACCAGGCAGCATCCTGGTAAATCTCCTCTGTACCCTTTCCAATGCTTCCACATCCTTCCTATAGTGAGGTGACCAGAACTGGACACAGTACTCCAAGTGTGGCCTAACCAGAGTTTTATAGAGCTGCATCATTACATCGCGACTCTTAAACTCTATCCCTTGACTTATGAAAGCTAACATCCCATAAGTTTTCTTAACTACCCTATCCACCCGTGAGGCAACTTTCAGGGATCTGTGGACATGTAACCCGAGATCCCTCTGCCCCTCCACACTACCAAGTATCCTGCCATTTACTTTGTACTCTGTCTTGGAGTTTGTCCTTCCAAAGTGAACCACCTCACACTTCTCCGGGTTGAACTCCATCTGCCGCTTCTCAGCCCACTTCTGCATCCTATCAATGTCTCTCTGCAATCTTTGACAATCCTCTACACTATCTACAACACCACCAACCTTTGTGTCGTCTGCAAACTTGCCAACCCACCCTTCTACCCCCACATCCAGGTGGTTAATAAAAATCACGAAAAGTAGAGGTCCCAGAACAGATCCTTGTGGGACACCACTAGTCACAATCCTCCAATCTGAATGTACTCCCTCCACCACCACCCTCTGCCTTCTGCAGGCAAGCCAATTCTGAATCCACCTGGCCAAACTTCCCCGGATCCCAAGCCTTCTAACTTTCTGAATAAGCCTACCATGTGGAACCTTGTCAAATGCCTTACTGAAATCCATATAGATCGCATCCACTGCACTACCCTCATCTATATGCCTGGTCACCTCCTCAAAGAACTCTATCAGGCTTGTTAGACACGATCTGCCCTTCACAAAGCCATGCTGACTGTCCCTGATCAGACCATGATTCTCTAAATGCCTATAGATCCTATCTCTAAGAATCTTTTCCAACAGCTTTCCCACCACAGATGTAAGGCTCACTGGTCTATAATTACCCGGACTATCCCTACTACCTTTTTTGACCAAGGGGACAACATTCACCTCCCTCTAATCCTCTGGTACCATTCCCGTGGACAACGAGGACATAAAGATCCAAGCCAGAGGCTCAGCAATCTCTTCTCTCGCCTCATGGAGCAGCCTGGGGAATATTCCATCAGGCCCCGGGGACTTATCTGTCCTAATGTATTTTAACAACTCCAACACCTCCTCTCCCTTAATATCAACATGCTCCAGAACATCAGCCTCACTCATATTGTCCTCACCATCATCAAGTTCCCTCTCATTGGTGAATACCGAAGAGAAGTATTCATTGAGGACCTCGCTCACTTCCACAGCCTCCAGGCACATCTTCCCACCTTTATCTCTAATCGGTCCTACCTTCACTTCTGTCATCCTTTTTTTCTTCACATAATTGAAGAATGCCTTGGGGTTTTCCTTTACCCTACTCGCCAAGGCCGTCTCATGCTCCCTTCTTTCTCTTCTCAGCCCCTTCTTAAGCTCCTTTCTTGCTTCCCTATATTCCTCAATAGACCCATCTGATCCTTGCTTCCTAAACCTCATGTATGCTGCCTTCTTCCACCTGACTAGATTGTCCACCTCACTTGTCACCCATGGTTCCTTCACCCCACCATTCTTTATCTTCCTCACTGGGACAAATTTATCCCTTACATCCCGCAAGAGATCTCAAAACATCCACCACATGTCCATAGTACATTTCCCCGCAAAAACATCATCCCAATTCACACCCGCAAGTTCTAGCCTTATAGCCTCATAATTTGCCTTTCCCCAATTAAAAATTTTCCTGTCCTCTCTGATTCTATCCTTTTCTATGATAATTATAAGGGCCAGGGAGCAGTTGTCACTGTCCCCCAGATGTTCACCCACTGTGACCTGAGATCTGTGACCTGACCCGGTTCATTACCTAGTACTAGATCTAGTATGACATTCCCCCTGGTCAGCCTGTCCACATACTGTGACAGGAATCCATCCTGGACACACTTAACAAATTCTGCCCCATCTAAACCCTTGGAACTAATCAGGTGCCAATCAATATTAGGGAAGTTAAAAAGTCACCCATGATAACAACCCTGTTATTTTTGCACCTTTCCAAAATATGCCTCGCAATCTGCTCCTCTGTATCTCTGCTGCTAACAGGGGGCCTATAGAATACCCCCAGTAGAGTAATTGCTCCCTTCCTGTTCCTGACTTCCACCCATATTGACCCAAAAGAGGATCCTGCTGCATTACCCACCCTTTCTGTAGCTGTAATAGTATCCCTGACCAGTAATGCCACCCCTCCTCCCCTTTTTCCGCCCTCTCTATCCCTTTTAAAGCACTGAAATCCAGGAATATTGAAAATCCATTCCTGCCCTGATGCCAGCCAAGCCTCTGTAATGGCCACTACATCATAATTCCATGTATGTATCCAAGCTCTCAGTTCATCACCTTTGTTCCTGATGCTTCTTGCATTGAGGTACACACATTTCAGCCCTTCTACCTCACTGTCTTTACACCGTTTATTCTGCTTCTCTTTCCTCAAAGCCTCTCTGTATGTTAGATCTGGCTTTACTCCATGCACTTCTTTCACTGCTCTATCGCTCTGGGTCCCATCCCCCTCGCAAATTAGTTTAAACCCTCCCGAACCATGCTAGCAAACCTACCTGCAAGGATATTGCTCCCCCTCGAGTTCCGGTGCAACCCATCCAATCTGTACAGGTCCCACCTTCCCCAGAAGAGATCTTAATGATCTAAAATTCTAAAACCCTGCTCCCTGCACCAACTCCTCAGCCACGCATTCAACTGCCATCTCCTCAGATTCTTACCATCTCTGTCACATAGCACTGGCAGCAATCCTGAGAACGTCACCGTTGAGGTCCTGTTCTTCAGCCTTCTGCCTAATTCCCGAAACTTACACTTCAGGACCTCATCCCTCTTACTGCCTATGTCGTTGGTCCCAACATGTATCACGACTTCTGGTTGCTTTCCCTCTCGTACCAGGATGTCGTGCATCCGGTCAGAGACATCCCGGACCCTGGCACCCGGGAGGCAACAAACCACACGGGTGTCCTTCTCACGTCCACAAAATCTCCTGTCTGCTCCCCTGACTATAGAGTCTCCAATTGAAGAATTAATTGATAAATATTCTCTTTCATACTCACACTTTCTGCAAATACCTTCAAGTTAGACATTTTTTGCAAAAGTATTTAAATAATTCCCTTACATATTGGAGGCTGACCTGTTAGATACTATTATGAGTATGAATTCTTTGATTAAGGGTTCTATTGGAAGAATTTATAATTTACTATTACAATGGGATAAGCGTCCTTTGTCTAAGATTAAACAGGATTGGGAAAAGGAACTTAATTTGACTTTTATGATGGAGAATTGGATACGGGTATTGAAGTTGGTTAACTCTTCTTCAATTTGTGCTAGCCATTCATTGATTCAATTTAAAATTGTACATAGTTATCATTTGACAAAGGAGAGACTTTCTAAAATCTTTCCTAATGCTGATAGTCATTGTGATAGATGTAAAACTGAGATAGCTACACTGACACATATGTTTTGGTCTTGTTCTATATTGGAACAGTTCTGGAAGTCGGTTTTCTCAACAATTTCTAAAGCACTTAAAATTAATTTACAACCTAATAAATTAACTGTGCTTTTTGGAATAGTTCCTCAAAATATTCATGGTATTTCTGTGTCTGCCCAACATGTTATTGCATTTGTTACATTGATAGCTAGGAGGGCCATTTTGTTGAAGTGGAAGGATACATCAGCTCCCACTTTGTCACAATGGTTCTCTCAAGTGATGCTATGTCTTAGTTTGGAGAAAATTAGAAGTCGAACCTTTGAACCTTTATTTGATTTTGAGAAAAGATGGGGCTCATTTGCTCGTTATTATCATTTGAGTTAATTGATATAATTTTTCCACGATCTAATTGTAAATTTTTTTAGTATATATTTTTTTTCTTGCTGGCGGTTTGATGTTTATTTTTAGAAGCTTTTTGTATGACGCATGGCTCCGGGGTTGTACACCTAATGGGTTCTCTTTTTTTTCCTCACTTTTCTGCTCAGTAGGTTTTTTTTGTTATCACAAAATTTTGTTTTCAATCTTTAAGATGATAGTTCTTTTTTGAGGCATTGTTAGTGTTGTTACTTCGATGTACTCATGTTATTTTTCCTATATATACAATAAAAAGATTTGAAAAGAATGAAATATTTCTGTCAGAGCCCCTGCTATTTCCACACTAACTTCAATCAAGGTCTGAGGGAATATCCTGTCAGGACCCGGAGACTTATCCACTTTTATATTCCTTAAAAGCTCCAGTACCTCCTCTTCTTTAATCATCATAGTTTCCATAACTTCCCTACCTGTTTCCCTTATCTTACACAATTCAATATCCTTCTTCTTAGTGAATACTGAAGAAAAGAAATTGTTCAGAATCTCCTCCATCTCTTTTGGCTCCACACATAGCTGTCCACTCTGATTCTCTAAGGGACCAATTTTATCCCTCACTACCCTTTTGCTATTAATATAACAGTAAAAACCCTTGGGGGTTATTTTCACCTTACTTGCCAAAGCAACCTCATATCTTCCTTTAGTTTTTCTAATTTCTTTCTTAAGATTCTTTTTACATTCTTTATATTCCTCGAGCACCTCATTTACTCTATGCTGCCTATATTTATTGTAGGTATCTCTCTTTTTTCGAACCAAGTTTCCAATATCCCTTGAAAACCATGACTCTCTCAAACTTTTAACCTTTCCTTTCAACCTAACAGGAACATGAAGATTCTGTACTCCCAAAATTTCTCCTTTAAATGACCTCCATTTCTCAATTACATTCTTACCATAAATCAAATTGTCCCAATCCACTCCTCCTAAATCCTTCCACATCGCCTCAAAGTTAGCCTTTCTCCAATCAAAAATCTCAATCCTGGGTCCAGATCTATCCTCTTCCATAATTACATTGAAACTAATAGCATTGTGATCACTGGACCTGAAGTGCTCCCCAACACAAACCTCCATCACCTGGCCTATCTCATTCCCTAACAGGAGATCCAACATTGCCCCTTCTCTAGTTGGTACCTCTATGTATTGCTGCAAAAGAACTATCCTGCACACATTTTACAAACTCCAAACCATCCAGTCCTTTTACAGTATGGGCTTCCCAGTCTATGTGTGGAAAATTAAAATCTCCCACGATGACAACCTTGTGCTTACTACAAATATCTGCTACCTCCTTACAAATGTGCTCCTCCAACTCTCGCTTTCCATTAGCTGGTCTATAATACACCCCCAGAAGTGTTACTGCACTTTTTCCTTTCCTCAATTCCACCTAAATAGCCTCCCTAGACGAGCCCTCTAATCTATCCTGCCAGAGTACCACTGTAATATTTTCTCTGACAAGCAATGTAACACCTCCCCCTCTTGTCCCTCCGATTCTATCACACCTGAAGCAATTAAATCCAGGAATATTTAGTTGCCAATCACACCCCTCCTGTAACCATGTTTCACTACTAGCTTCCACATCATAATTCCAGGTATCAATCCATGCTGTAAGCTCATCCACCTTTCTTATAATGCTCCTAGCATTAAAATAAAAGCATTTAAGAGATTTTCCACCTCTTACTCTCTGTTTATCACTAACAGTGCAAACAACTTTACTATTTTCTTTTTCTTACTTCTTCCCTACATCTGTTCCTACACTCTGGTTCCCCTCCCCCCTCGTATCTAGTTTAAATCTCTCTAGCAATCCTACCTGCGAGAATATTTGTCCCCCTCCAGTTCAGATGTAAACCGTCCCGCCGGAACAGGTCCCACCTTCCCTGGATAACTGCCCAATTATCTATAAATCTGAAGCCTCCCCTCCTGCACCATGTCTTCAGCCACATGTTGAGCTGTGCTATCTTACTATTTCTAAACCCGCCTGCACGTGGCACTGGCAGCAATCCTGAGATTGCCATCCTGGAGGTCCTGTCCTTTAACCTGGCGCCTAACTCCCTAAACTCACCTTTCAGGGCCTCCTCACTCTTCCTACCCACGTCATTGGTCCCTACATGGACGACATTTGGCTGCTCACCCTCCCTCTTGAGAATACCGAAAACTCAATCCAAGATATCGCAGACCTTGGCACCAGGGAGGCAACAGACCATCCGGGATTCTCGACCTCTTCCACGGAACTTCTTATCTGTCCCCCTAATTATCGAATCCCCTATCACTACTGCTCTCCTCTTTTCCCTCCTTCCCCTCTGAACTGAGGGTCCAGTCTCGGTCCCAGTGACTCAACCACTGCAACTTGTTCTTGGTAGGTTGTCCCTATCAATGGTATCCAAAATGATTGTCTTATTATTGATGGGAACGGCCACAGGGGTGCTCTGCTCATTCTGTCTATTCCCCCTCCCTCTCCAGACAGTCACCCAGCTACCTGTCTCCTGACTCTGAGGGGCAACTATTCCCTGTAACTAATGTTCATCTCTGCCTCTGCCTCCCGAATGATCCGAAGTTTATCCAGCTCCAGTTCCTTAACTCGGTTTGTCAGGAGCTGCAGTTGGATGCACCTTTTATAGGTATAGTCATCAGGGACAACTGTGCTCACCCTGACTTCCCACATCCTGCAAACGGAGCACTCAATTGCCCTAATTGCTGCCTCCATTACCTACTCTTAAGGTAATTTGATTTATTAAAGGAACTTACCCGGCCTTAACTCACTTGAAGTGAAGCTCTTCCTCAGCCTCTGCTGGCTGAAGCCACTCTAGCCAAAGCCTTCCTACTCTGTCTCCCTCTACTCTGTCGCCCGCTCCGTTAATCTGCTCTCTTTTAAACACACTCCCATTGCCTCACGGTCCGACTTACACGCGCTTGTGCAGTCGTGCTCCATTCAATTGCCGAAGACATGAACGACTTCCACATACTTCTCTCTTTTAAACACACATTAATATGTAATATTTTGTGTCAGTCTTCACTGTGTAAGACACTAGCTGTTGAAATGATACTGGCTTTAGAAGATTTTGGAATAGAGAAAATTAGAGAGATAGCAAATGAAATCTATGATCATGAGGAGATACCTGATGATTTAAGTAAATCAGTGTTCATCACACTTCCAAAGAAAGAGGGGGCAACAGAATGTGAGTTACATCGTACAATAAGCCTTATGAGCCACGTGGCAAAAATTATTCTCAGAGTATTCACGATGAGAGCAAGACACTGTATAAAACCAGAAATTAGTAAAGAACAATGCGGCTTTGTGGAAAACACCGGAACCAGAAATGCAATTTTTAATGCTACAGATGATCTGGGAACGAGCCACCCAGGTACAAAAAGACATCTACCTATGTTTCATTGACTATACAAAAGCTTTTGACATGTCAGGCAGCAAGATCTTCTGGAAATGCTTCAAAATCTTGACATAGATGGGAAAGATAAACATGTGTTAAGAAACTTATACTGGGACCAGACAGCATCCATCAGAATAGAAGGAGAAGTGAGTGAGTATGTGAATATCATGAGAGGAGTCAGGCAAGGTTGCGTCTTTTCGCCTGACTTATTCAACCTGTATAGTGAAAATGTCTTGAGAAGTATCAAAGACAAAGGATTCACAATTGGAGGCCATAATATAAATAACATCAGATATGCTGATGACATCATACTAATAGCTGACTCAGAAACAAAAACTTCAAGAACTACTCACTATAGTGGCAGCAGAAAGTAATCGCAGAGGCCTCTCAATCAACACCAAGAAGACAGGAAGCATGGTCACTTCCAGAAAGACAAACATCCCACAATGTGTGATCAAGATCAGAAATACAAACATCAAACAAGTCAACAAATTCAGATATCTTGGCAGCCAAGTATCAAGTGATGGCAGGTGTGACACAGATATCAAATACAGAATAGCAATGGCGAAAGAAACTTTCCAAAAAATGAAGACCATATTAACAGACAGAAAGATGAGCACGTACACTAAAAACAGAATACTGCAGTGCTACATTTATTCTATCCTGACTTATGGAAGTGAGTGCTGGACCATTTCTCCAGCAATGGAAAAGAGACTAGAAGCAGCTGAATTATGGTTCTACAGGAGGATGTTAAAAATATCATGGACTACACACACATCAAATGAAGAAGTTCTCAGAAGGGCCCAAGCAGTTCGATCACTCATACCAACAAGAAGAGAAAGACAACTCAGATTCCTAGGACACATCGTGCGGAAAGATGAACTGGAAAAACTCATACTCTCTGGAAAGATTGTGGGGAGTAAACCTAGAGGAGGACCTCGGCATATGTACATCAAAAGCATAGCCAGGTGGCTACACATTGAGGAAATGTAAGTCATCCAAAGAACGAGGGATAGATCTGTATGGAAAACCACTCTGATATGGTACCTGGACAGACAGACAGTCAGTGCTCACAGCATCCTTTCCTCCCACTATCTTGCTGTTGTATTTGCTCCCGAGGCCACTGTCTCTACCCTGAGAGGCAGTGAGCACAGAACGATAAAAAGGTGTCACACTCCTTGCAGCTCTGGCCGGCTGTTAACCTGGCAACGGAGGAAGTGGCTCACTCAAAATAAATGAAAAGTGAAAAAAAAAACAAATTCAACATAATATGCTGTGAGTTTCATTATGGCAAAGATTAACACTTCAGCCATTTTGTAACAGGGAAACTAAAATTGTAATGGCTGATTTTACCCTGCCTCGTGTTGTATTCAATTAAACGTCCAGCAGTTGAAACAAACACAAAACGATACCTGTGAAACTCAGTGAACCAAAAGGTGCAAGACAATTCTTCACAATGAAGACTACAGTCAGTAGAAGGATTGCTGATAAATATCACTGAGGTGGTGAGTTACAGGCTGGAAGGAGGTTGAACAAGACAGCACAGAAAGAGCCAGATGGGAGAATGGATCAAGGATAATCACAGATGGTTCTCCTGCAATGCACTGAATTCAGGAGAAGTACAAGCATCTATACAAATGATCCGAAAGTGACATAGCTGGAACAAACAATACGAAGTTTGGCATATGCACTTTGCCCCTCACCAAACTTTATCAACACACCAAAGGAAGTGTCCCATCCGGATACTTCACACCTCATATGGCTACTGCTCTGCCCAAGCCTGCAAGCAGCTGCAGAGAACTGTGGACACAGCTGAGCACATCATAGAAACAAGCCTCCCCTCCGTGGACTCTGTCTATACTTCCCACTACTTCAGTAACGAAAGCAACAGAATGAAAAACCCCGATACCCCAGACAGTCTCTCTTCTCACCCCGCTGTCGGTTCAAAGATAACAGATAAAAAGACAGAATACATGCAACCAGTCTGAAGGACAGCTTCCATTGAGCTTTTACAGGCAACTTGAATAGTCCCCGGTAAGATGGACACTTGACCTCACAATGTAACTCGATGTGACCTTGCACCATGTGTCTACCTGCACTGCACTTTGTCTGTAACCATAATGCTTTGTTACACTCTGTTAATGTTCTGCCTCAAACAATAAATTCAAGCAATTCCATTTGACTTCCTAACTGCCTTTCAATCTGTGTAGCCATGTTCAGGGAGCGATGAACTTGGACTCCAAGATGCCCCTGCTCATCAACACTGTTAGGGTTTTGCACTTAACAGTGTACTGTCTCTTTACATTCGACCTACCAAGCTGCCAAGATGATCATTGCTACTCAAATCTCAGTGACTTTTCTCAGCTCCTGTTGAATCTATTGCCAAGTGCACAAGTACGGGAAGGTACAGGTACAGAGAAACACTGGCTTGTAGCAGCATCACAGGCAAGAACATTCAGATAACACATGGAACATCAATTATACAATTCTGTTTCATTAACAATATGGAAATATAAGTTTACATAATTTACATTATATAAGTGTACATTTTGTGTCAATAACAGACTTGGAAATCTTGAATTTGTCCCTCAGACAACTTGTTGAGACAGTTTGGGAACAACTGGGCTCCAAGCACTGGTCCCTACAATACCCACTGGGACACCCCGCAGGCCAAAGAAGGGTCTGGCACATGATCCTCTCGTATCCCCTTTTGCCTATCACCTGTCCAGCTCTCGGCTCTATCCCTCCCCCTCCTGTCTTCTCCTATCATTTTGCATCTCCCCCTCCCCCTCCAGCTTTCAAATCCCTTACTCACTCTTCCTTCAGTTAGTCCTGACGAAGGGTCTCGGCCTGAAACGTCAACTGCGCCTCTTCCTATAGATGCTGCTTGGCCTGCTGCGTTCACCAGCAACTTTGATGTATGTTGCTCGAATTTCCAGCATCTGCAGAATTCCTGTTGTCTGGTTATTCTTTCTCATTAAACACACAGACACCAGGAACAGGAGCAGGCCACTCAGACACTCCAGCCTGTGCTGACATTCAATAAGACCCCGGGCCGGTCCATCGACTCCCAAGACCAATGCTTCACAAACCGCTCCCACCACCCTCCGAGGGCAATGGAAATAAATCAAAAAGCAGGTCACTGAGGTTTGCTAATGGGTATAACCAGTAATTGACATCTCTTCGCATCAATGAGAACAGCACGGCCCGTAAATACTCTGTGGTCAGTGGAGGCACGTGATAGTTGCTCAGTCGTTAAAAGGACCGAGCTTGAGCTGAATTGGGCTGTGTGATGTAAGGCACCGTGCAGGTGACGGGAACTCTTGGGTGACGACAGGCGCATGGGGGCGCCAGTGTGATGTTACGTGTGGGAGAGTGCTCGTAATTAAAAACACCATAATGGATGCTTCTTCAGATTTCCACGGGACAACATTAATGACGGGATTCAATGTACAGGGAGGAGGTCAAACACCAAGAGAGCTGGTGCAGTGATAACAACTTGATACTTAATGTCACCAAAACCAAGGAGATGATCATCGATTTCAGACGGTCTCAGCCTGAGCACACACCCCTCAGCATCAGCGGCTCCACAGTGGAGAGAGTGGAAAACATCAAGTTCCTTGGGGTGCAGATCTCGGACAATCTCACCTGGTCTAGGAACACCACTGGCATTGTGAAATGGGCCCAGCAGAGATTGCACTTTCTGAGGAAGCTTAAACAAGCATCACTCCCCACTAACATCTTAACTACATTCTACAGAGGCGTGGTTGAGAGTGTGCTGACCTTTTGCATCACAACCTGGTACTCCAGCTGCAGTGCTGTCGACAAAAAAGCCTTGCAGAAGGTGGTTAGGGGAGCAGAGAAGGTTATTGGGGTCTCCCTACCTTCTGTCCAAGACCTCTTTCAGAGTCGATGCCTCCAGAAGACACGGTATATCATTAAAGACCCCTCACACCCTCTCCATGAACTCTTTGTTCTTCTGCCATCAGGCAAACGTTACAGGAGCATCAAAACTAAAACCACAAGGCTACTGAACAGCTTCCTCACACAGGCAGTCAGACTGCTATATAGCTGCTCTACCTGACTCTGCTTTGGACACTTTTAACTTGCACTGGACACTTATAACTTGATTTTAACTGACATGTGGCTGTTGTGTTTTAGTATTTATTGTTATGTTTATTATTTAGTGTTGTGTTTGTTATGTTATGATTGTACTGCTCCTGGGAAACACTGTCTCATTCTGCCCTGCAGAGCTGATGTATGGTTAGAATGACAATAAATTTTTTTGAATCTTGAATCATTGAATCTGGTGTTATCTGATGTAACATCCCCTGCTATGTTCCCGGCTATGCCGTGTTGTTGGTGGAGTGGGCAGCAGAATGTTTGTCTCGTAAAGATGTGCCCCTAAGAATGGCTGACAGTTAAAACATCAGAACCCCAAAGCCTCCGAGATACCCGACCCACAAGCAACAGCAAAGCAACAACACCTCCACCAGCAAAAAAATGCATCTCCACCCTCTATCAAGTGTGCAGCAAAGATTCAATAAGGACACATACTTGCAGTACCCCAAAAACTACTCGTTCACCTGACAATTCTACCCACCACAGGCTCTTGCTTTCCCTCATAAGGGAAAAAGTGTTGCCCCCGTTTCACAGTGAGAGGGGAAACATATTAGTCAACAGAAAGGTTGTAGTCTCTGTCGTCTTTGTTTCCTGGTAAACTAACACCCTGAAATTATAGACTATTGATGCCCCTTCCCAGTGAATCATTCAGACAGCTGATGATTGAGAGGAATCAAGTTTATTGGTCATTAAAGTTCACCCAGAGTGGTTTGGATGTGGTTCTTGTTGAGTTTGGTGGTGTCACAGTGAAAGGGCCGTACAGCCGAATCCACCACTTTGCCCAAAAAGTCCTTGCAGATCAGGCAACTCTTTTGGGATAGTCTATTATGTCCAGTGCTTCCCATGCAGCCCCCTCTACACTGGTGGCACCAGCTCTTCTGCATTTGTTCTGGGCAGGTATTTTCTTGGGGGGTGGGTGCTTCAGTGTTCTTGACTCATTTTGTTCGGGCAGAGGTGGGGTTTGGAGGTTAATGATTGGGATACTCTTCTTTTTAGTAGATGGAGGGGAGTCTGAAGCTTCCTTCTGAATGGCTTTCAATTGTTTTGTGACTATCTGGAGAAGAAAACAAAATCAGAGTTGTAAATAACACATGTTTTTATAAGAAATGAACCTTCGAATCATCTGCTACAAGCAGGATTTCCCGGTCCAAACATTTTAGTTTCGATTCCGACTGTCACCCCATTGTCTTCTCTTGTGCCAAGACAAGGCCACCCTCAGGGTCCAGGATCAGCACCTTGTATTCCATCTGTGTACAGCCAACCTGGTGGCATGAATATCGATTTCTCCTTATGGTGAACAAATTTCCCTCTCATTCCAGCTTTCGCTCTAATCTTTCAATTCCTCTCACCCGCTTATCACCTCTCCCTGGGTCCACTCCTCTGTCCCTTTCTCTTATTGTCCACTCTCCTCTCCTATTCGATTATTTTTTTTCTTCTCCAGTTCTTGTACTTTCCCACCTGCTTGGCTCACCTATCACCTTCCAGCTACCCCTTTCCTCACCTGCCCCATTTTTATTCAGATGTTTACCCCCTTCCTTCTCAGTCCTGAAGCAGGGTCTCAACCGGAAACGTTGGTACTTTACCTTTTTCGGTAGAATCTACTGACCTGCTGAGTTCCTGAAGCATTTTGTGTGTGATGCTTTCGATTCCCAGCATCTGCAGTCTTTGTCGTGCTTGTGATTTCCCTCTCTGTTGTCCCACCGGCCTCCGGTCACTATTACATACAACATAGAATAGTACAGCACAGTACAGGCCCTTCGGCCCACAACGTTGTGCCGACCCTCAAACTCTGCCTCCCATATAAGCCCCCACCTTAAATTCCTCCATGTACCTGTCTAGTAGTCTCTTAAACTTCACTAGTGTATCTGCCTCCACCACTGACTCAGGCAGTGCATTCCACGCACCAACCACTCTCTGAGTAAAAAACCTTCCTCCAATATCCCCCTTGAACTTCCCACCCCTTACCTTAAAGCCATGTCCTCTTGTATTGAGCAGTGGTGCCCTGGGGAAGAGGTGCTGGCTGTCCACTCTATCTATTCCTCTTATTATCTTGTATACCTCTATCATGTCTCTTCTCATCCTCCTTCCCTCCAAACACTAAATCCCTAGCTCCCTTAATCTCTGATCATAATCCATATTCTCTAAACCAGGCAGCATCCTATTAAATCGCCTCTGTACCCTTTCCAATGCTTCCACATCCTTCCTATAGTGAGGCGACCAGAACTGGACACAGTACTCCAAGTGTGGCCTAACCAGAGTTTTATAGGGCTGCATCATTACATTGCAACTCTTAAACTCTATCCCTCGACTTATGAAAGCAAACACCCCATAAGCTTTCTTAACTACCCTATCCACCTGTGAGGCAACTTTCAGGGATCTGTGGACATGTACCCCCAGATCCCTCTGCTCCTCCACACTACCAAGTATCCTGCCATTTACTTTGTACTCTGCCTTGGAGTTTGTCCTTCCAAAGTGTATCACCTCACACTTCTCCGGGTTGAACTACATCTGCCACTTCTCAGCCCACTTCTGCATCCTATCAATATCTCTCTGCAATCTTTGACAATCCTCTACACTATCTAGAACACCACCAACCTTTGTGTTGTCTGCAAACTTGCCAACCCACCCTTCTACCCCTACATCCAGGTCATTAATAAAAATCTCAAAAAGTAGAGGTCCCAGAACAGATCCTTGTGGGACACCACGAGTCACAATCCTCCAATCTGAATGTACTCCCGCCACCATGACCCTCTGCCTTCTGCAGGCAAGCCAATCCTGAATCCACCTGGCCAAACTTCCCTGGATCCCATGCCTTCTGACTTTCTGAATAAGCCTACCATGTGGAACTTTGTCAAATGCCTTACTAAAATCCATACGATCACATCCACTGCACTACCCTCATCTATATGCCTGGTCACCTCCTCAACGAACTCTATCAGGCTCGTTAGACACGATCTGCTCTTCACAAAGCCATGCTGACTGTCCCTGATCAGACCATGATTCTCTAAATGCCCAGAGATCCTATCCCTAAGAACCTTTTCCAACAGCTTTCCTACCACAGACGTAAGGCTGATCGGTCTATAATTACCCGAACTATCCCTACTACCTTTTTTGAACAAGGGGACAACATTCGCCTCCCTCCAATCCTCCGGTACCATTCCCGTGGACAACGGGGACATAAAGAACCCAGCCAGAGTCTCAGCAATCTCTTCTCTCGCCTCGTGGAGCAGCCTGGGGAATATTCCGTCAGGCCCCGGGGACCTATCCATCCTAATGTATTTTAACAACTCCAATACATCCTCTCCCTTAACATCAACATGCTCCAGAACATTAACCTCACTCATATTGTCCTCACCATCAAGTTCCCTCTCATTGGTGAATACCGAAGAGAAGGATTCATTGAGGACCTCGCTCACTTCCACAGCCTCCAGGCACATCTTCCCACCTTTATCTCTAATTGGCCCTACCTTCACTCCTGTCATCCTTTTTTCTTCACATAATTGAAGAATGCCTTGGGGTTTTCCTTTACCCTACTCGCCAAGGCCTTCTCATGCCCCCTTCTTGCTCTTCTCAGCCCCTTCTTAAGCTCCTTTCTTGCTTCCCTATATTCCTCAATAGACCCATCTGATCCTTGCTTCCTAAACCCCATGTACGCTGCCTTCTTCCACCTGACTAGATTGTCCACCTCACTTGTCACCCATGGTTCCTTCACCCTACCATTCCTTATCTTCCTCACTGGGACAAATTTATCCCTTACATCCCGCAAGAGATCTCTAAACATCGACCACATGTCCATAGTACATTTCCTTCAAAAACATCATCCCAATTCACACCCGTGGGTTCTAGCCTTACAGCCTCATAATTTGCCTTTCCCCAATTAAAAATTTTCCTGTCCTCTCTGAGTCTATCCTTTTCCATGATAATGCTAAAGGCCAGGGAGCGGTGGTCACTGTCCCCCAGACGCTCACCTACGAGAGATCTGTGACCTGACCCGGTTCATTACCTAGTACTAGATCTAGTATGGCACTCCCCCTGGTCGGCCTGTCCACATACTGTGACAGGAATCTGTCCTGGACACACTTAACAAACTCTGCCCCATCTAAACCCTTGGAACTAATCAGGGGCCAATCAATATTAGGGAAGTTAAAGTCACCCATGATAACAACCCTGTTATTTTTGCACCTTTCCAAAATCTGCCTCCCAATCTGCTCCTCTGTATCTCTGCTGCTACCAGGGGGCCTATAGAATACCCACAATAGAGTAACTGCTCCCTTCTTGTTCCTGACTTCCACCCATACTGACTCAAAAGAGGATCCTGCTACATTACCCACATTTCTGTAGCTGTAATAGTATCCTTGATCAGTAATGCCACCCTGCTCCCGTTTTTCCACCCTCTCTATCCCTTTTAAAGCACTGAAATCCAGGAATATTGAAAATCCATTCCTGCCCTGGTGCCAGCCAAGTCTCTGTAATGGCCACTACATCATAATTCCATGTATGTATCCAAGCTCTCAGTTCATCACCTTTGTTCCTGATGCTTCTTGCATTGAGGTACACACATTTTAGCCCTTCTACCTTACTGTCTTTACATCATTTATTCTGTTTCTCTTTCCTCAAAGCCTCTCTATATGTTAGAACTGGCTTTACTCCATGCACTTCTTGCACTGCTCTATTGCTCCTGGTCCCATCCCACTTGCAAATTAGTTTAAACCCTCCCGAACCATGCTAGCAAACCTACCTGCAAGGATATTGCTCCCCCTCGAGTTCAGGTGCAACCCATCCAATCTGTACAGGTCCCACCTTCCCCACAAGAGATCCCAATGATCCAAAAATCTAAAACCCTGCTCCCTGCACCAACTCCTCAGCCATGCATTCAACTGCCATCTCCTCCAATTCTTACCATCACTGTCATGTAGCACTGGCAGTAATCCTGAGAACGCCACCCTTGAGGTCCTGTTCTTCAGCCCTCTGCCTAGTTCCCGAAACTCACACTTCAGAACCTCATCCCTCTTCCTGCCTATGTCATTGGCCCCTACATGTATCACGACTTCTGGTTGCTTTCCCTCTCGTACCAGGATGTCGTGCACCCAGTCAGAGACATCCCGGACCCTGGCACCCGGGAGGCAACAAACCATGCGGGTGTCCTTCTCACGTCCACAAAATTTCCTGTCTGCTCCCCTGACTATAGAGTCTCCAATGATGACAGCTCTCCTCTTCTCCGTTCCACCCTTCTGCACCACCGGGTCAGACTCAGTGCCAGAGGCCCTGCCACCGTGGCTTACACCTGGTCGTTGTCCCCGCCAACAGTATCCAGGATGGTAAACTTATTATTCAGGGGAACTGCTACAGGGGTGCTCTGCACTACCTGTCTGCTCACCTTCACTTTTCCCCAACGACCTGCTTCCGGCAGCCTAGGTGTGACTACCTCCCTGTAGCTCTCATCTATGACGGCCTCATTCTCCCCTTATGAGTCAAAGGTCATCCAGCTGCTGCTCCAGATTCCTTACGAGGTCTTCCAGATCGCCCAGCCGTATGCACTTTGGGTAGATGTGACTCTGCGGGAGATTGGCGTTCCCCCAAGACTGCCACATCTCACATGAGAGGCACATCACCATCTGAGAAGGCATTGTAAAGACTAACTGCGAGCAAGCTCGTCCTCCGCCTCCTCTCGTCGAAGCCTCTCGAGCGCTGTGTGGACCTCTGGCCACTGGTGGTGCTGCATGGACCTCTGGGCACCGGTGGTGATGTGCAGACCTCCAGCCAAGGGTGGTGCTGCGCCATCTCCTGCTAAGCGCAGGCACGGATCCGACCCCAGGGGTTGCCGATCCGATGGGTCTCCTGTCTAGCGGCAGGAATGAAGTGGTTGATCTCGGGTTTGTGTAAATCGAAGTTGCCAGATGCCTGGTAGCTCTGGTCTCTCCATTCACATCTGGTACCCACCTCTACCACTACATCTGGTGTCTTGTTCCACATATCCCCACTCATGTGAAAATAAACCAGCTCCTTGTCTCCATTTAAATCTCTCCAATTTCACTTGAAGCCTGATTTTAGACTCCCCTACTCTGGGGAAATGGCTGTTACCACCGATCTGAGCTACTATAAACTGGGGGATCAGAAATGTGCTCCCATTGAAATAAGTGTGCGAAACTAACATGGTTGTTAAACAGTGGCAAAGAGGAACACTTGCACGAGTTCTCTAACTTGGATGAACATAGAGTAAATATTGATTATCAACCTCCCATCTAGCAGGAAACAATATTCATAAAAGGCTGCCAGTGAGTTAGAGACATAGTTGGAAAATATGACTCATATACAAATTTAACATTTTATAGGTGTTGCAATTCTGAAATAAATTGAGGAGAATGCTGTATACACTTAGTTCTGTGGAAGAGGATGTTGGTAAACCTTCAAAACACTGAAGAAGTGCCCCAGACCTGTCCTATTAACAATGGGCAATGGCACCAGTTCGGAATGTCACATTTGTCCCAACAATCGGGCCTGTTTCCCAACTCTGTCACTCTTTGACTGTGACTCTGCTGCCCAGATCTGACAGATAGCATGGGAGCACAAAAATGAGATCTGTGATGATTCAGACAGATCTCATCTTGTTTAGAATCACAATCTCAAAGCAACAATCTAATTCGAGGTCAGGACATTTTGTTTCATCATGTCTTAAACAGAGGGCCTGCACTTAAAATGAAAGAGAATACATTTGAACAAGATGTGGGGACATTTTATGTATGTATGTATGTATGTATTTACACAAAAAGTGGTGGCTGCCTGGGGTGGTAATGCAGTGATATACGATGGTGTTGTTCAAGGGGCTCTTGGATAGGGACATGAATGAACAGAACATTGGAAATCTATATTGCGTAGGCAGAATGGATCCATTTGGTCGGGTTTGGTTACTAATATAATGAGTCTGGCACAATGCCGTGGGCCGGCGGGCCGGTTCCTGTGCTACATGGTTCTATGTTCTAATTCGTGTGCAAGTTGCTTGGGCTGATAGAGGATTGGGGGTAACCTTACTGAAGCATGGCGGTCCCCGAGGGCACAGGACAGGACGGATCTGGATGTTTTACCCCTTGGGAGAGTCTTGATCAAGGGGTCAGTATTACCGGATTGGTGGGTGGGGGTGGGCAGGAACAGCGGTCATTTATCACTTTGAGAGCTGGGTGCTGCTGGCAGAGAATGGAGGATCTCTGGATTTCTCGGTCCTGATGTGAGGTGGAGGACAGATCATTGGTGAGGTGAGTTGCATGGAAGATTAAAGGCAAAGGGCAATTGGGGCAGAATGGGGAGCTGAGGACAGATGGCATTGAATTGTGGAACACATCAGAGGGGCCGATTAAACGACTCCTGCCGCTAATTCTTGGTATTCTCATTAATCTCCACATCCCCAATTAATCCACCTAATGACTGATGAATAGTGATAAAACCAGCCTGCATGTTGTTGGGATGTGGGGGTAATCTCACGCAGTAAAACAGAGAGCAAGCTCAACAGGCAGACAGCACTAGAGGTCAGGTTCAAACCCAGGTCACTGGCACTGCCGGCCGCTGACTCACCCACTGTGCCACGTGGTGATTTATAGTCCCTCAGGGCTTTCTGAGGGGACATTTACCACACAGACTGCAGTGGTGATGCCTTGCTAGCAAACACATAACATCTACATGAACGTAATATATTTTAGGGTAATGAGTTCACTTTAAGAGATGCCATGTGTCCAATGGCACAGATTAGACACTGAATTTCTTGCAGGGGCCTGATAGAAACTGCACATGAAGCGGAAAGCAGAAATCTAAGTCATTCGTAACAAAGCAATGAAAGTCGCTACCAGCCCAGCCTGACCCCTTCACAGAATTCATCAGATCCCTGTCTAATTCACAGGGGCAGAAATTGTAGACAATACCAATGGTGGCAATCGACGCTGACTGACTGACTGACTGACAAAAGGCGAGCGAGGTTAAAGCTGGAATGACACACAGAACGACGTGTGAAATGTAGCAATCTCTAGTTACACTGGGATGTCAGGCACTGGACAGTATTGTCAACATTCAGGAAAGGGTTGACTGAAATGTATTTACCTGTTTGCCTTTCCCTCGATGCGTCAGAAAACCAATCCACACATCAGCACCACTCCAACGGTGATCCCAATCACATTCCTGGCTATTGCTCCACCTGCCAAATCTTCTGGAGGCTCTGCAAAATGACGATGAGGAGATAATGAGATATCATACTATTGGGTAACTGAAAGGCCGAGGTAGAGTCGGTGTGGAGAGGATGCTTCCCATCGTGAACAGAGACAAGGAGGGATTTCAGCCAGAAGTTGGTGAATCTGTGTCATTTATTGCCAAGAATGGAGGTGGAGCCAAGTCATTAAGTATATTTAAAGTGGAGGTTGGCAGGTTGTTGATTAGTCAGAGTGGTAATGGTTGTGGGGAGAAGGCAGAAGGCAGGTGGATGGGGTTGGAGGGATGATAAACCAGCCATAATGGAATTGCAGTGCTCAAACCTGTTCCGATGTTGTTGGGTCTTATCCGCTTATGGTAGTCCAGTGGAACAAGACACAGTAAATTTCCATTCTACTTTGATTAACTTTGTTAACTCGGGGTTTTGGTTTATTACAATTACAATTTGAAATGCAGATTCAAAATCTTAATACTCGAGGTATTTTGCTATGTAGCCTGGAAACACGGTCCTTACTCAAACTGGCCTACACCAACTAAGAATCCAATTGAAGGTAGTCCCAGTTGCACACGTTTGGCTCATACCTCGTTGAAGCTTGACCTTTCTTATCCACGTACATTTCAGACATTGTTACTGCCCCATCTCAGCCTCTTCCCCTGTTAACTTGTCCCATATACCGATCACCTTCTTGGTGATAATGTTGCCCTTGAGATTCCTATTACAGCTCTTCTCTCTCACCTTAAGCCTGTGCCCTGTAATTACTAATGCCCCAACTCTGGTGAATAAAAGCTGTGACCAATTTTTATCTATGTGCTCACATGGTTTTACACCTACATCTAGTCTATTTAATATTCAAATTAACCCACAAAATTTATTGATTAGAGAGTACACTCAGTGGATTGCCTTTTGCCTCTGTTTTCAGAAGCTCACTGTTCATTCCAAAGCACACATGCACCAGCATAGACTCTTAGTGAAAAATATTGCTCAGTGGGGAGAATTGTTTTGGTGGGGTGGAGGTTGTTCACAATGGAAAAGGCTTAAAACATTTACAAATCAGAACATTTGTCAATGAGATTGTGATTCTGAACTGCTCTCTCACTGGGAATGGATCACAGAACATGCAGAAGTACATAATATAAACAAGGCCTTTGGCCCTTGACACGTCTGCTGACCACGGTGCCACTTTAAAACACACCTCCGCCTGCTCAGGATCTATATCATCCATTCCTGGTCTGCTCCTGTGTGTGTTTGAGTGCCTCCTAAACGTCTGTCCCGTCTCCCTCCACCACCTCCATCAGAGCCCTTTCTAGACATGCAGCTCGCAGCACGTTTTGTTTAAATTTCCTGCTTCGGTTCATAAAATCATGGTCTCCAGAGCTGACATTTCTGCAGTGGCACAACGACTCTATCCATTTCTGTCGTAACTTTATAACACCTCTATCATGTCTCCTCTCCGCCACCAATGCTCCATAGAAAACAGCCCAGCTTTGTCCAACCTCTTCTCCAGGCAGCATTCAGCTGAACATTTTCAGCCCCCTCACAAAAACCCCCATTTACTTCCAGTGATGGGGTGAGCAGCCTGCACACAGCACACCTGATGGGACCTGAACAAAGCCCCATACACTGCATCCCAAACACCCTGACCGATGAAGGCAAGGATGAAGTGTGCCCATTCTACTTGTGTTGCCAATTAATTGTCCTCTCATTCACATGTCAGGACCTACTAAAGTCGATATTTTCCACACAACGACCTCTCACCCCACCCACATTGAAAAGATTTGACAACAGAAATTTGCCTTCTTTTACCAGGAGAAGATGGTGCGCTTTCCAGTGCATGTTGTCAACCGTCAGGACGTTTGCCTCCAGTGTGGTTTTCTGCACTGTGGATTGCATAGAAACACAGGTAACAGGGGTAAGGATATGCTATTTGAGCCCTCAGTGCCCAATCTTTCACAGGATATTGGCTAATTCCAATTTCTAGGAAAGGAGTTGCTGTATTTTAAGCATTTGTTAAACTATCATCTACACTCCACACTCTACCATCTACACTCCTGGTCACCCTGTTCTACGTAAGACGTAGTTAAACTGGAAAGAGTACAGTGAAAATAAATACCAGGATGTTTGGCAGAACAGCAGGACCTGGGTTAGAATGAGCGGTGATGAATGTTACGAATGTCACAGAAAATGCGCATGGTAAAAATCTTTTATCCAGGGTCTGGTAGTCCAAAACATGGATCCCCGTGTTTAGGGTCAGAAGAGAATGATGTAAAAGAACATGAGACAGCAGGTAGTGAGCACATAGAACGAGCTGCCAGAAGAAGTGGCTGAGGAAAGTACAATGGTATCATTTAAGAAGCACCTGGATAAGGAAGGGGTTCTGTGGTCAGCGTGGGCTGAACACAGGAAATGGGAACCAGCGGGATGGATTCTGCGGTCAGCATGGGCTGAGGGACTCTGTCTGTGCTCTATTGCTCTCTGATACTGTGACTCTAATCGATCAATACCACCGTCACTCTATCTCCACTTAAAATGACTACATTCCTGCCTTTGTTAAAACAAGTTGCTGCATGATTTGATCGTTAAATGGCTACTTGAGAAGTTGATATTGCTTGTGGTTTGAGTCAATTGATAAACAGTAGCAGAAAAGCACAGGGCTCATTTGATTTGCAATGCCAAAAGACACCCATTTCAAGAAAGGTTATTTCAAATAAAACTCGGCTGAAATTTCAGGAAATGGTCAAATGTAGTATTATAGTTTTTGAGTGCTATCAACTTCTCCTTTAATTCTGATAGGGAAGACGGGAGCTGACGCCTGTCACATAATCGTGCTGCGAATCAGTGTAGGGAGACATAATGGAGGCGCCCTACTTGGCAATTGACGAGGAGAGGCCACTGCACAGGATCGGAAAAAGCTGTTGTTAAGTAGTTTGTAAGCTCAGCCAGTTCCATCATGGGCACTTTGTTCTCCATGTGAGGGGATCCAGGAGTCCCCCTATTAACTGTTTGAAGACAGACAGAGAGAAACATTGAACATTGATGGTTTGTTTGGAGAGAGACAGAGAGACAGAGAGACAGAGAGACAGAGAGACAGAGAGACAGAGAGACACAAATTAATAGTTGAACTGTCACTTTAAGGCATTGGAAGTAACTTTGGATTTCTGCTGAGTAGGGTTTGGAGACAGCACTGAGCAGCTGGAAAGTTGCTATGGTGACTGAAGGCAGGTTGTTGATATTACTTCTTCAAGGACAGGTTGCCTGCTTGCATTTCTTCACAGACAAAGGAAGGAGGGATTATTTGAATGACAGTTGATGCTCAGTACCGTGAGATAAATAGGAGGTCAGATGATACACATGATCTGGACACTGAATGAGCATTGTTGTGCCCGCAGAGAAAGTGGGATTTGGAGGATCGATCAGGCGGATCGATACAAATTGCTCTTCCAGTGAAGGAGAAGGGGTTGACTGGTGGGGAGTTGTCTATGTGTCCACCCTTGCCAGGGTGATAGCTCCACCACAGGAAAACCGGTCCCCCGGTTAAAGTCACAGTTGGTGACTTGCGAAGGATTTCGGAGGACGACGAGAAGATTGACGGCATCAGCTCACCTGAAGACTCAACTCACTCTCTCTCTCCATTGCTATTCAACTAAATACCACGAACTGAACTGAACTCTACTCAACATCATAAGACTGTATCTTTTTACCCCTAGACTTACAGAAGCTTGGTTTTTCATACATCTATTTCCACACTTACTGATTTACTTACACACACATATTATATAATCATTGCTAACCTGTTTGATTTATTTACATTGATATTTACTGTATTGCATAGCGATTAATAAATATTATTAGTTTATAGCAATACGAGACTCCAAAGTGGTTTCTATTTCTGCTGGTTTCTTTATCCCCGTCACGGGGTACGTGACACCGAGCCCCGAACACACATTTGAAATGTCATGTTTTGAGACAGAACCCATCGTTAGGATGCCCCATCATTGAGGGAAAATCGTCTTCTCATCGTGGGGGAGGTACAGAAGGTTGAAGACACACACACTCAGCAATTCTGGACGAGCTTCCTCACGAGATTTTTGATTGGGCAATGAATACCTACTCACTATTTCCCTCTCTGTTTGTACTACTTAGTTAATTTTTTCATATACTTATTGTAATTTACAGTTTTTTTCTTAGTTTATATTCCAATGCACTGCTACAAAACAGCAAATTGCATGACATATATTAAACCTAATTCTGATATTGATTCCGTATTATTCTAGTTTTCATGTGGAGAGAATGATTCAGTCACAGTACAAGGCAATATTAAAATCACTCTTCCAATTCTTGCTTGTAGCAAAGTAAAGCCAAAAGAAAAACAACATTAACAAAACACGACTGGGCACAATCATTCGGAGGTCCTTGAGATTCCAAGCCACGTCATACCAACACAAGTGGGCCACTCAGCCCTCTGAGTCCATGCTATCTTCCAGCAGTGTGATCACCTCCATCCCACTCCCAGAGTCCAGGCATGCTTCCAATGTGTCCTGTGCTGCAGAGTGGTACACGGTTTACTACAGTCACATGTACCATGGTACATGTCTTCTCTTGCATACTGGTTACATAGATCAATCAATCATCAATCAATCACAATACATTGGGCTAGAATAAGGTAAAACAACAACAACAATGAAGAATAAAGTGTGACAGCTACCAAAAAAGTGCAGCACAGGCAAACACTAAGGGAGATTGTAAAGGCAAGATCCCATCTTATCGGACAAGATGTCCAAAAACAATGAGGTGGAACCTGTCCTGATGCCAGTTGGTACGTGCTTTCAAGCCTTTGTGTTGTCTGTCTGAGGGGAGGGGTAGGGAATGAGAGAAGAGGGAATGTCCATTGTGTGTGGGGTTTTGATTATGCTGGTTGCTTTATCACTACGTTTGTACATCACTGGTCCTCCGTCCATCAGGGAGAGTTAACTGAAAAGTTAGTTTCTTTCACCTGTTCATTTGGATTTAACCAAATTTTATGCAAAAGAGAATGGAAACGCTGAAGATGCTGGAAATATTAAATAATTAAAAAGAGGAAATCCCAGTAAACCCTCAAACAGTCCGGTAGCCTTAGTGTAGCAAGAAACCATGCAGGTCGAAAATCCTCAGTCAGAATTGTTTGAGGAATTCTGTTGCTCTCCAGTGATGGTTCATTTCACATTCGAGTGTCGCGTTGTTGTTCTCCCACCTGCCCGTCGTACATTGGGATATCAACCGCTGTTTCTCCTTTCACAGACGCTGCCTGACCTGTTTCCAGCGCTTTCTGACTGTACTCCTGAACGTTGCGTTCCTTGAAACTCTGTAAAAGCTCCAAGATTGGTTCGTTTGGTTTGTTCAGCGGCTGTATTTTATTCCCACAGGGGCTGTTTCTTTAACTTTGTGGTTACATTCACACTGCTCAGGGTTCTATGTTCTGAGAAACCTTTTTACTTCTCAGACCTTCAGGAGCTTCACTCCACAATAGTCCGTGATATCAAATGAAGCTGCCACCGTGAAGACCGGCTTTGACCGATCCTGGGCTCAGCATGCCCCTCGGTTACTGTGGCAGATGAACAGACGTGGCTCTTCATTATTTTAACTGACAAATTTGACCCATTTGTCAGTTACCAAAGCTCTGGCAAACATGACATGGAACATTATTCCCGCAGACTTAAATGAACAATTACAAATCAATCCCTTCACACCATCCATTATTTCTGTTACTCATCCTCAGATTCACTGTCCCTGATGACCACAGTAGACAGAAGGGAATAGTGGGAAAATTGTAAATAAAATTACTCAGGAGTCTGAGAGCTCGATTGAAGTGGAATATAGGCAGAAGCTCTTACTTCTCCCATACGGTGACCTCTGCAGAAAGCTGCTGATTTTCAGGGTTTCTTTGTTATAAACTGACAAGTATAATTTCCACTGTCAACCTTCCTTACTGATTTGAAGGTGTAGATCTGTCCCGTCTGCAGACCATTTGTCTCATTGTATTCCCTATATTCACCAATGGGAACTGACTGGGCAAAACAAATGAATGTCAGAGTTGTACCAATATCTGCTCCAGTTGAATCCTAATCCCGTCTGGTCCATCCAGATGAAATGTTCTTTTTTTCTGATAACTAACATTGAATGCAAACTAATGTAATGAGCTACCTGCATACTTGTAGCTAGATTTCTGCACTGTTGCTTTTGTAATTATTCTTGCGATACTTTTATACTATCCTGTGTCATTTCTGTGAACACAGGGTATGGTCAGATTCACTTTATCTGCAGACAGAGATATTCTGCCATTATCCTGGATGGGTTTGCTATCTTTAAACCGTGTCCTTCTCTGAACTGTGGCCTTTGTATCACAAATGAATACAGCTGATTTGTTTTCCACAGGACGTGAACTGATGATGGTTACACTGACATAGACAATAGGTGCAGGAGTACGCCGTTCAGCCCTTCGAGCCAGCACTGCCATTCACTGTGATCATGGCTGATCATCCACAATCAGTATCCAGTTCTGGCCTTATTCCCATAACCTTTGATTCCACTATCTTTAAGAGCTCTATTCATCTCACCTGAAGACTCAACTCTCACACTCTCTCTCTCTCCATCACTACTCAACTAAATACCACGAACTGAACTGAACTTTACTCAACATCGTAAGACTATATCTTTTTACCCCTAGACTTAAAGAAGCTTGGTTTTCATACATATATATTCCACACTTACTTTTATATATAATCATTGCTAACCTGTTTGATTTATCTACATTTACATTACTGTATTGCATAGTTACTAATAAATATTAGTAGTTTATAGCAATGCTACACTCCAAAGTGTTTTCCATCTCTGCTGGTTTCTTAACCCTTGTCACGGGGTACGTGACAGTTACGACGAGCATAATGCATATTGCTGAACAATGCAAAGCTCTTCACTCAATAACCAAATCCTAGCTGCAAGGCAACAATGAAATGCCTGTACAGCTTTCGAACACAGGTGTATAATGGTAACCAATGCCAATATTGTTGCGTTTTCACACGTGTAAAAATAGCAACACTGAAGGGGTGCTCAAAGCACAAGACCATAAGACAAAAGAGCAGAATTGGGCCATTTGACCCAACGAGTCTGCTCCGCCATTCAATCATGTGGATCCTCTTTTTTTCTCCTCTTCAACACCATTTCCTGACTTTCTACCCGGAACCTTTGATGCCATGTCCAATCAAGAACCCATTAATTTCTGTCTTAAACACAAGCAACAACCCGGCCTCCACAGCTGCATGTGACAACAAATTCCACAAATTCACCAGCCTTTGGCTAAAGAAATTTCTCCACATCTGTTTTGAATGGACGCCCCTCTGTCCTGAGTCTGTGCCCTCTTGTTGTAGACTCTCCCACCATGGGAAACATCCTTTCCACATCTACTCTGTCTAGGCTGTGAGGGGATCCAGGATTACCCTTATTAACTGTTTGGACAGAGACATTTATCATAGATGGCTTGTTTGGAAAGGAGAGAGAGAGACAGAGTTATTTACCACCGATATGTTGCTTTTGAAAAGAGAGAGAACGAAGTTTAACAATTGGACTGTCACTTTAAGGCATCGGAAGTAACTTTGGATTTCTACTGAGTTTGGAGTTGGAGATAGCACCGAGCAGCTCGGAAGTTGCTATGGTGACCAAAGGCAGATTGTTGCTATTTCTTCAAGGACTTGTTGCCTGCTTGTGCACTTCTTTGCAGACAAAGGAGGGACGGACTCTTTGACTGACAGGTGATGCTCAGCACAGAGAAATGAATGAGAGGTCAGATGATACAGACCTCAGGACACATGATCTGGACACTGAATGAGCATTGTTGTGCCCGCAGAGAAAGTAGGTTTTGGAGGATCAATCAGGCAGATCGATCCATATTGCTCTTCCAGTGAAGGAGAAGGGGTTGACTGGTGGGGAGTTGCCTATGTGTCCACCCTTGCCGGGGTGATAGCTCCACCACAGGAAAACTGGTCCCCCTGGTTAAAGTCACAGTAGGCGACTTGTAAAGGATTTCGGAGGACGACGAGAAGATCGACGGCATCAGCTCACCTGAAGACTCAATTCTCTCTCTCCCCATCGCTATTCAACTAAATACCACGAACTGAACTTTACTCAACATCGTAAGACTGTATCTTTTTACCCCTAGACTTAAAGCTTGGTTTTCATACATATATATTCTACACTTACTTTTATATATAACCATTGCTAACCTGTTTGATTTATCTACATTTATATTACTGTATTGCGTAGTTACTAATAAATATTGTTAGTTTATAGCAATACGAGACTCCAAAGTGTTTTCTATTTCTGCTGGTTCTTTATCCCTGTCAAGGGGACGTGACAAGGCTTTCAACATTCATAGAAAAATAGAAAATAGGTGCAAGAGTAGGCCATTCGGCCCTTCAAGCCTGCACCGCCATTCAGTATGATCATGGTTGATCATCCAACTCAGAACCCTGTACCAGCCTTCCCTCCATACCCCCTGATCCCTTTAGCCACAAGGGCCATATCTAACTCTCTCTTAACTATAGCCAATGAACTGGCCTCAACTGTTTCCTGTGGCAGAGAATTCCACAGATTCACCACTCTCTGTGTGAAGAAGTTTTTCCTCATCTCGGTCCTAAAAGGCTTCCCCTTTATCCTCAAACTGTGACCCCTTGTTCTGGACTTCCCCAACATCGGGAACAATCTTCCTGCATCTAGCCTGTCCAATCCCTTTAGGATTTTATATGTTTCAATAAGATCCCCCCTCATTCTTCTAAATTCCAACGAGTATAAGCCTAGTTGATCTAGTCTTTCATCATATGAAAGTCCTGCCATCTCAGGAATCAATCTGGTGAACCTTCTTTGTACTCCCTCTATGGCAAGAATGTCTTTCCTCAGATTAGGGGACCAAAACTGCACACAATACTCCAGGTGTGGTCTCACCAAGGCCTTGTACAACTGCAGTAGTACCTCCCTGCTCCTGTACTCGAATCCTCTTGCTATGAATGCCAGCATACCATTCTCCTTTTTTACCGCCTGCTGTACCTGCATGCCCACTTTCAATGACTGGTGTATAATGACACCCAGGTCTCGTTGCACCTCCCCTTTTCCTAATTGGCCACCACTCAGATAATAATCTGTTTTCCTGTTTTTGCCACCAAAGTGGATAACCTCACATTTATCCACATTAAATTGCATCTGCCATGAATTTGCCCACTCACTTAACCTATCCAAGTCACCCTGCATCCTCCTCACAGCTAACACTGCCACCCAGCTTCGTATCATCCGCAAACTTGGAGATGCTGCATTTAATTCCCTCATCTAAGTCATTAATATATATTGTAAACAATTGGGGTCCCAGCACTGAGCCTTGCGGTACCCCACTAGTCACTGCCTGCCATTCTGAAAAGGTCCCGTTTATTCCCACTCTTTGCTTCCTGTCTGCCAACCAATTCTCTATCCACATCAATACCTTACCCCCAATACCGTGTGCTTTAAGTTTGCACACTAATCTCCTGTGTGGGACCTTGTCAAAAGCCTTTTGAAAATCCAAATATACCACATCCACTGGTTCTCCCCATCCACTCTACTAGTTATATCCTCAAAAAATTCTATGAGATTCGTCAGATATGATTTTCCTTTCACAAATCCATGCTGACTTTGTCCAATGATTTCACCGCTTTCCAAATGTGCTCAAAAGATTTTAATGAGATCCCTCCTCACCCTTCTGAATTCCAGTGAGTACAGACCCAGAGCCATCAAACATTCCTCATATGATAACCCTTTCATTCCTGGAATCATACTCCTGAACCTCCTCTGGACCCTCTCCAATGCCAGCACATCTCTTCTAAGATGAGAACACCCAAGTCCCTTTTCATCTCAGCTTTTTGGATTGTTTCCCCATTTAGAACATAGTTCACACATTTATCTCTACTACCAATGTGCATGACCATGCATTTTCCAACACTGTATTTCACTTGCCACTTTCTTGCCCATTCTCCTAATCTGTCCAAGTCCTTCTGTATGTTACCTGTTTCCTCAACACTACCTGCCCCTCCACCAATCTTCGTATCATTTGCAAGCTTGGCAACAAAGCCATCTACTTCATGCAAATATTTACTTTAACAATCTGGAAACTGTGGTGGAGCTCTGTCAAAGAATAGTATCGTCTGCATTCAATTCTGAACATACACTGGAAACTTAATAGTTTCTCGGCTCACACAGGAGACTTTAGATCAAATCTACATTGTCTGGTGATGATGCAGGGCTGTGGTCAAGTTGTGACAGGACATACGTTTTCCCGTTCTGGAGAATCTGGGAGCACAGATCCGAGGCAGAACAGGAGCCCATGGTTTGCTGAGAATATCATTGATCTCTCAAAACCGCATCTGAAGAAATGTCATCCATCTGAACCCTATTGCGCTACATTTCTCTCTACAGCTTTTACCTGGCTTACTGATGTTTCAGATTGTTTGTCTTTTTAATTTCAGAGTTATATCATCTGGGTTATTTTGTCTTTCAGTCACTGGAGAAAAATGTGACAATTTCCTCTGTGGTTATTTGAGATGGATGTACAGAATGTGAATGCTCAGATTACACATCAGTGGCTGCATCATCAGATTTGTTTCAGGATCATTATTGTGGTTGAGTAGGTTTCCTGGAAGCTGCATCACCCCAAGAGCCAACGGGCATGGCTCACCTGAACTCCAACCTTGCCAACAGCGACAGGAACAACTTTCTATTTAAACACGTGAGCCATTACACACGTGACATTTGATCGGTTTGATCTTTTCATCAGGAGCCAAACACATTCTTTTCATCCCACCCCCATGAACACATTTTTTCACAACCTGTCTTCCTATTAAACGTTTCTTATTTCATCGCGGGATTATCTTCTGATATATGTCGTTATATGTCTATTTTGAAAGAGTCTTTCAGTGTTCCAGAGCGGTGACATTGTTGGCAGTGTGTCCCTGGGCGTCACAGGCCACTTCAGCTGACGTGCGGGGGTTAAACTGCCCACAAGATCACACAAAGCGACATCAGCTCAATACCACACAGACACACACAACCCGCGCACAGATAGTAAAGGATTAATATGATTCAAACGCGGGATGAAAGGATTCAGTTTGTGACTGGGAATGCCGCATCATCCAGGCACTATTGACGTCACATCAGGTTTTACATAAAGCTATACTAAACAGAAATAAGTTAAAAAAAAAGGGGAAAAAACTCCTCTATCAAAGAATAGGTCCTTTTTTTAAAAAAAAGTAAACTGGCGTAATCAGGCGAGGTGTGAACGTTGGGCTGAACCCGGGACACTCGGCCTTGGGTTCCACACCCACAAGCATCCTCGATCTTATTTTATCCAGCCAGCCGACGCCTTTCCGGCAAGATCCCACAGTAAATAAAGGACAGGGTCATCCTATGAATTGGCTAACAGTTGCCGATCAACAAAGGATAAACCTTCAAGACGTTAGTGATTTACAGTGTACCAAATTAAATTGGACAGTAAAGATAAAACACAGGATTAAAGAGAAAAATCGAAGCCCTACAGTAAATGAGGGAACAAGACCAACGTCTCACTTACCAGTGACACGGAGAGTGACGGTCGCTGAGGTTTGTGGGCCGCTGGTTGGGACCATGTTCACCAGGTATTCCCCACTGTCTGACTTTTTCACCGACTTCAGCAGCAGCGACCCGTTGTTGACGAGCAGCTGAGCTCGCGGTGTGTAAGAATTATCAACAGACACGGCTTCACCGATCCACTGGCAGATCGTCTTCTCCTTGAAGGTCCAGCTTCCACTGGAGACCTTGTCCGACGGCAGCACTGAAAGCAACGCGTTTCCACCGACGGTCGCGTTGATTTGTCTCTGCTCCACAGCGATGGTGAAATTCAGAGACCGGCCTGGGGAAGAGAAAATGTGATGAGGGTAAAGCGACAAACAGACGGCTAAGCTCAGTCGGTACAGATACATCTGTAGTCGTCATCCTTGTCCTAATCCACCCCCACCCTGCCCACTGACCTTCCGGGAGGCCCATATCCTCGGCGGTTATGAAGAAGGGAAGAACAAGCGCCGCGATCGGTATCGGTATCAGCATCAGCATCAGCATCAGCACCATCCCGAGCGAACAGCAGCCGCCTTCTGCCGCACTCGGCAGCACCAACACGCCTCTTGCTCTCCGGGCCGCGTCATTTCTTCACGTCATCACAGGCGGCAGAGCTCATTGGATCACATTTCCAGCCAACCAACGTGCTTGCGAGACTCACGCGCGCACACCTTGGTTTCCCTGCTTTCAGATCATTCTATACTATCATCATCCCACCCCCTGCAGCGTCCCATCTCAAAAACAGGTCTGTTATCATCGGCATGTGTCGTGAAATCTGTTACTCCATTGCTTAGGATTTATTAGCTCGATGTAAGATCCCTGGCGGGGGAGGATATCCAGAACCGGAGAAAAGGTTCTCAGGTCAGCCCCCTCCCTCGCCGCCGCCCGAACGGGAGCACGACGGCGACACCTGGGGTCGGCACTGCGCCTGCGTGCAGCAGGAAGATCCCGCAGCGCGGCTGTGCGGCGCTGGAGGTTCCCGCAGCGCCTCCAGTGACCGGATGTCTCACATCGCCACAGGTGGCTGGCGGTCGCCACAGCGCCACCAATGTCCGGAGGGCCACACATTGACCCCGGTGGCCGGAAGTCCCCGCAGCGCCTCCGGTGGCCGGAGTGACGACGGAGAATAAATCACAAACCCGAGGGAGTCTGCAGATGCGGGAAATCCAAAGCAACACTCACAGAATACTGAAGGTACCTAGCAGGTCAGGTAGCATCTTATCGAAAAGAGTCGACATTTCCAGTGTTGATCGTTCTTCAGGATTGAGAAGGAAGGACTGAGAAAACCTGAATAAAAACGGAGCGGTAAGGAAAGGGCTCGGTCGAAGATGATAGTTGAAGCCAGGTAGGTGGGAAATCTCAAGAGCAGGAGGAATAAAATCTAATAGGAGAGGAGATTAGACAATAGGAGAAAGAGATGGAGGAGTGGACCCAGGGAGAAGTGAAAAGCAGGTGAGAGGAATGAAAGGTCAGAGGAAGTAAATTGTGAGTTGCTGCCTCAGCTGGAAAGACTGTTTGAACAACGGAGAGAGTTCAGCCTTGCCGCCCTTTCACTGTGACACCCCCGAACTCCACATCAAATCCATCCAAACGAATCTGGGCGAACTTTAATGACCAGCAAATATAATACCGCTCAGTCATCAGCTGTCTGAATGAATACTTTATACTTTATTGTCGCCAAACAATTGATACTAGAACGTACAATCATCACAGCGATATTTGATTCTACGCTTTCCACTCCCTGGATTACAAATATTAAATATTAAAAATAGTGAAAATAGTAAATATTAAAAATTTAAATTATAAATCATAAATAGAAAATAGAAAAATAGAAAGTAAGGTAGTGCAAAAAAAACCCGAGATGCAGGTCCGGATATTTGGAGGGTACGGCACGGATCCGGGTCAGGATCCGTCCAGCAGTCTTAGCACAGTTGGAAAAAAGCTGTTCTCAAATCTGCCTGTACGAGTCTTCAAGCTCCTGAAGCTTCCCGGAGGGAAGAGGGACGAAAAGTGTGTTGGCTGGGTGGGTCGTGCCCTTGATTATCCTGGCAGCACTGCTCCGACAGCGTGCGGTGTAAAGTGAGACCACGGACGGAAGAGGTTGACTTTAAAGAGGAAGGGGTATCTATGGTCCACATTGTCAGGGTGTTGAGTTTACCAGGAGACAAAGACTGCAGGGACGAGAGGTTTCCTGTTGACTAATACACTGTGTGTGCACCCCGCTGGCAATTCTGGTGTTGTGACCCAAGTACAAACACCCCGCTGCCCACTCCACCAACAACACGGCACAGCCGGGCACATAACAGGGGACTTGACATCTCACAACACTGGATTCAGTGATGAAACCCATCATTAATGTTGTTGTCCCACTGAAATCATAAGAAACGTCCATTCAGGTGTTTTTAAATACAAGTGCTCCTCCACTGTTGACGTCACACACAGGCTCCACACACCGGGATCTGCCCTCACGTGCGCGGTGTCTTACGTCACCCACGCGCTGGTGAGCTCGTGCTTGGTCGGTTTAACGGCTGTGCTACTAATCACGTGACCAGCCCCCTCTACCGCCGTTGCCCACAGGATTCAGGAGCTGCGCAATTCCAATTGGTGCAAATTGATGTCAATCATTGGTTGCCCCCAATAGCTGAGGTGGACCAGCTGAGAGGGCGTTACCCCCGCTGACTTTGGCCTCCGCCCTGATCTCCGTCAAAGCGGGACAAATCCCAGAGCAACACACCCCAACGCAGCAGGCCAGGCAGCATCTTTAGGAAGAGGTACAGTCGACGTTTCGGGCCGAGACCCTTCGTCAGGACTAACTGAAAGAAGAGCTAGTAAGAGATTTGAAAGTGGGAGGGGGAGGGGCGGGGGAAATCCGAAATGATAGGAGAAGACAGGAGGGGTAGGGATGGAGCCAAGAGCTGGAAAGAAAGTAGGTGTTCAGCGGAACGGTCTCCCAGTCAGTCATTGTCTCCCACACCATCACCAACTTCATCCGCTCAGAGGATCTCCCATCCACTGCCACCAACCTTACAGTTCCCACACCCTGCACTTCCCGTTTCTACCTCCTACTCAACACCCACAAACCTCAGTGGCGGCGCCAGAGATTTTTTTTCTTGCTGGTGCTACAGTGGGGCTGAATTATTCAGTGATGGTGCTGAGGGATGTACCCTATGGCAGGGGTCCCCAACCCTTTTTGCATTGCGGACTGGTTTAATATTGACAATATTCTTGCGGACCGGCCGACCCGGGGGTAGGGTTGCCAACGGACAAGAGTAGCAGTCAAATACGTTGTGTTTACCCTGAGAAAGACTACCATGACCATGAGGCCTTGAGTGGGCACCTATATGCGCATGTGAGTACGTGCCCATTTTTTTCTACAAATTGTTTTTGGCAATTCTGTTCAGTGAAGCTACACTGTACATACATTATTTCTACTTTATATAGGCTGTGTATTTATCATATCATTCCTGCTTTTACTATATATTAGTGGTATTTTAGGTTTTATGTAACATAGGGCATGAATATAGTGATAAGTCAATTATAAGTCACTTATAAGTCAATTGCATCATAACATTTCAAGTAATGTTTGGATATTAAACACACAGCACATATTTTCCCCGTATGAACATATACAATCATTGCAACACACCAATATTGCTGAATCAGTCGGAGCCCTGGGCTTGTTACCCTGCAATGAGATGGTCTTATCGAGGGGTGATGGGAGACAGCGATACTCGAAGGGGTTTCCTTATGTCCAGTCTATTCCGCAATTTAGTTTTCGTTGCATTCATTGTAGAAAACACTGCTTCGCAGAAATATGTTGGAAATGGAAGTAATGTTTTCAGTGATTTTTGTGGCTATCTCAGGATATTTGGCCTCGACTTTGATCCGGAATGCCGGCAGAGATGTTATGTCAAACATACTTTTCAGCCCGTCGTCATTTGCAAGCTCGAGGAATTGACCCTCTTCCCGCGCTGACATGGATGATGCATGGGTAATGACCTCGCGTGCGTTCAGTTTCAACAGTGGGCGTGACAGGGAATGAGGAAAGGTGCAGCTGACTCATATCACCAAATCATATCGTTTCCTCGTGGCCCGGTAGCACATGCTTTGCGGCCCGGTACCAGTCCGCGGCCCGGTGGTTGGAGACCGCTACCCTATGGTAATATGTATTCGCAAGGCCAGACGTGTGACATTCAAAAGTCAGTTTCAAGCATTATGTGCCTACTATAAATGCCTCTGTTGATTCACAAGCAACAGCAATTGGTATATATAATATAGAAGTGAACTGTGACAGTGTCAACAGCATTAGAGCCAACCCGGGCTACACAGCATAAACAAACAAACCAACAGAGCATCCGACCCACAGTGCACAACGTGAATCATGCATCAATCCCGCAATCAGCGTCAAATGAGTGCTTTTCAACTGAAAAACACAACTCTGACCCACAATGTCCACTGCTATTCGCATTACATAGACAGACAATGCCAAAAGATAAACCATTATTGAAGTCAAATAAGGCAAACAACAGATGCAAGGCTTTACCAGGAGTTGGGACAAATCGTACTCTGACCATGCAATACCTCAATTAATTCGGCTACTGAATTTAAAACAAAAATCAACAGAATCACCGCTTGGAAGTCCAAGCAAAACCAGTGGGCTTTATAGCAGTAAATGTAATAGTTTAGGATTTGCAGGAAACATAAGGACTATGGGGTATCCACCACAAAATAATGATAATCAGCATTAGTCTTGGCCCAAATTTTAAAAAAATCAATTGCAGTCACCATTGATGTTTTCAGAGAAGCACAATCCATCTGTTGTTGTTATTGGTGGTGAAAGCATCAGTGATTTTCTGGATGTCAAGTGCTTTGGTCTTCCGGCTGTTTATAGCAAACAGGGCCAAGTTGCTGTTCCAAGCATTGCTGCTGCTATTCCTTAGGTAGTTTTTGAGGCATCTGAGGCAAGAGAAACTCTGTTTGCATGAGGCAGATGTCACAGGTAGTCAGTGATGTGCAGATTAGTTTGTATAAATCTATAAATGCATCGCGGTAGGGTCTCATTGGAGCTAGAAATTCCACTGTCATTCACTGTCTGTCCTTGCTAGAGACTCAGCCACAGCTCTCATATACTCACGATTTTCTTGGACAATCTTTGCATGTCCTTTGTTAAGCATATTTCCCAATCTTGAACCATCTTGTTTTCTCAATCTGAATTCGGCCCATGTCTCCATAGCAAACTTATGAGCTCCACTTACATGGTGGGTTTTGAAAGCTGTTGTAGCTTTCCGTCAGTTGCGGTAACCAGTGACAGTGAAGGTAGACTCAGAATGGAACCCATGTCCTCCACACAGGAAATGCCTGCATGCGAAGCAGAACGTAGTATCTTTCATGATCGAATATTTCAACCAATCAAACCAGCTACGAATAAAACTCCTTTGCTGATTGCCAAACTTGTTGCGAGCAGCGAAGGGTACTTTCTCAATGCTGGCCAATGGGGTCCTTCCTCAGGCTGCTGGCTAACATCGCTAACAGTATTCCCACTCGCACTGAGAGCAGCTTCATCCATGTTCTCTCACGAATCCCGCTCCATTTCTTGTTCCTCTACTTTGCCCTCACACTCCTTCGATGAACTGCTGTCGTCCTCATCCCCACTTACTTCTTTCTGCATGTCACTTTCAATTAAGACATGCTCAGGCTGAGACACCACTGATTCCTCTGGATGAGGTCGTTTTCTCACTAAAAATCGATCCATTTTTCACGCCCGCCAAAATAATGCATGTGCCAGGCCCACACTAGCTTGTAAAAGCACAATGTGTGTACGTGGGGCATCCGTTAGTCTCGCGAGACCACGGATCTGCGCCTGGATGTATACTATCAATCTCTCGCATGAGTGAGAGTGAGTGACATCACCACCTTAAATGATCTTAGATCAGTTTAACTGATCTGAAGACAGCAACAGCAAGACATTAACAACGAATGAATAAGCAGAAGTGTAGAGTAGATCTGACAGAGTTTATAACGTTATTGCTGCGTGGGTGCTATGTTGTTCCATTATTTTAAAAGGGTTCTAAGAGTAGACCTAGCAATTACCAACCTCTGAATTTGACATCAGTGGTGGGTAAATTGATGGAAAGTAGTCTTAGAGATGGTATATATAATTATCTGGATAGACAGGGTCTGATTGGGAAAAGTCAACATGGATTTGTGCGTGGAAGGTCATGTTTGACAAATCTTATTGAATTTTTTGATGAGGGTAAAGCGGTGGATGTTGTCTATATAGACTTCAGTAAGGTCTTTGACAAGGTTCCACACGGAAGGTTAGTTAGGAAGGTTAGGTATTAATATTGAAGTAGTAAAATGGATTCAGCAGTGGCTGGATGGGAGACGGCAGAGAGTAGTGGTGGAAAACTGTTTGTCAGATTGGAGGCCGGTGACTTGTGGTGTGCCCCAGAGATCTGTACTGCGTCCAGTGTTGTTTGTCATATACATTAATGATCTGGATGATGGGGTGGTAAATTGGATTAGTAAGTATGCAGATGATACTAAGTTAGGTGGAGTTGTGGATAATGAAGTAGGTTTACAAAGCTTGCAGAGAGATTTAGGCCAGGTAGAAGAGTGGGCTGAAAGATGGCAGATGGAGTTTAATGCTGATAAATGTGAGGTGCTACATTTTGGTAGGACTAATCAAAATAGGACATACATGGTAAATGGTAGGGCATTGAAGAATGCAGTAGAACAAAGGGATCTAGAAATAATGGTGCATAGTTCCACAGTTTAAGAATAAAGGGTAGACAATTTAGAATGGAGTTGAGGAAAAACTTTTTCACACAGAGGGCTGTGGTTCTGTGGAATGCTCTGCCTCAGAAGGCAGTGGAGGCCAATTCTCTGGATTCTTTCAAGAAACAGTTAGATAGAGCTCTTAAAGATAGCAGAGTGAAGGGATATGGGGAGAAGGCAAGAAAAGGTTACTGATTGTGGATGATCAGCCATGATCACAGTGAATGGTGGTGCTGGCTCGAAGGACTGAATGACCTACTCCTGCACCTATTGTCTATTGTCTGTTGAAGGTGAAATCTCATGCAGATAGGGTGGTGAAGAAAGCTTTTGGTATGCTGGCCTTTATAAATTAGAGCATTGAGTATAGGAGTTGGGATGTAATGTTGAAATTGTACAAGGCATTGGTGAGGCTAAATTTGGAGTATTGTGTACAGTTCTCATCACCGAATTATAGGAAAGATGTCAATAAAATTGAGAGAGTACGGAGGAGATTTACTAAAATGTTGCCTGGGTTTCATCACCTAAGTTACAGAGAAAGTCTGAACAAGTTAGGTCTTTATTCTTCGGAGCATTGAAGGTTGAGGGGGGACTTGATAGAGGTATTTAAAATTATGAGGGGGATGGATAGAGTTGACATGAATAGGCTTTTTCTATTGAGAGTGGGTGAGATTCAAACAAGAGGACATGAGTTGAGAGTTAAAGGGCAAAAGTTTAGGCGTAGGTAACATGAGGGGGAACTTCTTTACTCAGTGCGTGGCAGAAGTGGTTGAGGCCGGTTCGATGTTGGTATTTAAAGTTAAACTGGATAGATATTTGGACAGGAAAGGAATAGAGGATTATGGGCTGAGTGCAGGTCAGTGGGACTAGGTGAGAGTAAGAGTTCGGCATGGACTAGAAGGGCCGAGATGGCCTGTTTCCGTGCTGTAGTGATTATATGGTAATTGGGGGTGCTGTTTCACTAGATCAACTGGAGAAAGAAGCTGTATTCAAAAGTATACAGAGAAAGCAAAGCAGCTGCAATTTGTATGTGAAAATTCAGTTAATTTCTTTGTGGTGCTACGCTGGTGCTATTGCAATTTCTGCTGGGTCTATAGCACCAGCTAGCACCACCTTAGAGCCGCCCCTGACAAACGTGCCTGTCCAGGTAAACCCATTGTCTCAGCTTGCTCCTGCCCCACCGAACTCATTTCTGCATACCTTGGCACCGTATTATCCCCCCTTGTTCAATCCCTTACCACCTATATTCGTGACACTTCTCACGCTCTGAAACTTTTCGATGATTTTAAGTTCCTGGACCCCACCGCTTTATTTTCACCGTGGATATCCAGTCCCTATATACTTCCATCCCCCATCAGGAAGGTCTCAAAGCTCTCCACTTCTTTTTGGATTCCAAACCTAACCAGTTCCCCTCTACAACCACTCTCCTCTGTCTAGCGGAGTTAGTCCTTACTCTTAATAATTTCTCTTTTGGCCCCTCCCACTTTCTCCAAACTAAAGGTGTAGCCATGGGCACCCGTATGGGTCCCAGCTATGCCTGCCTTTTTGTTGGCTTTGTGGAATAATCTATGTTCCAAACCTATTTTGGTATCTGTCCCCCACTTTTCCTACGCTACATCGACGACTGCATTGGTGCTGCTTCCTGCATGCATGCTGAGCTCGTTGACTTCATCAAATTTGCCTCCAATGTTCACCCTGCCCTCAAGTTTACCTGGTCCATTTCCGACACCTCCCTCCCCTTTCTGGATCTTTCTGTCTCTATCTCTGGAGATAGCTTATCTACTGATGTCTACTATAAGCCTATGGACTCTCACAGCTACCTGGACTATTTCTCTTCCCACCCTGTCTCTTGCAAAAATGCCATCCCCTTCTCGCAATTCCTCCGTCTCCGCCGCATCTGCTCTCAGGATGAGGCTTTTCATTCCAGGACGAAGGAGATGTCTTCCTTTTTTAAAGAAAGGGGCTTCCTTTCCTCCACCAACTCTGCTCTCAAACGCATCTCTTCTATTTCACGCACATCTGCTCTCACCCCATCCTCCCGCCTCCCCACTAGGAATAGTGTTCCCCTTGTCCTCACCTACCACCCCACCAGCCTCTGAGTCCAAAATATAAATCTCAGTAACTTCCGCCTCCTCCAATGGGATCCCACCACCAAGCACATCTTTCCCTCCTCCCCCCTCTCTGCTTTCTGCAGGGATCGCTCCCTATGCGATTCCCTTGTCCATTTGCACCCCCCCCCCGCCATCCCTTCCCGCCGATCTCCCTCCCGGCACTTGTAAGTGGAACAAGTGCTACACATGCCCTTATACTTCCTCTCTCACCACCATTTAGGGCCCCAGACAGTCCTTCCAGGTGAGGCGACACTTTAGAGTTGTCAGAGCTGAGAAGGAGAGGATTTTTCAGATTTTTAAACGGCCAACTGATTGGAAGTGGAGGAGCTGAAGACAGTCAGTGAATGAGGAGATTATAGATAGTAGCTACAGGGAGGTAGTTACGCCAAAGGAGCAGAGCGCAGGTAATTGGGTCACTTTCAGGCGAGGGAAGAGGAAAGGGCAGGCAGAGCAGGGTTCCCCTGTGTCCATTCCCCTCAACAACAAGTATACCGATTTGGATACTGTTGGAGGGGATGACTTACTTGGGACAAGCTGCTGTAGCCGGATCTCTGGCAGTGCAGACGGGAGGGTGGAAGAAGAAGAGAGCAGTAGTGATAGGGGGCTCGATAGTTAGAGGTACAGAAAGGAGGTTCTGTGGTCGTGACAGAGACTCCCGGATGGTTTGTTGCCTCCCGGGTACCAGGGACAGCGATGTCTCTGATCGCGTGTACAGCATTCTGAAGAGGGAAGGTGATCATCCAGATGTCATGGTACACATCGGTACCAATGACGTAGGAAGAAAGAGTGAGGAGGTCCTGAAGAGTGAGTATAGAGAGCTTGGTAGGAAGTTGAAAAGCAGGACCTCGAGGGTGCTAATCTCAGGATTGCTACTTGTGCCATGTGCCAGTGAGGGTCAGAATAGGATGCTCTGGTGGATGAACAGGTGGCTGAGGAACTGGTGTAGGGGGCAGGGTTTCAGATTTCAGGATCATTGGGACCTCTTCTGGGGCAGGTGGGACCTGTACAAGAGAGACGTGTTACATTTGAACTACAAGGGGACCAATGTCCTTGCAGGGAGGTGTGTTAGTGCTATTGGGGAGGCTTTAAACTAGATTTGCAGGGGGATGGGAACCAGAGTGCCAGAGCAGATAGTGGAGCGGGGGTGAAAATAATTGATATTAAAAGTTCATGCAAACTCTCAAACAGAGGGATTGTGTGTGGTGGTAATAATCTTCTGAAGTGTGTCTATTTCAATGCCAGGAGTATGGTGGGGAAGGCTGGTGAGCTGAGGGCATGGATTGACACATGGAATTACGACATTATAGCCATTAGTGAAACTTGGCTGCAGGAGGGGCAGGGCTGGCAGCTTAATATTCCAGCGTTCCGATGTTTCAGATGTGATAGAGGCAGACGAATGAAAGGTGGGGGGGGCGGGGGTGGCATTGCTAGTCAGGGAAAATTTTACAGCAGTGCTCAGGCAGGACAGATTAGAGGGCTTGTCTACCGAGGCCATATGGGTGCAGCTGAGAAACAGGAAAGGTATGACCACATTAAGTGCTATAGAGCACCCAATAGTCAGCGAGAATTGGAGGAGCAAATCTACAGAGAGATAGCAGACAACTGCAGGAAACATAAAGTTGTGATAGTAGGGGATTTTAATTTTCCACATATTGATTGGGACTCCCATACTGTTAAAGGTCTAGACCGGTGAAAGTTTGTAAAATAGAGAGGATGCAATATTAGATCTCCTATTAGGAAACGAGTTAGAACTGGTGAGGGAAGTGTGTGTAGGGGAACACTTTGGTTGTAGTGATCATAACACCATTAGTTTCAACTTGATCATGGATAAAGATAGATCTGGTCCTCAGGTTGAGGTTCTAAACTGGAAAAAGGCCAAATTTAAAGAAATGAGAAAGGATCTAAAAAGCTTGGATTGGGACAGGTTGTTTTCTGGCAAGGATGTGATTGGTAAGTGGGAGGCCTTCAAAGGAGAAATTTTGAGTGCAGAGTTTGTTTGTTCCTGTCAGGATTAAAGGCAAAGTGAGTAAGAATATGGAACCTTGGTTCTCGAGGGATATTGGAACTCTTATAAAGAAGACGAGAGAGTTGTATAACATGTATAGAAAACAGGAAGCAAATAAGATGCTTGAGGAATAGAAAAAGTGCAGAAAAATACTTAAGAAAGAAATCAGGAGGGCTAAAAGAAGGTATGAGGCATGAGTCAAGGTGAAGGATAACCAATGAGCTTTTACAGGTATATTAAGAGCAAAAAGCTAGTAAGGAATAAAATCGGTCCTCTTGAAGATCAGAGTGGTCAGCTATGTATGGAACCAAAAGAAATGGGGGAGATCTTATTTTGTTTTTTTGCGTCTGTATTTACTAAGGAAATTGATATGGAGTTAATAGAAATAAGGCAAACAAGTAGTGAAGTCATGGAACCTATAAAAATTGAAGAGGAGGAGGTGCTTGCTATCGTGAGACAAATCAGAGTAGAAATATCCCCAGGACCAGACCGGATATTCCTTCGGACCTTGAAGGAGACTAGTGTTGAAATTGCAGGGTCCCTGGCAGATATGTTTGAAATGTTGGTGTCTATGGGTGAGGTGCCGGAGGACTGGAGGATAGCTCATGATGTTCCCTTGTTTAAAAAAGGCTCAAAAAGTAATCCGGGAAATTGTAGCCCGGTAAGTTTGACATTGGTAGTGGGTAAATTATTGGAAGGAGGACTAAGAGATAGGATCTACAAGTATTTGGATAGACAGGGACTTAATAGGGAGAGTCAACATGGCTTTGTGAGTGGTATGTCACGTTTAACAAATGTATTTGAGTTTTTCGAGGAGGTTACCAGGAAAGTGGATGTAGGGAAGGCAGTGGATGTTGTCTATATAGACTTCAGTAAGGCCTTTGACAAGGGAGTTTAGTTAGGAAAATTCAGTCGCTAGGTATACACAGAGAGGTGTAAATTGGATTAGACATTGGCTCAATGGAAGAAGCCAAAGAGTAGTAGTAGAAGATTGCTTCTCAGAGTGGAGGCCTGTGACTAGTGGTGTGCCGCAGGGATCAGTGCTGGGTCCATTGTTATTTGTCATCTGTATCAATGATCTGGATGATAATGTGGTAAATTGGATCAGCAAATTTGCTGATGATACAAAGATTGCAGGTGTAGTAGACAGCGAGGAAGGTTTTCAGAGCCTGCAGAGGGACTTGGACCAGCTGGAAAAATGGGCTGCAAAATGGCAGATGGAGTTTAATACAGACAAGTGTGAGGTATTGCACGTTTGAAGGACAAACCAAGGTAGAACATCCAGGGTAAATAGTAGGGCACTGAGCAGTACAGTAGAACAGAGGGATCTGGGAATACTGATACAAAATTCCCTAAAAGTGGCGTCACAGGTAGATAGGGTCGTAAAGAGAGCTTTTGGTACATTGGCCTTCATTAATCAAAGTATTGAGTATAAGAGCTGGATTGTTATGATGAGGTTGTATAAGGCGTGAATGGGCCAGTGAAGGAGTGGAACTTTGAGGCTTTGACTCGAGAGGCTTCGGCGAGAAGAGGCGGAGGACAAGCCAGCTTGCAGTTAGTTCTTACAATGTCTCCTGAGACAGTGATGTGCCTCTCATGTGAGATGTGGCAGTCTTGGGGGAGCTCCCCTCTCCCGCAGAGTCACATCTGCCAGAAGTGCATATGGCTGGGCGATCTGGAAGACTGTGTAAGGAATCTGGAGCAGCAGCTGGATGACCGTTGACTCATAAGGGAGAATGAGGCAGTCATAGATGAGAGCTACAGGGAGGTAGTCACACCTAGGCTGTCAGAAGCAGGTCGTTGGGTGACAGTCAGAGGGGGGAAAGCGAAGGTGAGCAGACAGGTAGTGCAGAGCACCCCTGTAGCCATTCCCCTGAATAATAAATTTACCATCCTGGATACTGTTGGTGGGGATGACCGACCAGGTGTGAGCCACGGTGGCAGGGCCTCTGGCACTGAGTCTGACCCTGTGGTGCAGAAGGGTGGGACGGAGAAGAGGAGAGCTGTCGTCATTGGAGACTCTATAGTCAGGGGAGCAGACAGGAGATTTTGTGGACGTGAGAAGGACACCCACATGGTTTGTTGCCTCCCAGGTGCCAGGGTCTTGGATGTCTCCGACCGGGTGCACGACATCATGGTACGAGAGGGAAAGCACCAGAAGTCGTGATACATGTTGGGACCAATGACACAGGCAGGAAGAGGGATGAGGTCCTGAAGTGTGAGTTTCGGGAATTAGGCAGAAGGCTGAAGAACAGGACCTCAAGGGTGGCGTTCTCAGGATTGCTGCCAGTGCTACGTGACAGTGATGGTAAGAATTGGAGGAGATGGCAGTTGAATGCGTGGCTGAGGAGTTGGTGCAGGGATCAGGGTTTTAGATTTTGAGATCATTGGGATCTCTTCTGGGGAAGGTGGGACCTGTACAGATTGGATGGGATGCACCTGAACTCGAGGGGGAGCAATATCCTTGCAGGTAGGTTTGCTAGCATGGTTCGGGAGGGTTTAAACTAATTTGCGAGGGGGATGGGACCCAGAGCGATAGAGCAGTGAAAGAAGTGCATGGAGTAAAGCCAGATCTAACATACAGAGAGGTTTTGAGGAAAGAGAAGCAGAATAAACGGTGTAAAGACAGTGACGTAGAAGGGCTGAAATGTGTGTACCTCAATGCAAGAAGCATCAGGAACAAAGGTGATGAACTGAGAGCTTGGATACATACATGGAATTATGATGTAGTGGCCATTACAGACTTGGCTGGCACCAGGGCAGGAATGGATTCTCAATACTCCTGGATTTCAGTGCTTTAAAAGGGATAGAGAGGGCAGAAAAAGGGGAGGAGGGGTGGCATTACTGGTCAGGGATACTATTACAGCTCCAGAAAGGGTGGGTAATGTAGCAGGATCCTCTTTTGAGTCAATATGGGTGGAAGTCAGGAACAGGAAGGGAGCAGTTACTGTGCTGGGGGTATTCTATAGGCCCCCTGGTAGCAGCAGAGATACAGAGGAGCAGATCGGGAGGCAGATTTTGGAAAGGTGCAAAAATAACAGGGTTGTTATCATGGGTGACTTTAACTTCCCTAATATTGATTGGCACCTGACTAGTCCCAAGGGTTTAGACGGGGCAGAATTTGTTAAGTGTGTCCAGGATGGATTCCTGTCACAGTATGTGGACAGGCCGACCAGGGGGAATGCCATACTAGATCTAGTACTAGGTAATGAACTGGGTCAGGTCACAGATCTCTCAGTGGGTGAGCATCTCGGAGACAGTGACCACCGCTCCCTGGCCTTTATAATTGTCTTGGAAAAGGATAGAATCAAAGAGGACAGGAACATTTTGAATTGGGGAAAGGCAAATTATGAGGCTATAAGGCTAGAACTTGTGGGTGTGAATTGAGATGATGTTTTTGCAGGGAAATGTACTATGGACATGTGGTCGATGTTTAGAGATCTCTTGCGGAATATAAGGGATAAATTTGTCCTGGTGCGGAAGATAAAGAATGGTAGGGTGAAGGAACCATGGGTGACAAGTGAGGTAGAAAATCTAGTCAGGAAGAAGAAGGCAGCATACATGAGGTTCAGGAAGCAAGGATCAGCTGGGTCTATTGAGGAATATTGGGAAGCAAGAAAGGAGCTTAAGAAGGGGATGAAAAGAGCAAGAAGGGAGCATGAGAAGGCCTTGGCGAGTAGGGTAAAGGAAAACCCCAAGGCATTCTTCAATTATGTGAAGAACAAAAGGATGACAGAAGTGAAGGTAGGACCGATTAGAGATAAAGGTGGGAAGATGTGCCTGGAGGCTGTGGAAATGAGTGAGGTCCTCAATGAATACTTTTCTTCGGTATTCACCAATGACAGGGAACATGATGATGGTGAGGACAATATGAGTGAGGTTGATGTTCTGGAGCATGTTGATATTAAGGGAGAGGAGGTGTTGGAGTTGTTAAAATACATTAGGACAGATAAGTCCCCGGGGCCTGACGGAATATTCCCCAGGCTGCTCCACGAGGCGAGAGAAGAGATTGCTGAGCCTCTGGCTAGGATCTTTATGTCCTCGTTGTCCACGGGAATGGTACCGGAGGATTGGAGGGAGGTGAATGTTGTCCCCTTGTTCAAAAAAGTTAGTAGGGATAGTCCGGGTAATTATAGACCAGTGAGCCATACGTCTGTGGTGGGAAAGCTGTTGGAAAAGATTCTAAGAGATAGGATCTATAGGCATTTAGAGAATCATGCTCTGATCAGGGACAGTCAGCATGGCTTTGTGAAGGGCAGATCGTGCCTAACAAGCCTGATAGAGTTCTTTGAGGAGGTGACCAGGCATATAGATGTGGGTAGTGCAGTGGATGTGATATATGTGGATTTTAGTAAGGCATTTGACAAGGTTCCACACGGTAGGCTTTTTCAGAAAGTTAGAAGGCATGGGGTCCAGGGAAGTTTGGCCAGGTGGATTCAGAATTGGCTTGCCTGCAGAAGGCAGAGGGTGCTGGTGGAGGGACTACATTCAGATTGGAGGATTGTGACTAGTGGTGTCCCACAAGGATCTGTTCTGGGACCTCTACTTTTCGTGATTTTTATTAACGACCTGGATGTTGGGGTAGAAGGGTGGGTTGGCAAGTTTGCAGATGACACAAAGGTTGGTGGTGTTGTAGATAGTGTATAGGATTGTCAAAGATTGCAGAGAGACATTGGTAGGATGCAGAAGTGGGCTGAGAAGTGGCAGATGAAGTTCAACCCGGAGAAGTGTGAGGTGGTACACTTTGGAAGGACAAACTCCAAGGCAGAGTACAAAGTAAATGGCATGATACTTGGTCGTGGAGGAGCAGAGGGATCTCAGGGTACATATCCACAGATCCCTGAAAGTTGCCTCACAGGTGGATAGGGTCGTTAAGAAAGCTTATGGGGTGTTAGCTTTCATAAGTCGAGGGATGGAGTTTAAGAGTCGCGATGTAATGATGCAGCTCTATAAAACTCTGGTTCGGCCACACTTGGAGTATTGTGTTCAGTTCTGGTCACCTCACTATTGGAAGGATGTGGAAGCATTGGAAAGGGTACAGAGGAGATTTACCGGGATGCTGCCTGGTTTAGAAAGTATGCATTATGATCAGAGTTTAAGGGAGCTAGGGCTTTACTCTTTGGAGAGAAGGAGGATGAGAGGAGACATGATAGAGGTGTACAAGATAATAAGAGGAATAGATAGAGTGGATAGCCAGCGCCTCTTCCCCAGGGCACCACTGTTCAATACAAGAGGACATGGCTTTAAGGTAAGGGGTAGGAAGTTCAAGGGGGATATTAGAGGAAGGGTTTTTTACTCAGAGAGTGGTTGGTGTGTGGAATGCACTGCCTGAGTCAGTGGTGGAGGCAGATACACTAGTGAAGTTTAAGAGACTACTTGACAGGTATATGGAGGAATCTAAGGTGGGGGCTTATATGGGAGAAGGGTTTGAGGGTCGGCACAACATTGTGGACCAAAGGGCCTCTGTACTGTGCTGTACTATTCTATGTTCTATAGATAGAGTGAATGCAAGCAGGCTTTTTTCACTGAAGTTAGGGGAGAAAAAAAAACAGAAGACATGGGTTAAGGGTGAAGGGGGAAAAGTTTAAAGGGAACATTTGGGGGTGGCTTCTTCACACAGAGAGTGGTGGGAGTGTGGCATGAGCTGCCAGATGAAGTGGTAAATGTGGGTTGTTTTTAACATTTTATAAAAGCTTGCACAGGTACATGGATGAGAGGTGTCTGGAGGGGTATGGTCCAGGTGCAGGTCAGCGGGACTAGGGAGAAAAATGGTTTGGCACAGCCAAGAAGGGCCAAAAGGCCTTTTTTTTGTGCTGTAAAGCTCTATGGTTCTCTGGTTCTATGCTCTATCATCTGATGATTTTACCTGTATTGTTTCAAATTCGCATTCTTCAGAATTTTATTTTCTCTGAAGGAAGCGGGTGTGACAGGGTCCTGAGTTACCCCTATGAACTGTGCTCCATTACCCCTGTGAACTGTGCTTTTGAAAAGAGAGAGAATTATTTAACATCGATATCTTGTTTTAAAGAGAGAGAGGGAGAGAGATGAAGACTAACTGTTGGACTGTCACTTTAAGGCACTGGAAGTAACTTCTGGATTTCTGCTGAGTTGGAGAGAGAGAGATGGCACTGAGCAGCTCGTAAGTTGCTATGGTAACTGAGGGCAGTTATTTGATGGACAATTGATGTTATGATTTATTCGGCAGTGTGTTGATACTTCCCAAGGACATGGCATGCTTTTCATTTCTTACACAGACAAAGGAAGGAGGAGTTATCTGAGTGACAGTTGATGCTCAGCACGGGAAGATAAAATTGAAGGTCAGATGATAGACCTCAGACACATGTTCTGGGACACTGAATGAGCTTTGTTGTGATCGCAGAAAAAGTGGGTTTTTGGAGGATCGATCAGGCAGATTGATCAGTGGCTCTTGCAGTGAAAAGGAAAGGCAGTGACCGGTGGGGAGTTGTCCATGTGTCCATCCTTGCCTGGGTGATAGCTCCACCACAGAAAACCGGTCCCCTTTCTTGTGGTCACAGTCGGTGACTTTTAAAGGATTTCCGAGGACGATGAGAAAATAGATGGCGTCACTCAACTGAAGACTCAAATCTCTCCCTCTCTCTCTCTCCATCACTACTCAACTCAATACCACGAACTGAACTGAACTGAACTTTACTCATCATCGTAAGACTGTATCTTTTTACCCCTAGACTTGAAGAAGCTTGCTTTTTCATACATATATTTCCATACTTACTGATATACTCTCTTTTATATATATAATGATTGCTAACCTGTTTGATTTATCTACATTTATATTACTGTATTGCGTAGTTACTAATAAATATTATTAGTTTATAGCAATGCTACACTCCAAAGTGTTTTCCCTCTCTGCTGGTTCTTTATTCCCGTCACAGGGTACGTTACAGGCTTGGAGTGCGCGGTGTCTCCTGGGTATATATATCGGTGGGTACGGGGTTAATAGTCACCATGGAGTGTTCAGGGTAGGGGCCCAGTGCTCCTGCGGGCGCCGGGTCGCGGATGGAGACTGTGTCCTCCCGCCCATCAGATAAAACCACATAGGCATACTGGGGGTTTGCATGAAGTAAGTGAACCCTCTCGATCATCGGGGAGTATTTATTGCTCCTCGCATACTTCCGGAGCAGCACTGGCCCTGGGGATGTCAGCCAAGTTGGTAGGGTGGTCCCGGTGGTCGACTTCCTGGGAAAAGAAAAGAGTTGCTCGTGAGGGGTGGCATTGGTGGACGTGCATAACAAGAAACGGATGGAGTGGAGTGCCTCAGGAAGGACCTCCTGCCAGCGGGAGACCGGCAGTCCCTTTGACCTGAGGGCTAAGAGTGTGGCTTTCCATACTGTGGCATTCTCCTTCTCCACCTGTCCATTCCCCCGGGGATTATAGCTCGTGGTCCTACTAGTTGCAATTCCCCTAGCCAGCAGGTATTGGCTAAGCTCGTCACTCATAAACGAGGACCCTCTGTCACTGTGGATATAGCATGGGTATCCGAACAGAGTGAAGAGCTTGTGCAGGGCTTTTATAACTGACGTAGTAGTGGTATTGGGGCAGGGGATGCCGAAGGGGAACCGCGAGTACTCGTCGATTACGTTAAGAAAGTACAAGTTGTGGTCGGTGGAGGGAAGGGGGCCCTTAAAGTCAACACTCAGTCGCTCAAAGGGCCGGGTGGCCTTGATTAGTTGTGCCTTTTCGGGTCGGTAGAAGTGCGGTTTGCACTCTGCGCAGACTTGGCAGTCCCTGGTCATCGTCCTGATCATCCTCAAGGGAGTAAGGCAGGTTTCGGGCTTTCATAAGGTGGAAAAGCCAGGTGACCCCTGGGTGGCAAAGATCTGCATGTAGGGCGTATAGCTGGTCGATCAGCGTGCTGGTGCACGTTCCCCAGGATAGGGCATCGGAGGGCTCTTTGAGCTTACCAGGCCGGTACATGATGTCATAGTTGTAGGTTCAGTTCTCCACCTCAGGATTTTATCATTTTTGATTTTGCCCCGCTGTTGGTTATTAAACATGAATGCGACTGAGCACTGGTCAGTCAGCAGGGTGAACTTTTTGCCGGTGAGATGGTGCCTCCAGTGCTTAATAGCTTCCACCATGGCCTGGGCCTCTTTCTCCACCGTGGAATGCCAAATGTTAGGGCCTTGAAGGCTACGGGAGAAGAACGCCACCGGTCTTCCTGCCTGGTTGAGGGTAGCAGCCAGTGCAAAGTCGGAGGCGTCACTCTCTAACTTGGAAGGGAATGGCCTCATCCACCGCGTGCATTGCTGCTTTGGCAATGTTCCCTTTTATGTGGCTGAAGGCTGTGCAGGCCTCGGCTGAGAAGGGGAATGTGGTGGACTTGACCGGGGGTGGGCCTTGTCTGTGTAGTTACAGACCCATTGGGCGGCAGGCTTTATCACTTCCTGCGCATTCCCTTCGGATATGAAAAGAAGCCCAGGCACCTCTTGAGGGCTCTGAGGGTGTTGGGAAGAGGGAGTTCCAACAGGGGACGCATACGGTCGGGGTCAGGGCTAATGACTCCATTCTCCACGACACACCCAAGGATAGCAAGTCGGGTGGTCCCAAACACACACTTGTCCTTGTTATAGGTGAGATTGAAAGCTTTGGCCGCTTGGAGAAATTTTTGGAGGATGTTGTCGTGATCCTGCCGGCTGTGACCGCAGATGGTGATGTTATCCAGATATGGGAACATGGCCTTCAGTTGGCACTAGTCCACCATCCGGTCCATTGCCCTCTGGGAGACAGATACACCATTTGTGACACCGAAGGGAATGCGCAGGAAGTGATAAAGCCTGCCGTCCGCCTCGAAGGCAGTGTGAGGGCGGTCCTCCCGGTGGATGGGGAGCTGGTGGTAAGCGGATTTTAGGTCTATGGTTGAGTACACCTTGTACTGTGCTATCTGATTGACCATATCCGCGACACGGGGTAGAGCTGTGTGAACCTATTGATGGTCTGGCTATAGTCCACGACCATCCTGTTTTTCTCCCTGTTCCGAACAACGACCACCTGGGCCCTCCAAAGACCTGTGCTTGCCTCAATGACCCCCTCCCTGAGCAGCCGCTGCACCTCCGACTTAATGAAGGCTCTGTCTCCCACGCTGTACCTCCTGCTTTTAGTTGCCACAGGTCTACAGTCGGGGGTCAGGTTGGCAAACAGCAGTGGGGGAGGGATTTTGAGTGGAGAGGCCGCAAGTGGTGTCCGTAGTGCTGCTGTCGGTATGGTGTTGAGTGGGATGTGCGGGTCAGTGTGTGGGGGTGGTCAGTAGCGGGGTATGTGACGTATTCCTAGAAAACTGAGGATTTCCGACAGTGATTGGTGGGCGGGGCCCGTCATATACATAGAACATAGAATAGTATAGCACAGTACAGACCCTTTGGCCCACAATGTTGTGCCGACCCTCAAACCCTGCCTCCCATATAAGCCCCCTGCTTAAATTCCTCCATATACCTGTCTAGTAGTCTCTTAAACTTCACTAGTGTATCTGCCTCCACCACTGTCTCAGGCAGTGCATTCCACGCACCAACCACTCTCTGAGTAAAAAAACCTTCCTCTAATATCCCCCTTGAACTTCCCACCCCTTACCTTAAAGTCATGTCCTCTTGTTTTGAGCAGTGGTGCCCTGGAGAAGAGGCGATGGCTATCCACTCTATCTGTAGCTCTTATTATCTTGTACACTTCTATCATGTCTCCTTTCATCCTCCTCCTCTCCAAAGAGTAAAACCCTAGCTCCCGAGACCTAGGTCATAAGAGTAAAGTCATACTCCATTGTCACGCTTTTCAGGTGGCTTTGGAAGTCGAGCCCCAATAGCACAGGGGCACACAGTTGATGCATGACCAGTAATGTAAAGTCTCGATAATCTGTGTCCTGCATCACTAGCGTCGCTACATAATCCCCTCCCCCCACCACCCCAGATGTCTGTTGTATGCAACCCGGAAGCCATGGCGACCCTCTGACACCGGCTGTATCGCGAGTCCGCAATGCTGCACTGTGTCCGGGTGGATAAAACTCGATGTGCTGCCCATGTCAAACAGGCAGCTTGCCCTGTGCCCCTCCACCAGGATGTCTATCATTGACCTTGCGAGCTGGTGGGGAGCGCTTTGGTCGAGGGTCATGGAGGCCAGAGTTGAGTTGCTGTCTTGGTCCGGCGCGGTAGGGTACCTGGTGAGCACCCGTGGGTTGTAGGCGGTGTGAGGTGGTGCCGACCAAGATGGCCGCCCCCATGTCTCGCACATGGTGGCAGCGTGCAGGCAAGATGGCGACGGCCAAGATGGTGACCCCCATGTCTCGCACGCGGCACTGCCCAATCCTGCTCGCGGTTTGGACTTATTGGCCTTGGAGCAGGTAGCTTCTCGGGCCGGGCAGCATTGCTGGTGGTGCTTCTCGGGTCCGCAGAAATAGCACTTCGCGGACTCGCGACTGGCGGCAGTTGAGGTCGATTCGCGGTGAGTTGCGGGGTCTGCGGCGTCCATGAGGCCGTCGGGAGATCGCGTGCCTGGAGAGCCTCAGAGTTGTGCAGAGCGGCCTCCAGCGTGTTGGCCAGCTCAATTGCTGAATGTAAGGTAAGATTGACGTGCATACACTGGCCTGGTCCCCGTGACGAAGGCATCTCTTACTAGGAGCTCCGCATGCTGTTCGGCCATCAGCCCCTGGCAAACACAGGCCCGCACGAGTGTCTGTAGGGCCGGGATGAGCTCAGCGCTTGACTCTCTGGGCCACTGCTGCCGCATCGCTAAGCGATGTCGCACGTAGATGGTGTTTACTGGCCACAGGTATTGTCTTCTGAGGGCGCTCATCGCACCGTTGTAGCTCCACTAGTCTCTAATCATTGAGTAGACCCATGGACTGACACTGGAGAGGAGAACTCTGCGCTTCGCGGCGGACTCAGTCACTTCAATCTCCTCCAGGTATGATTCGAAGCAGGCCAGCCAGAGCTCGAAAGCATTTCCGGCTTCAGGTGTTTGTGGGTCGAGGTTTAGCTTGATGTGTTCCATGCCGTAAAATTACTGTTAATAAAATTGATGCACTATCAATTACTCCAAAAGACTGGAAGTAGAGTAAATACTGAAAGGCTTTAATTAACAATAAAATGGATCCACGTCCATGCTGTATGTCTGTCCTGGACTGTGGGAGGAGCAGTGACACAATCGCCTTTATTCAGAGGTCTGTGGGAGGAGCCACAGGAGCAGTCAGCAGAGGGGCATGTCCAGGCATGTCCAGACAGGTAACCCAGTTACAGCCTATAAGCATGGTTTACCGCACTACCACTGAGAGTCTATAACTTCCAGGATTATCCCCGGTTCCCTTCTTGAATAATAGATCAACACTGACTGCTCACCAGTCCTCCAGGACCTCGCCAGTGGCTAGGGAGGGCACAAAGATATCGACCAAGGCCCCAGCACTCTCTTCACTTGCCTCAGTCGATAATCTGTGGTGTATCCCAACAGGCCCTGGGGTTATCCACCTTAATGCGATTTAAAAACCTGAAGCTACCTGCTTAGTTACTTCAAAATACTCGAGCATATTAATACTCTTCACCTTGATCTTCACATGCTTCACGCCTTTCTCTATGGTAAATATTGATGTAAAGTACTCATTATAAACCTCAGCCACATCCTTTGTATCCAACCAAATGTTCCCCTCCCCCTTTGTCCTTGAGTGGTCCCACCCTCTCCCATGTTATCCTCTTGCTCCTGATGTAATTATAGAATGGTTTCAGATTCTCTTTAATCATACTTGCCAAGGAGATTTTATGGGCTGTCATGGCTTTCCTAATTCTCCTCGAGTTTTTTTTATTTCTTGGAGTTCTTTTCTGGCTTCATATTAATCCTCCAAGTCTCTGTTTGATTTTAGCTTCCTAAGCTTTACCTGCTTTCTGTTTTATTCTGGACTACATTCATGACATCCCTCAACATCCCTGGTTCTCTATCTTGCCATCCTTGTCCTTCCTTGTGACTGGAACATACCTATCCTGTACTCTGTGTAGTTAGGCTTCAAACACTGTCCACCTGTTGGATGTGGACTTGCCCAAAAACAGCTGTTCCCTGTTAACTCTCCCTCCTTCCTGCCTAATCTCTCGTAATTTGCCCTGCTCCAGTTTAATACTCACCCGCAAGGTCTATGTCCTGCTTGGTGGTGCAATAATATCAGCACCGGACTCTGGAGCGAAGGTGCTCGAGTTCGAATCCAAGTCGGGTTGAGTGTCGAGCTAGCAACTTGGCCTCCTGAAAACAAGAAGAGCTTGCTACAGAAACACCGTCATAACGGTGCCCTAATAACTCCACTGCCAAGTTAAGGGCTATTCTTCTTCTCTACTGCAAGGTCTATGCTTATTCCCCGCATTCTCCCCATACATTCCTATCCTGCATTCACTATAACATTACTTCCAGTCATAACTACCATTTCTGCCCTGGAGAAAAATTTCTATTTGTCCACTCGATCTACTGTCGGCCTTTGATCATCTTGTACACCTCGATCAAGTCAGCTCTCCTCCGCCTTTGCTCCAAAAAAGAAACACCCTCTCTCGCTCAAAGTATCATCAGAGCACATGCTCTGTGATCCAGGTAGCATCCTGGTAAACCTCCTCTGCACCCTCTCTATAGTTTCCGCATCCTTCCTATAATAAGGCGCTCAGAATTGAACACAATATTCCAAGTGTGGTCTAACCAGAAATTGTAGAGTTACAACATGACCTTGTGATTCGTCTTCTTAAACTGCCTATCAACGTGTGAAGAAACATTGTGGGATCTGTGGATATGGACCCTAACATCCCTCTGTTCCACCACATTGCTAACAATCCTGCTGTTACCCCTGTACTCTGCCTTCAAATTCATCCTTCCAAAGTGAATCAGTTTGCCCTTTTCTGTGCTGAACTCCATCTGGCACTCCTCATCCCTGTTCTGCATCCTGTCAATGTCCTGTTGTAAACTACGACAATCTTCTATAATAACCACAACTCGAGCAATCTCCATATCATCTGCAAACTTACGAATTCCATCCTTCCAGTTCCTCAAAGAAATAACTTATGGAAAAAATAACACGAAAAAACAGGGGATCACAGAACAGATCCATGCACGTCACCACTGGTTACCAACCTCCAAGGAGAAAACACTCTCTACATAATTATATTCTGCCTTATCTGGATAAAAAAAAAACAACTTTGAATACACCAGACAACTTTCCCTGGATACTGAAATAGCCTATCATGGTTAAACCTATCAAATGTCTTATTAAAATCCATTTTTACCAAATCAACATCTCTACCTTTATCAATGTGCTTTGTCATATCCTCACAAAATAAAATACAGCCTCTGATACATGACCTGCCTCTCTGAAAGCCATAATGACTACTTCAAATCAGGTCTCCAAATTCTCATAAATAATGTCTCTAAGAACCTTTTCCAATAGTTTGTATACAGAGGTAAGTCTCACTAGACTATAATTTTCAGAGTTATCTCTACTTTTTTTAAACAAAGGAATAATATTTTCCACATTCCAAAGCTCTGACACTATTTCTCTGGCCAGTGATAAAGCCAAGGGTGCAGCAATCTCTAACCCACGCTTCCCACGGTGACCTGGGGTATATTGCGACAACACCAGAGCACTTATCTATCCTGATGATTTTCAAAAGTTGCAGCACATCCTGGCTCTGAACCTCATCATGTTGTCTCACATCAGCCCGTTTAACGCTGTCTTCACAAACGTCACAATCTCGCTCACTGGTAAATACTGAAGTAAAGTCTTCATTCAGGACCTGCGCTACCTTCCCCGACCCCAGCACATGTTTAATTTTCTATCCCAGACCAGTTCCTATCTTCAAACTAGTCATCCTTCTTCACATAAATTAACAACGTCTTGGGCGTTTCCTTAATCTCAGTTGCTAATTCCTTTCTATCTCTCCTAATTCCATTTTTCTGTTCATCCTTGACTACCGTGTAACTCTTGCTTCCGAAACCTTAAATCAGCCTCTTGACGAGATGTTCCACATCTCTTGGCAGCCATAGTTCCTTATCCCTACCAACCTCAATGGGACAAACCTATCCAGAACCCCATGCAAGTGCTGCCGACAATGCTTTCACATTTCCGTTGTGCATTTCCCAGAGTGCATCTGTTCCCAATTTATGCTCTGAGGTTCCAATCTGGGATTATATTAATACCACTTCCCACAATTTATTACTTTGTGCCTGACACAAAGCTATGGAGAGAGACCGGGACAGTGGGATTCTTTTGGGGCTGATACGGGCTGTTAGACCAAAAGACCATAAGATATAGGAGCAGAAGTAGGCCATTCAGCCCATCGAGTTTGCTCCACCATTCAATCATGGGCTGATCCACTTCATCCAGTCATCCCCACTCCCCTGCTTTCACCCCATACGCTTTGATGCCCTGGCTAATCAAGAACCTATTTATCTCTGACTTAAATACACCCAATGACTTGGCCTCCACAGCCACTCATGGCAACAAATTCTACACATTTACCACCTTCTGACTAAAGTAATTTCTCCGCATCTCAGTTCTAAAAGGATGCCCTTCAATCCTAAGTCGTGCCCTCTTGTCCTAGAATCCCCTACCATGGGAAATAACTCTGCCCTATCTAATCTGTTCAGGCCTTTTAACATTTGGAATGTTTCTAGGAGATCCCCCCTCATTCTCTTGAACGCCAGGGAATACAGCCCAAGAGCTGCCAGACGTTCCTCATACAGTAACCCTTGCATTCCTGGAATAATTCTTGTGAATCTTCTCTGAACCCTCTCCTATGTCATAGTCATACTTTATTGATCCCAGGGGGAAATTGGTTGTCAGTATATTCTTTCTAAAATAAGCCCAAAACTGCACTAAGTGTGGTCTCATGAGTGCCTTATAGAGCCTCAACATCACATACCTGCTCTTATATTCTATACCTCGAGAAATGAATGCCAACATTGCATTCACCTTCCTCACAACCGGATCAACCTGGAGGTTAACCTTTCGGGCTATATTGCACAAGGACTCCCAGGTCCCTTTGCATCTCTGCATTATGAATTCTCTCCCCATCTAAATAATAGTCTGCCCGTTTGTTTCTTCCACCAAAGTGCTTGGCCATACACTTTCCAACATTGTATTTCATTTGCCACTTCTTTGCCCATTACCCTAAACTAGCCAAGTCTCTCTGCAGGTTCTCTGTGTCCTCAACACTACCAGCTCCTCCACCTATCTTTGTATCATTGGCAAATTTAGCCACAAATCTATTAATACCACACTCCAAATTATAGACATACATCGTAAAAAGTAAGGGTCCCAACATCGACTCCTGTGGAACTCCACTGGTAACCGGCAGCCAGCCAGAATAGGATACCTTTATTCCCACTCTCTGTTTTCTGCAACCAGCCAATGCTCCACCCACGCTAGCAACTTCCCTGTAATTCCATGGCCTCTTATCTTGCTAAGCAGTCTCATGTGCGGCGCCTTGTCAAAGGCCTTCTGAAAATCCAAGTACACCACATTTACTGCATCTCCTTTGTCTACCCTACTTGTAATTTCCTCAAAGAATTGCAGTTGGTTTGTCAGGAAGAATTTTCCTTTCAGGAAACATACTGGTTTTGGCCTGTCTTGTCATGTGCCTCCAGGTAATACATAATCTCATCCTTAACAATCAATTTCAACAACTTCCCAACCACTGATGTCAGGCTAACAGGTCTATAGTTTCCTTTCTGCTGTCTCCCGCACTTCTTAAATAGTGGGGTAACATTTCCATTTTTTCCAGTCATCCAGTACAATCCTAGAATCTATCGATTCTTGAAAGATCATTGTTAATGCTTCCACAATCTCTTCAGCTACTTCCTTCGGAACCCAAGGGTGTATTCCATCAGGTCCAGGAGATTTATTTACACTCAGACCATTAAGCTTCCTGAGCACATTCTCAGTCGTAATTTTCACTGTACAAACTTCACTTCCTTGACACTCTTGAATGCCCGTATATTGCAGACGTCTTCCACTGTGAAGACTGATGTAAAATATGTATTCAGTTTCTCTGCCATCTCTGCATCTCTCGTTATAATATCTCCAGCGTCATTTTGTATTGTCTTATATCTACCGTCGACTCTCTTTTAGCCTTTATACTGTATACTTAAAAAAGCTTTTAGTATCTTCTTTGATATTAGTCGCCTCCTTCCTCTCATAATTCATCTTTTCCTTCCGAAAGACCTTCCTAGATTTCTTCTGCAAAGTTTCAAAAGCTCTCCAATCCTTTATCTTCCCACCAGCTCTGGCTTCCTTGTATACCCTCTCTTTTGCTTTTACTTTGGCTCTGACTTCACTTGTCAGCCACGGTAGTGTCCTTCCTCCCTTTGAAAATTTCTTCTTATTTGGAAAAAAATAATCTGTCTTGCACTTCCCTCATTTTTTTGCGGAAACTCCAGCCATTGCTGCACTGTTGCCCTTCTGCAAATGACCTTTTCCAGTCAACTTTGGCCAGGTCCCCTCTCATACCATTGTAATTTCTTTTATTCCACTGAAATACCGACAGATTGGATATTATTTTTCCCCCTCAAATTTTAATGTGAACTCGATCATATTGTGGTCACTGTTCCCTACGGGTTCATTAACCTTAAGCTCCCTTAACACCTCCGGATCATGCACAACACCCAAGTCGGCACAGCCGATCTCCCAGTCGGCTTAACAATGAGCTGTTCTAAAAAGCCATCCCTTAGACATTCTACAAATTCTCTCTCTTGAGGTCCAGTATGGACCTGGTTTTCCCAATCCACATTCTTGTTAAAATCCCCAACGATTATCATGACATTGCCTTTCTGACATGCCTTTTTCATCTCTTGCTAAATTTGCAATCCACATCCCAGCTGCTGTTTTTAGGCCTGTATACAACTGTCATTAGGGTTCTTTTACCCTTGCCATTTCTTAATTCAACCCATAGAGGCTCTACTCCTTCCAATCCTATGTCATCTCTTTCCAATGATTTAATATTATTTCTTGTACACAGGGCCACACCATTTGCCTACTAACCTATCTTTCTGATACACTGTATATCCTTGGATGTTCAGCTCCCAATGGCAGCCATTCTTTAGCCAAGTTTCACAAGTGGCCACAATGTCATATTTGCCAATCTGTAGCTGAATTTCAAGATCATCCATTTTATTCCTTGTGCTGCATGCATTCAAATACACTGTACAACACTCTCAGTCCAGTATTTGTTGTTTTCTGTTTTAATTGCACCACAACTCTATTGTCCTGTAACTCAGGCCACTGGCTTTGATTAAACTTTATCTCCTGCCTGTTCTTCCTATAATCTCTGTTGCACGCTATCTTTGATTTATTTCTGTTTTCTCCTTCCTCAGCCTAATCACTCTGGTTCCCATCCCCCTGCCAAATTCGTTTAAACCCTCACTAACAGCTTTATTAAATGTGCCCGCTGGGATATTGGACCCCTTTGGGTTCAGGTGTAACCCGTCCTTTTTGTACTGGTCGTACCTCCCCCAGAAGACGCCCCAATGATCCAGGAATCTGAAGCCCTGCCCCCTACACAAGTCTCTCAGCCACACATTAATACACCTGATCGTGCTATTCTTTCATCGCTAGCCTGTGGCGCAGGCAGCAATCCTGAGATTACTACCCCAGATGTCCACAGGGGTCTGTGTTGGCAATGTTTCTTTTTACTTTCTATGTCAATGTATTGGATGACAGTATTGATGGCCCTGTGGCCAAATTTACAAATGAAGTTGAATATTGAAAGGACTGGATAGAGAGGTCGTGGAGGGCTATAGTATCTCGTTATCACAATGCCATAAATACAACTTAAATATATAAACGATAGGCTTGCTCCCTGGCTTGAGATTCTAAATTGGAGAATGGCGCTTTATTCACAAAATCCTCATAACCCACAGTGACTGTACACTGATCCCAGCAATGGAACCCGCCACTGCAGCCCCACAGTGCACTATGTACTGATTGCAGAGCTACCAAGTTGCAGGTGAATAGCCTCCCCACCCCCAACTCCACTCTTTCTGCATCACCAGCAGAATGGGCCATCTCACATCTCGCTGCCCCCGCCAGGCCATTAAACTGTGAACAACTGTGGTCAGGGACTGATCTCTGGGGTACTCCAAACGTTACCCTCTTCCAGTCTGAAAATAACCCACTCATCCAGCCACACACTACCGGCAGTTTATCGATCTCCAAAGAAAAAGCCTGATAACCTACTCCTGAGGTTCAATACCATTGCTGATTCTGAGTTTACCACCGTCAAATGCCAGGAGGGACATAATACTCAGAAAGTCTCTAGTCGCAGCCGTGTAAATAAACTGTGCTCTTTGTAGGTGTGTGGCGCATGGTCAGAATGCGAAGGAGACAGAGAAACTGAGCCAAGTCACAGACTGATGAAGGGGAGGAATAATCCATTTTGATACAGAGAGGGAAGCAAAGAGTTTGATATTGTGCCTGATGCTGGAACTGTAGCCAGTTAGAAGATGAAGTCTTGTTCCTCCAAATTGTTTTGAGCTGTGACAGTGTTTTTATCAGAAGGCACCATGGAGACTAAAATTATCTGAGTTGAAATATTGAAATACTGACGTGCTTTGTAAACTTTTAACAGTGTAGAAAAGTCAAATGATTTGTGTATGGGAATCACAAACACAACAGCACGTTAGTTCCGCTGTATCTGTCAGTTACCAGCGCTTGAATGCCACCGATCTTTGAATGTTGAGGCGAAGATGCTGGAGCAGACAGCGCCCCACTCGCTACAAGGAGAGCCCGATCACGTGTCCATGTCCGTGATCATTTCTGTCCAGAGTGAGCAAAGAGTTTTACTTAATCATCCCAGCTGCTGCAACACCAGGAACTTCACATCAGGGAGGAAGTTCAAATCAGTGTTAAATGCTTAACCATCACGGTGACTGAAGGCAGCTGCAGGTTCAAGAGGGACTGTTACTGTCAGATTCTGCAGTTCTTGCGGCTGCTCATCGCACCCAGGACTGAACCCTAGTTACCGAGCATTGGAGGAGTCTGTTGTGCTGATGTTAGCCCTAAACTAGACTGATGCTTAATACCGTGGATCTGTGAAAGATAAATCAGTTCTGTATCAAATCCCTTGTCGCAGACCACTCAGTACATCTGGACCCTGCCCATGTTTCTGTTCCAGTATTTTAAAATCTATCCCTGCTGCTCCCCTCTCACTCTCCCTCTGATGACAGGTTGCAACTAGTCACCACCCCGTCGGGAAAAAGCTTTCCCTTGAATTTCATAGAATCATATAAATCTACAACACATTACAGGCCTTTCGGCCCAAAATGTTTAGCCAATCATGTAACCTACTCTAGAAACTGCCTAGAATTACCCTACTACATAGCCCTCTATTTTTCTAGGCTTCATGTACCAATCTAAGAATCTCTTAAAGTACCTTATTGAATTCGCCTCCATCACCGTCACTAGCAGTGCATTCCACACACTTGCCACTCTTTGTGTAAAAAACTTACCTCTGACATCTGCCTTGCAACTAATTCCAAGCACCTTAAAACCATGCCCCCTCGCGTTAGCCATTTCCGTCCTGGGAAAAAGCCTGTGGCTATCCACACGATCAATGACTCTCATCATCTTATACTCCTGCGTGAATTCTCTGAATGATTTTCTCCGGCCTGAATAAGACGATGAGCTCACTGTGGTTTTGACTTTCCCCAGGGCTCCGGACTAAGGTGGTTAAACTCCTTCTTCCCTGCTCTTTTCAATATTTTAGGTTATTTTCACCAATTTCAATGGACCGTGCCTCAAGCAGCTGAGTTGTTGCAATGTGTCTCTGAAGTCTGACAGCAGACTGGAGAGTGAATCTTCGATGGAGCAGAGTCAGAAACTAACGAGTTGGCAGCCTGCATCAGGGCTTTGGGGCTCCATAAATAGTTTACAAGGAGGAGGAGGAAGAAGAGGAATCAGGCCAGCAGGATGTAGCTACAAATGAACGATCAAAAACACTTGGAAACTGGTTGATCGAAAAAAAAGGTGGTTAATTTCTGCAAAATACCGTTGGAAGTCAACAGATTAGGCAGCAAATGTGGAGAGGAATAAATAGACAACATTTAGGACGAGCCCCTTCAGCATGTCTAGACTGTGTACTCCTCTGCTTAGTTGCTGCCTGAACTGCAGAATTCCTCTAGCATTTTGTGTGTATGTGTCTACATTTCCAGCAACAGCAGAATCTCTTGTGTTTTTAATCGGCATCTTGTGTTATATATCTGCTTAAGAAGGTTCTACTTTGGCATTAGACACGCGGAAATTTGCTGATATTTAGCGTATTGTTTATGGGAGCTTCTTTCTGCGTTAAAAGAGCTGCTGATTTTTCTACACAAAAAAAAACTAAGTACAGTATGGACATGGAACCGGTGCTTGTAGAAACTTTTAATGGCACCATGATTACCCAGAAAGCTCTGCGTTACTTTTTTCGCTATCGCTGAAGCACCGATCGAATGCGCAGGCGTCAGGGTACCGGAAGTTCCTGAATTTCGCGCACGCGCGCAGTATACAAAAGGGCCTCGGTGGATCAGCTGAAGGTAAGAGCTGTTTTACGCCGCTTGAGGGACAATTGCTGTGAGCTCCGGACACCGTAGGTCCACAATCCCGGCACAGTCCTGTTCTCGTCCCTCTCGCTCAGTCCCACGATCCGTACACGGGCCCCGGGGAGCTTCCGACTGATGAGGGAATGGGAACCGATGGATCTCAGACAGAGCTGAGCTACAGCTATCTAAATGCAAGGATTGGGGACTCGGAGAAAGGGAACAAAATCTTTTACATCACCAGGTGAGAAAATCACCTTTGTTCTACCTCCAATCACAAACAAGAGAAAATCTGCAGATGCTGGAAATCCAAGCAACACACAAAATGCCGGAGGTACTCTTTTCCATGGAGTACTTTTTGGAAGGGGTGATAGATTTGACATGAAGAGGGGTGAGTTACACCCGAGGTGCAGGACAGGAAACTGGGTGAGAGTCAGGAAGGGGAATGAGGTTAAATAGCCATCGCAGAGTACTCTTGTGGCCATCCCACACAACAACTGGTGGACCACTTTAGAAACTGTTGTGGGGGGGGGGATTATCTAGCAGAGGAGTGTCAAATGGGTGATAGGGGATTAAAACTAGCAGAGGTCTAATATCCTCGTGGTAACATAGAAACATAGAGAATAGGTGCAGGAGCAGGCCATTCGGCCCTTTGAGCCTGCACTGCCATTCAGTATGATCATGGCTGATCATTCAACAAAGAACCCTGTACCTGCTTTCTCTCCATACCCCGATCCCTTTAGCCACAAGGGCCATATCTAACTCCCTCTTAAATATAGCCAATGAACTGGCCTCAACTGTTTCCAGTGGCAGAGAATTCCACAGATTCACCACTCTCTGTGTGAAAGGCTTGCTAGTGCTAGTGTGTGGTGGGGGTGGTGTTGGTTAAACTAAAGTTGCAGGGGGGATTGGAGTCAGAATGCTAGAACAGATAGTGGAGAGGGTGACTTGAAATGAATTGACTTTATTACTTATATCCTTCATAGACATGAGAAGTAGAAATCTTTACATTACCTCTCCATCTAAATGTGCAATGTGTAATTTATAATAAATAGTTTGTACATAGGACAGTCATTATAACATAGAAATACAATTGTATCAGCATGAATTAATCAGTCTGATGGCCTGGTGGAAGGAGCTGTCCAGCAGCCTGTGGGGCATGGCTTTTATGCTGCGGTACCATTTCCCGGATGGTAGCAGCTGGAACAGTTTGTGGTTGAAGTGACTCAGGGCCCCCAGTGATCCTTCGGGACTTTTGCACACTTGTTTTTGTAAGTGTCCCGAATAGTGTAAAGTTCACATCTACAGATACCCTGGGCTTTCCACACCACTCTCTGTAGAGTCCTGCAGTTGAGGGAAGTACAGTTTCCATACCACCAATAATGCTCTCAATTGTGCCCCTGTAGAAAGTTCTTAGTATTTGGGACCATACCAAACTTCTTCAACCATCTGAGGTGAAAGAGGCACACAGCCACATACCACACAGCCAGTATGTACAGACCACATGAGATCCTCGGTGATGTTTATGCCGAGGAACTTAAAGCTGTTCATCCTCTCAACCCCAGATCCATTGATGTCAATAGGGGTTAGCCTGTCTCCATTCCTCCTGTGATCCACAACCAGTTCCTTTGCTCCCATGACATTGAGGGAGAGGTTGTTTTCTTGACACCCAGACAGATGTTGTTCAGATCTCAGATAAAGTCAACAGTCAAAAGGTTGAGCATGGTGCAATGACTGTCCTGAGCTGTGTGTATCACAATGCAAGAAGCATCGTTGGAAAGCCAGGTGAGCTCAGGACATGGAATCATGATATTGTAGCCATTACTGGGACTTGGTTGCACTCAGTACTCTGAGAGATTTAGAGGAACAACTTTGTAGAGCTCGCAGAATATGCCAATAAACAACGCGTGATATAGTAAGTGATTTTAACTTTCCATATATTGACTGGGACTCCCATATTGTAAAAGGACGAGATGGGGTAGAGTTTGTCAAATGTGCCCTTAATCAGTACGTAGAATTCCCGATGTAGAAGCGTGCAATAAGCTATTAGGAAATGATCCAGCATTAGTGACAGAAGTTGGTGTATGGGAACACTTTGTATCTAGTGATTGAAATGACTTAAGATTCCAAGTAAATAAGGAAAAAGAGAGGGCTGGACCATGGGTTTAGATTCTAAATTGGAGAAAGTTCAATTTTGATGGTATCAGAAAGGATCTGACAAGTGTGGATGGGACAGGCTGTTTTCTTGCAAAGGAGTACTTGGTAAGTGGGAGTTCTTCAGAAGAGAAGTTTTGAGGGTGTAGAGTTTGTATGTGCCTGTCAAACTAAAAGTTAAAAGGTTACTGGTGCAGGGAATCTTGGTTTTCAAGCGATATTGAGGCCCCGGATATTTTGTTCCTCTAAATGCCTCAGACTGTTGGGTGCTACCAAGACTCATTAATGACTACAATATCAAAATTCCATGCCCTGAGCTCATCCGACTTTTTTCAATCATCTTCTGTTGGCTTTTATGTTGGCTTTGGCTTCTCATTTCAGCCACGGTTGTGTCCTCCTGCCTTTCCAGTGCTTCCACTTCTTTGGGATGTGGCGAACACTCAGCTCCCAAATTGCTCCCAGAAACTCCAGTCATTGCTGCTCCTTTGTCCCTCCTACCTTTTCCCTTCCAAACAAGTTTGTCCAGCTTCTCTGTCATAGAAACATGGAGAAGTTCAGTACGGAAACAGGCTATTTGGTTCATCTATTCAATGCCGACAAAACATTTAAGCTGTCTAATACAACTACCTGGACCATCACCCTCCATACCCCTACCATCCAGGCTCCCATCCAAACTTCTTTCAAATGGTGAAATTGAGCTCATATTCACCACGTGTTGGCATCTCATTCCACACTCACAACCATTTCAGTAAAGGGCTTTTCCAAATGTTTCTGTTAAATTTTCACCTTCCCCAGTTACCCGTGACCTCTGGTTATCGTCCCACCCAACCTCAGTGGAGAAAGCTGCTTGCATTTACCCTATCTATACCCTCATAATTTTGTATATTTCTAACAAATCAAGTCACTTTTTTTGTCATTTCGACCATAAACTGCTGGTACAGTACACAGTAAAAATGAAACAACGTTCCTCCAGGACCATTGTGCTACATGAAAGAACACAAAACTACCCAAGACTAGGTGAGACAACTCAGTGCTACACGAGACTACGTAAAACAACACAAAAATCTACACTAGACTACAGACCTACAAAGGATATATAAAGTGCACAAAACAGTGCAGGGCAGTACAATAATTAATAAACAAGACATTAGGCACAGTAGAGGACAAATAATAAATGATGTAGATGTCAGTCTAGACTCTGAGTATTGAGTCTGATGGCTTGGGGAAAGAAACTGTTGCTCAGTCTGGTCGTGAGAGCCCGAATGCTTCGGTACCTTTTGCCAGATAGCAGGAGGGAGAAGAGTTTGTATGAGCGGTGCATGAGGTCCTTCACAATGCTGTTAGCTTTGCGGGTGCAGCGTGTGGTGTAAATGTCTGTAATGGCGGGAAGAGAGACGCCGGTGATCTCAGCTGACCTCACTATCTGCTGCAGGGTCTTGCGATCCGAGACGGCGCAATTTCCGAACCAGGCATTGATGCAGCTGCTCAGGATGCTCTTGATACAACCTCTGTAGAATGTGGTGAGAATGGGGGGTGGGAGATGGACTTTCCTCAGCCTTCGCAGAAAGTAAAGATGCTGCTGGGCTTTCTTGGCTATGAAGCTGGTGTTGAGGGACCAGGTGAGATTCTCCGCCAGGTGAACACCAAGAAATTTGGTGCTCTTATCGATCTCAACGGAGGAGCTGTCAATGTTCAGTAGAGATTGGTCGTTCCGTGTCCTCCTGAAGTCAACAACAATCTCTTTTCTATGTTCTATGTTCGTGACACTTCTCACGCTCTGAATTTTTTCAATGATTTTAAGTTCACTGTCCCCCACCGCTTTATTTTCACCATGAATGTCCAGTCCCTATATACCTCCATCCCCCACCAGGAAGGTCTCAAAGCTCTCTGCTTCTTTTTGGATTCCAGACATAACCAGTTCCTGTCTACCACTATTCTCCGTCTAGCGGAATTAGTCCTTACTCTTAATAATTTCTCCTTTGGCTCCTCCAACTTCCTCCAAACTAAAGGTGTAGCTATGGGCACCCGAATGGGTCCCAGCTATGCCTGCCTTTTTGTAGGGTTTTTGGAGCAATCTATGTTCCAAGCCAATACTGGTATCTGTCCCCCACTTTTCCTTCGCTACATCGACGACTGCATTGGCGCTGTTTCCTGCACGCATGCTGAGCTCGTTGACTTCATCAAATTTGCCTCCAACTTCCACCCTGCCCTCAAGATTACCTGGTCCATTTCCGACACCTCCCTCTCCTTTCTAGATCTTTCTGTCTCTATCTCTGGAGACAGCTTATCTACTGATGTCTACTATAAGCATACTGACTCTCACAGCTATCTGGACTATTTCTCTTCTCACCCTGTCTCTTGCAAAAATGCCATCCCCTTCTCGCAATTCCTCCGTCTCCGCCGCATCTGCTCTCAGGATGAGGCTTTTCATTCCAGGATGAAGGAGATGTCTTCCTTTTTTAAAGAAAGGGGCTTCCCTTCCTCCACCATCAACTCTGCTCTCAAACGCATCTCTCCCATTTCACACACATCTGCTCTCACCTCATCCTCCTGCCACCCCACTAGGAATAGGTTCCCCTTGTCCTCACCTACCACCCCACCAGCCTCCAGGTCCAATATATAATTCTCTGTAACTTCTGCCACCTCCAACGGGATCCCACCACGAAGTGCATCTTTCCCTCCCCCCCCCTCTGCTTTCCGCAGGGATCGCTCCCTACGGAACCCCCTTGTCCATTCGTCCCCCCCATCGCTTCCCACCGATCTCCCTCCTGGCACTTACCCTTGTAAGCGGAACAAGTGCTACACCTGCCCTTACACTTCCTTCCACACCACCATTCAGGGCCCCAGACAGTCCTTCCAGGTGAGGCGACACTTCACCTGTGAGTTGGCTGGGGTGATATACTGCGTCCGGTGCTCCCGATGTGGCCTTCTATATATTGGCGAGACCCGACGCAGACTGGGAGACCGTTTCGCTGAACACCTACGCTCTGTCCACCAGAGAAAGCAGGATCTCCCAGTGGCCACACATTTTAATTCCACATCCCATTCCCATGCTGATATGTCTGTCCACGGCCTCCTCTACTGTAAAGATGAAGCCACACTCAGGTTGGAGGAACAACACCTTGTATTCTGCCTGGGTAGCCTCCAACCTGGTGGCATGAATATTGACTTCTCTAACTTCCGTTAATGCCCCACCTCCCCTTCTTACCCCATCGCTTATTTATTTATTATTTATTATTTTTTTCCCTTTCTTTCTCTTTTTTTTCTCCCACTGTCCCTCTCACTATATCTTCCTCTGGTGCTCCCCTCCCCCTTTCTTTCTCCCTTGGCCTCCCGTCCCATGATAGAACATAGAACATAGAATAGTACAGCACCTTACAGGCCCTTTGGCCCACAATGTTGTGCCAACCCTCAAACCCTGCCTCCCATATAAGCCCCCACCTTAAATTCCTCCATATACCTGTCTAGTAGTCTCTTAAACTTCACTAGTGTATCTCCCTCCACCACTGACTCAGGCAGTGCATTCCACACACCAGACCACTCTCTGAGTAAAAAACCTTCCTCTAATATCTCCCTTGAACTTCCCACCCCTTACCTTAAAGCCATGTCCTCTTGTATTGAGCAGTGGTGCCCTGGGGAAGAGGCGCTGACTATCCACTCTATCTATTCCTCTTATTATCTTGTACACCTCTATCATGTCTCCTCTCATCCTCCTCCTCTCCAAAGAGTAAAGCCCTAGCTCCCATAATCTCTGATCATAATCCATACTCTCTAAACCAGGCAGCATCCTGGTAAATCTCCTCTGTATCCTTTCCAATGCTTCCACATCCTTCCTATAGTGAGGCAACCAGAACTGGACGCAGTACTCCAAGTGTGGCCTAACCAGAGTTTTATAGAGCTGCATCATTACATTGCAACTCATAAACTCTATCCCTCGACTTATGAAAGCTAACACCCCATAAGCTTTCTTAACTACCCTATCCACCTGTGAGGCAACTTCCAGGGATCTGTGGACATGTACCCCCAGATCCCTCTGGTCCTCCACATTACCAGGTATCCTGCCATTTACTTTGTACTCTGCCTTGGAGTTTGTCCTTCCAAAGTGTACCACCTCACTTCTCTGGGTTGAACTCCATCTGCCACTTCTCAGCCCACTTCTGCATCTTATCAATGTCTCTTTGCAATCTTTGACAATCCTCTACACTATCTACAACACCACCAACCTTTGTGTCATCTGCAAACTGGCCAACCCACCCTTCTACTCCCACATCCAGGTCGTTAATAAAAATCACGAAAAGTAGAGGTCCCAGAACAGATCCTTGTGGAACACCACTAGTCACAACCCTCTAATCTGAATGTACTCCCTCCACCACGACCCTCTGCTTTCTACAGGCAAGTCAGTTCTGAATCCACGTGGCCAAACTTCCATGAATCCCATGCCTTCTGACTTTCTGAATAAGCCTACCGTGTGGAACAATAGACAATAGGTGCAGGAGTAGGCCATTCGGCCCTTCGAGCTAGCACCGCCATTCAATGTGATCATGGCTGATCATCCACTATCAGTATCCAGTTCCTGCCCTATCCCCATAACCTTTGATTCCGCTATCTTTAAGAGCTCTATCCATCTCTTTTTTGAAAGCATCCAGAGACTTGGCCTCCACAGCCTTCTGGGGCAGAGCATTCCATATATCCACCACTTTCTGAGTGAAAAAGTTTTTCCTCAACTCCGAACCTTGTCAGATGCCTTACTAAAATCCATGTAGATCACATCCTGTGCACTACTCTCATCTATATGCCTGGTCACCTCCTCAAACAACTCTTATCAGGCTTGTTAGACATGATCTGCCCTTCACAAAGCCATGCTGACTGTCCCTGATCAGACCATGATTCTCTAAATGCCCATAGATCCTATCTCTAAGAATCTTTTCCAACAGCTTTCCCACCACAGATGTAAGGCTCACTGGTCTATAATTACACGGACTATCCCTACTACCTTTTTTGAACAAGGGAACAACATTCGCCTCCCTCCAATCCTCCGGTACCATTCCTGTGGACAACGAGGACAGAAAGATCCTAGCCAGAGGCTCAGCAATCTCTTCTCTCGCCTTGTGGAGCAGCCTGGGGAATATTCCGTCAGGCCCCGGGGACTTATCTGTCCTAATGTATTTTAACAACTCCAACACCTCCTCTCCCTTAATATCAACATGCTCCAGAACATCAGCCTCACTCATATTGTCCTCACCATCATCAAGTTCTCTCTCATTGGTGAATACCAAAGAGAAGTATTCATTGAGGACCTCGCTCACTTCCACAGCCTCCAGGCACATCTTCCCATCTTTATCTCTAATCGGTCCTACCTTCACTCCTGTCATCCTTTTGTTCTTCACATAATTGAAGAATGCCTTGGGGCTTTCCTTTATCCTACTCGCCAAGGCCTTCTCATGCCCCCTTCTTGCTCTTCTCAGCCCCTTCTTAAGCTCCTTTCTTGCTTGCCTATATTCCTCAATAGACCCATCTGATCCTTGCTTCCTAAGCCTCATGTATGCTGCCTTCTTCCACCTGACTATTTTCCACCTCAGTTGTCACCCATGGTTCTTTCACCTTACCATTTTTTATCTTCCTCACTGCGACAAATTTATCCCTAACATCCTGCAAGAGATCTCTAAACATCGACCACATGTCCATAGTACATTTCCCTGCAAAAACATCATCCCAATTCACACCGGCAAGTTCTAGCCTTATAGCCTCATAATTTTCCCTTCCCCAATTAAAAATTTTCCTGTCCTCTCTGATTCTATCCTTTTCCATGATAATGCTAAAGGCCAGGGAGCAGTGGTCACTGTCCCCCAGATGCTCACCCACTGAGAGATCTGTGACCTGACCCGGTTCATCACCTAGTACTAGATCTAGTATGGCATTCCCCCTGGTCAGCCTGTCCACATACTGTGACAGGAATCCGTCCTGGACACACTTAATAAACTCTGCCCCATCTAAACCCTTGGAACTAATCAGGTGCCAATTAATATTCGGGAAGTTGAAGTCACCCATCATAACAACCCTGTTATTTTTGCACCTTTCCAAAATCTGCCTCCCAATCTGCTCCTCGGTATCTCTGCTGCTACCAGGGAGCCTATAGAATACCCCCAATAGAGTAACTGCTCCCTTCCTGTTCCTGACTTCCACCCATACTGACTGAAATGAGCCTCTCCCTTCTCCAGCCTTGTATCCCTTTTGCCAATAAACTTCCCAGCTCTTGGCTCCATCCCTCTCCCTCCTGTCTATTCCTATAATTTTGGAACTTCCCCTCCCCCTCCCCTTTCAAATCTCATACTATCTCTTCTTTCAGTTAGTCCTGACGAAGGGTCTTGGTCCGAAAGGTCGACTGTACCTCTTCCTATAGATGCTGTCTGGCCTGCTGCGTTCTACCAGCATTTTGTGTGTGTTGCTTGAATTTCCAGCATCTGCAAATTTCCTCGTGTTTGCTTTTTTAACCATCTCTTTTGTTTTGTTCACATTCAGAAACAGGTTGTTGGCTCTGCACCAGTCCGTTAGCCGCTACACCTCCTCTCTGTAGGCTCACTCGTTGTTCTTGCTGATGAGACCCACCATGTTCATGTCATTGGCAAACTTGATGATGTGATTCGAGCTGTGTGTTGCAGCACAGTCATGGGTCAGCAGAGTGAACAGCAGTGTACTGAGCACACAGCCCCGTGCTCAGTGTGATGGTGTTGGAAGTGCTGCTTCCAATCCGGACTGACTGGGGTCTCCCAGTCAAGAAGTCTAGGATCCAGTTACAGAGGGAAGTGTTCAGACCCAGCAGTTTCGGCTTTCCAATCAGGTGCTGAGGAATGATTGTGTTGAATGTGGAACTGAAGTCTATGAACAGCATTTGAACGTATGTGTCTTTTTTGTCCAGGTGGGTGAGGGCCAGGTGGAGGGTGGTGGCGATGGCGTCGTCTGTTGAACAGTTGGGACGATAAGCGAACTGCAGGGTCTTTATGTGCCTCATGACGAGGCTGTCGAAACACTTCATGATGATGGATGTGAGTGCAATGGGACAGTAATCGTTGAGGCAGGACACTGAAGGCTTCTTCGGCATGGGGACAATGGTGGCGGCCTTGAAGCATGTTGGAACGACAGCGCTGCTGAGGGAGATGATGAGGATGTCAGTGAGAACATCAGCTAGCTGGTCTGCATATCCTCTGAGCACTCTGCCAGGAATATTGTCTGGTCCAGCAGCCTTCCGTGGGTTGACCCTGCACAGCGTTCTCCTCACATCAGCCACGGTAAGACACAGCACCTGGTCATTGGGAGGAGGAGTGGCCTTTCTCGTCACCACGTCATTTTCTGCCTCGAAACAAGCGTAGAAGTTGTTCAACGCATCTGGGAGGGAGGCATCACCCGCACAGACAAGTGGTGATGTCCTGAATGCCCTTCCACATGCGTCGCATGTCACCGTTGTCCTGGAAGTGGCTGTGGATTCGCTGGGCGTGTGCACGCTTTGCCTTTCTGATGGCCCAGGACAGTTTGGCCCTCGCTGTTGTTAGGGCTGCCTTGTCACCTGCTCTGAAGGCGGAGTCACGGGTCCTCAGCAGCGCACGCACCTCCGCGGTCATCCATGGCTTCTGGTTAGAGTGTGTAGTGATGGTCTTGGCCACAGTGACGTCATCGATGCACCTGCTGATGTAGCGAGTCACTGCCGTGTGCTCCTCTAAGTTGGTAGAGTCGCCATCGATTGCAGCCTCCCTGAACATGTGCCATTCAGTGTGCTCAAGGCAGTCTTGAAGAGCAGAGATGGCTCCTGCTGGCCAGGTTTTCACCTGCTTCTGAACTGGTCTGGAGCCCCTGACGAGCGGTGTGTATGCTGGGATTAGCATAACAGAGATGTGGTCTGAGTAACCGAGGTGGGGGCGGGAATCCGCCTGGTACGCATCGGGAATGTTTGTGTAAACGAGGTCCAACGCATTCTCCCCTCTCATTGCAAAGTCCACATACTGATGGAATTTGGGGAGCACTGACTTGAGGTTCACGTGGTTAAAATCTCCGGTGACAATAAACAGTCTACCAGGGTGTGCGTTCTGCAGTTCACTAATAGCCCCATACAGTTCACAGAGCGTCTCCTTAGCATTAGTGCTGGGGGGAATGTAGACACCGACTATAAGGACGGTGGTGAATTCCCGTGGTAAATAAAATGGTCTGCATCTAACAGTCTCAAACTCCACTAGCGATGAGCAGTCACAAGAGACCAGCACAGAGTTCTTGCACCATTCCGTGTTGATGTATACACACAAGCCCGACTGCACAGAGCTGTATCTCTGTTGGCCCGAAACAAGGCGAGCCCATCGAGCTGAATGGCGGTATCCGGAACTCTGTGGCTAAGCCACGTTTCCGTGAAAACGAAAGCGCAGCAGACTCAGACTTGCTGAGTGGTCCGCTGGAGCCGGATGTAGTCCAATTTATTGTCCAGGGAGCGGATATTGGAGAGCAAAATGGACGGCAGAGCTGGCCGGCTAGGGTCTGTTTTTAGCCTGGCACGGACCCCTGCCCGCTTGCCGAGCTTCCACTTCCTCTCACACACCTTACGATGTCCCCAACCCCGGCCACCTGCCACCAGCATCAGGCGATATCGAGGACTGTTGGCCTGGTCCCCAAAGCAAGCCGATGTCACGTAGCTTCTGCAGCAGATCCTCGTGAAGGTTTGTTGTTAGGCGATTTCTGTATTGCAGCAGTGTCTGGCGATGGAAGATACGTACACTGGTTGTGCAATTAAAAAATTGTGTCCTAGTGCCCTAGTTAAAAAAAAAATTAAATTAAAATAACACCAGGTCCGGAGAGGCCACTGCTGCCGCCTGCTGCACCGCCTCAAATCCTCAAAGCAATTTGTAATTTCCTTGTTTATGGTTAGAGCCTTTTTTAGGTGTATAAGATGATGAGGGGCATTGATTCTGTGGATAGCCAAAGTTTTATTCCCAGGGCTGAAATGGCTAACATGAGGAGGCATAGGTTTAAGGTGCTTGAAAATAGATACCGAGGGGATGTCAGGGGTAAGTTTTTTTACACAGAGAGTGGTGGGTGCGTGGAATGCACTGCCGGCTATTTGTGTGACAGTGTTTCAGTTACTGTGGGGCCAGGAACCCACGCAGCTCAGTGGGAACAGGGAATAATACCAATGGAGAGAGTCAAACTGAGCCAGGTCATGGATTGGAGATGGCAGAAATGCCCCATTCTTATAGAGACAGGAAGAGCATCAGAGAAAAGTGGCCAGTGCGTGAGTGGGCCAGAGTTTGATATTGTGCCTGATGCTGGAACTGTAGCCAGTTAGAAGATGAAGTCTTGTTCCTCCAAATTGTTTTGAGCTGTGACAGTGTTTTTATCAGAAGGCACCATGGAGACTAAAATTATCTGAGTTGAAATATTGAAATACTGACGTGCTTTGTAAACTTTTAACAGTGTAGAAAAGTCAAATGATTTGTGTATGGGAATCACAAACACAACAGCACGTTAGTTCCGCTGTATCAGTCAGTTACCAGCGCTTGAATGCCACCGATCTTTGAATGTTGAGGCGAAGATGCTGGAGCAGACAGCGCCCCACTCGCTACAAGGAGAGCCCGATCACGTGTCCATGTCCGTGATCATTTCTGTCCAGAGTGAGCAAAGAGTTTTACTTAATCATCCCAGCTGCTGCAACACCAGGAACTTCACATCAGGGAGGAAGTTCAAATCAGTGTTAAATGCTTAACCATCACGGTGACTGAAGGCAGCTGCAGGTTCAAGAGGGACTGTTACTGTCAGATTCTGCAGTTCTTGCGGCTGCTCATCGCACCCAGGACTGAACCCTAGTTACCGAGCATTGGAGGAGTCTGTTGTGCTGATGTTAGCCCTAAACTAGACTGATGCTTAATACCGTGGATCTGTGAAAGATAAATCAGTTCTGTATCAAATCCCTTGTCGCAGACCACTCAGTACATCTGGACCCTGCCCATGTTTCTGTTCCAGTATTTTAAAATCTATCCCTGCTGCTCCCCTCTCACTCTCCCTCTGATGACAGGTTGCAACTAGTCACCACCCCGTCGGGAAAAAGCTTTCCCTTGAATTTCATAGAATCATATAAATCTACAACACATTACAGGCCTTTCGGCCCAAAATGTTTAGCCAATCATGTAACCTACTCTAGAAACTGCCTAGAATTACCCTACTACATAGCCCTCTATTTTTCTAGGCTTCATGTACCAATCTAAGAATCTCTTAAAGTACCTTATTGAATTCGCCTCCATCACCGTCACTAGCAGTGCATTCCACACACTTGCCACTCTTTGTGTAAAAAACTTACCTCTGACATCTGCCTTGCAACTAATTCCAAGCACCTTAAAACCATGCCCCCTCGCGTTAGCCATTTCCGTCCTGGGAAAAAGCCTGTGGCTATCCACACGATCAATGACTCTCATCATCTTATACTCCTGCGTGAATTCTCTGAATGATTTTCTCCGGCCTGAATAAGACGATGAGCTCACTGTGGTTTTGACTTTCCCCAGGGCTCCGGACTAAGGTGGTTAAACTCCTTCTTCCCTGCTCTTTTCAATATTTTAGGTTATTTTCACCAATTTCAATGGACCGTGCCTCAAGCAGCTGAGTTGTTGCAATGTGTCTCTGAAGTCTGACAGCAGACTGGAGAGTGAATCTTCGATGGAGCAGAGTCAGAAACTAACGAGTTGGCAGCCTGCATCAGGGCTTTGGGGCTCCATAAATAGTTTACAAGGAGGAGGAGGAAGAAGAGGAATCAGGCCAGCAGGATGTAGCTACAAATGAACGATCAAAAACACTTGGAAACTGGTTGATCGAAAAAAAAGGTGGTTAATTTCTGCAAAATACCGTTGGAAGTCAACAGATTAGGCAGCAAATGTGGAGAGGAATAAATAGACAACATTTAGGACGAGCCCCTTCAGCATGTCTAGACTGTGTACTCCTCTGCTTAGTTGCTGCCTGAACTGCAGAATTCCTCTAGCATTTTGTGTGTATGTGTCTACATTTCCAGCAACAGCAGAATCTCTTGTGTTTTTAATCGGCATCTTGTGTTATATATCTGCTTAAGAAGGTTCTACTTTGGCATTAGACACGCGGAAATTTGCTGATATTTAGCGTATTGTTTATGGGAGCTTCTTTCTGCGTTAAAAGAGCTGCTGATTTTTCTACACAAAAAAAAACTAAGTACAGTATGGACATGGAACCGGTGCTTGTAGAAACTTTTAATGGCACCATGATTACCCAGAAAGCTCTGCGTTACTTTTTTCGCTATCGCTGAAGCACCGATCGAATGCGCAGGCGTCAGGGTACCGGAAGTTCCTGAATTTCGCGCACGCGCGCAGTATACAAAAGGGCCTCGGTGGATCAGCTGAAGGTAAGAGCTGTTTTACGCCGCTTGAGGGACAATTGCTGTGAGCTCCGGACACCGTAGGTCCACAATCCCGGCACAGTCCTGTTCTCGTCCCTCTCGCTCAGTCCCACGATCCGTACACGGGCCCCGGGGAGCTTCCGACTGATGAGGGAATGGGAACCGATGGATCTCAGACAGAGCTGAGCTACAGCTATCTAAATGCAAGGATTGGGGACTCGGAGAAAGGGAACAAAATCTTTTACATCACCAGGTGAGAAAATCACCTTTGTTCTACCTCCAATCACAAACAAGAGAAAATCTGCAGATGCTGGAAATCCAAGCAACACACAAAATGCCGGAGGTACTCTTTTCCATGGAGTACTTTTTGGAAGGGGTGATAGATTTGACATGAAGAGGGGTGAGTTACACCCGAGGTGCAGGACAGGAAACTGGGTGAGAGTCAGGAAGGGGAATGAGGTTAAATAGCCATCGCAGAGTACTCTTGTGGCCATCCCACACAACAACTGGTGGACCACTTTAGAAACTGTTGTGGGGGGGGGGGGGATTATCTAGCAGAGGAGTGTCAAATGGGTGATAGGGGATTAAAACTAGCAGAGGTCTAATATCCTCGTGGTAACATAGAAACATAGAGAATAGGTGCAGGAGCAGGCCATTCGGCCCTTTGAGCCTGCACTGCCATTCAGTATGATCATGGCTGATCATTCAACAAAGAACCCTGTACCTGCTTTCTCTCCATACCCCGATCCCTTTAGCCACAAGGGCCATATCTAACTCCCTCTTAAATATAGCCAATGAACTGGCCTCAACTGTTTCCAGTGGCAGAGAATTCCACAGATTCACCACTCTCTGTGTGAAAGGCTTGCTAGTGCTAGTGTGTGGTGGGGGTGGTGTTGGTTAAACTAAAGTTGCAGGGGGGATTGGAGTCAGAATGCTAGAACAGATAGTGGAGAGGGTGACTTGAAATGAATTGACTTTATTACTTATATCCTTCATAGACATGAGAAGTAGAAATCTTTACATTACCTCTCCATCTAAATGTGCAATGTGTAATTTATAATAAATAGTTTGTACATAGGACAGTCATTATAACATAGAAATACAATTGTATCAGCATGAATTAATCAGTCTGATGGCCTGGTGGAAGGAGCTGTCCAGCAGCCTGTGGGGCATGGCTTTTATGCTGCGGTACCATTTCCCGGATGGTAGCAGCTGGAACAGTTTGTGGTTGAAGTGACTCAGGGCCCCCAGTGATCCTTCGGGACTTTTGCACACTTGTTTTTGTAAGTGTCCCGAATAGTGTAAAGTTCACATCTACAGATACCCTGGGCTTTCCACACCACTCTCTGTAGAGTCCTGCAGTTGAGGGAAGTACAGTTTCCATACCACCAATAATGCTCTCAATTGTGCCCCTGTAGAAAGTTCTTAGTATTTGGGACCATACCAAACTTCTTCAACCATCTGAGGTGAAAGAGGCACACAGCCACATACCACACAGCCAGTATGTACAGACCACATGAGATCCTCGGTGATGTTTATGCCGAGGAACTTAAAGCTGTTCATCCTCTCAACCCCAGATCCATTGATGTCAATAGGGGTTAGCCTGTCTCCATTCCTCCTGTGATCCACAACCAGTTCCTTTGCTCCCATGACATTGAGGGAGAGGTTGTTTTCTTGACACCCAGACAGATGTTGTTCAGATCTCAGATAAAGTCAACAGTCAAAAGGTTGAGCATGGTGCAATGACTGTCCTGAGCTGTGTGTATCACAATGCAAGAAGCATCGTTGGAAAGCCAGGTGAGCTCAGGACATGGAATCATGATATTGTAGCCATTACTGGGACTTGGTTGCACTCAGTACTCTGAGAGATTTAGAGGAACAACTTTGTAGAGCTCGCAGAATATGCCAATAAACAACGCGTGATATAGTAAGTGATTTTAACTTTCCATATATTGACTGGGACTCCCATATTGTAAAAGGACGAGATGGGGTAGAGTTTGTCAAATGTGCCCTTAATCAGTACGTAGAATTCCCGATGTAGAAGCGTGCAATAAGCTATTAGGAAATGATCCAGCATTAGTGACAGAAGTTGGTGTATGGGAACACTTTGTATCTAGTGATTGAAATGACTTAAGATTCCAAGTAAATAAGGAAAAAGAGAGGGCTGGACCATGGGTTTAGATTCTAAATTGGAGAAAGTTCAATTTTGATGGTATCAGAAAGGATCTGACAAGTGTGGATGGGACAGGCTGTTTTCTTGCAAAGGAGTACTTGGTAAGTGGGAGTTCTTCAGAAGAGAAGTTTTGAGGGTGTAGAGTTTGTATGTGCCTGTCAAACTAAAAGTTAAAAGGTTACTGGTGCAGGGAATCTTGGTTTTCAAGCGATATTGAGGCCCCGGATATTTTGTTCCTCTAAATGCCTCAGACTGTTGGGTGCTACCAAGACTCATTAATGACTACAATATCAAAATTCCATGCCCTGAGCTCATCCGACTTTTTTCAATCATCTTCTGTTGGCTTTTATGTTGGCTTTGGCTTCTCATTTCAGCCACGGTTGTGTCCTCCTGCCTTTCCAGTGCTTCCACTTCTTTGGGATGTGGCGAACACTCAGCTCCCAAATTGCTCCCAGAAACTCCAGTCATTGCTGCTCCTTTGTCCCTCCTACCTTTTCCCTTCCAAACAAGTTTGTCCAGCTTCTCTGTCATAGAAACATGGAGAAGTTCAGTACGGAAACAGGCTATTTGGTTCATCTATTCAATGCCGACAAAACATTTAAGCTGTCTAATACAACTACCTGGACCATCACCCTCCATACCCCTACCATCCAGGCTCCCATCCAAACTTCTTTCAAATGGTGAAATTGAGCTCATATTCACCACGTGTTGGCATCTCATTCCACACTCACAACCATTTCAGTAAAGGGCTTTTCCAAATGTTTCTGTTAAATTTTCACCTTCCCCAGTTACCCGTGACCTCTGGTTATCGTCCCACCCAACCTCAGTGGAGAAAGCTGCTTGCATTTACCCTATCTATACCCTCATAATTTTGTATATTTCTAACAAATCAAGTCACTTTTTTTGTCATTTCGACCATAAACTGCTGGTACAGTACACAGTAAAAATGAAACAACGTTCCTCCAGGACCATTGTGCTACATGAAAGAACACAAAACTACCCAAGACTAGGTGAGACAACTCAGTGCTACACGAGACTACGTAAAACAACACAAAAATCTACACTAGACTACAGACCTACAAAGGATATATAAAGTGCACAAAACAGTGCAGGGCAGTACAATAATTAATAAACAAGACATTAGGCACAGTAGAGGACAAATAATAAATGATGTAGATGTCAGTCTAGACTCTGAGTATTGAGTCTGATGGCTTGGGGAAAGAAACTGTTGCTCAGTCTGGTCGTGAGAGCCCGAATGCTTCGGTACCTTTTGCCAGATAGCAGGAGGGAGAAGAGTTTGTATGAGCGGTGCATGAGGTCCTTCACAATGCTGTTAGCTTTGCGGGTGCAGCGTGTGGTGTAAATGTCTGTAATGGCGGGAAGAGAGACGCCGGTGATCTCAGCTGACCTCACTATCTGCTGCAGGGTCTTGCGATCCGAGACGGCGCAATTTCCGAACCAGGCATTGATGCAGCTGCTCAGGATGCTCTTGATACAACCTCTGTAGAATGTGGTGAGAATGGGGGGTGGGAGATGGACTTTCCTCAGCCTTCGCAGAAAGTAAAGATGCTGCTGGGCTTTCTTGGCTATGAAGCTGGTGTTGAGGGACCAGGTGAGATTCTCCGCCAGGTGAACACCAAGAAATTTGGTGCTCTTATCGATCTCAACGGAGGAGCTGTCAATGTTCAGTAGAGATTGGTCGTTCCGTGTCCTCCTGAAGTCAACAACAATCTCTTTTCTATGTTCTATGTTCGTGACACTTCTCACGCTCTGAATTTTTTCAATGATTTTAAGTTCACTGTCCCCCACCGCTTTATTTTCACCATGAATGTCCAGTCCCTATATACCTCCATCCCCCACCAGGAAGGTCTCAAAGCTCTCTGCTTCTTTTTGGATTCCAGACATAACCAGTTCCTGTCTACCACTATTCTCCGTCTAGCGGAATTAGTCCTTACTCTTAATAATTTCTCCTTTGGCTCCTCCAACTTCCTCCAAACTAAAGGTGTAGCTATGGGCACCCGAATGGGTCCCAGCTATGCCTGCCTTTTTGTAGGGTTTTTGGAGCAATCTATGTTCCAAGCCAATACTGGTATCTGTCCCCCACTTTTCCTTCGCTACATCGACGACTGCATTGGCGCTGTTTCCTGCACGCATGCTGAGCTCGTTGACTTCATCAAATTTGCCTCCAACTTCCACCCTGCCCTCAAGATTACCTGGTCCATTTCCGACACCTCCCTCTCCTTTCTAGATCTTTCTGTCTCTATCTCTGGAGACAGCTTATCTACTGATGTCTACTATAAGCATACTGACTCTCACAGCTATCTGGACTATTTCTCTTCTCACCCTGTCTCTTGCAAAAATGCCATCCCCTTCTCGCAATTCCTCCGTCTCCGCCGCATCTGCTCTCAGGATGAGGCTTTTCATTCCAGGATGAAGGAGATGTCTTCCTTTTTTAAAGAAAGGGGCTTCCCTTCCTCCACCATCAACTCTGCTCTCAAACGCATCTCTCCCATTTCACACACATCTGCTCTCACCTCATCCTCCTGCCACCCCACTAGGAATAGGTTCCCCTTGTCCTCACCTACCACCCCACCAGCCTCCAGGTCCAATATATAATTCTCTGTAACTTCTGCCACCTCCAACGGGATCCCACCACGAAGTGCATCTTTCCCTCCCCCCCCTCTGCTTTCCGCAGGGATCGCTCCCTACGGAACCCCCTTGTCCATTCGTCCCCCCCATCGCTTCCCACCGATCTCCCTCCTGGCACTTACCCTTGTAAGCGGAACAAGTGCTACACCTGCCCTTACACTTCCTTCCACACCACCATTCAGGGCCCCAGACAGTCCTTCCAGGTGAGGCGACACTTCACCTGTGAGTTGGCTGGGGTGATATACTGCGTCCGGTGCTCCCGATGTGGCCTTCTATATATTGGCGAGACCCGACGCAGACTGGGAGACCGTTTCGCTGAACACCTACGCTCTGTCCACCAGAGAAAGCAGGATCTCCCAGTGGCCACACATTTTAATTCCACATCCCATTCCCATGCTGATATGTCTGTCCACGGCCTCCTCTACTGTAAAGATGAAGCCACACTCAGGTTGGAGGAACAACACCTTGTATTCTGCCTGGGTAGCCTCCAACCTGGTGGCATGAATATTGACTTCTCTAACTTCCGTTAATGCCCCACCTCCCCTTCTTACCCCATCGCTTATTTATTTATTATTTATTATTTTTTTCCCTTTCTTTCTCTTTTTTTTCTCCCACTGTCCCTCTCACTATATCTTCCTCTGGTGCTCCCCTCCCCCTTTCTTTCTCCCTTGGCCTCCCGTCCCATGATAGAACATAGAACATAGAATAGTACAGCACCTTACAGGCCCTTTGGCCCACAATGTTGTGCCAACCCTCAAACCCTGCCTCCCATATAAGCCCCCACCTTAAATTCCTCCATATACCTGTCTAGTAGTCTCTTAAACTTCACTAGTGTATCTCCCTCCACCACTGACTCAGGCAGTGCATTCCACACACCAGACCACTCTCTGAGTAAAAAACCTTCCTCTAATATCTCCCTTGAACTTCCCACCCCTTACCTTAAAGCCATGTCCTCTTGTATTGAGCAGTGGTGCCCTGGGGAAGAGGCGCTGACTATCCACTCTATCTATTCCTCTTATTATCTTGTACACCTCTATCATGTCTCCTCTCATCCTCCTCCTCTCCAAAGAGTAAAGCCCTAGCTCCCATAATCTCTGATCATAATCCATACTCTCTAAACCAGGCAGCATCCTGGTAAATCTCCTCTGTATCCTTTCCAATGCTTCCACATCCTTCCTATAGTGAGGCAACCAGAACTGGACGCAGTACTCCAAGTGTGGCCTAACCAGAGTTTTATAGAGCTGCATCATTACATTGCAACTCATAAACTCTATCCCTCGACTTATGAAAGCTAACACCCCATAAGCTTTCTTAACTACCCTATCCACCTGTGAGGCAACTTCCAGGGATCTGTGGACATGTACCCCCAGATCCCTCTGGTCCTCCACATTACCAGGTATCCTGCCATTTACTTTGTACTCTGCCTTGGAGTTTGTCCTTCCAAAGTGTACCACCTCACTTCTCTGGGTTGAACTCCATCTGCCACTTCTCAGCCCACTTCTGCATCCTATCAATGTCTCTTTGCAATCTTTGACAATCCTCTACACTATCTACAACACCACCAACCTTTGTGTCATCTGCAAACTGGCCAACCCACCCTTCTACTCCCACATCCAGGTCGTTAATAAAAATCACGAAAAGTAGAGGTCCCAGAACAGATCCTTGTGGAACACCACTAGTCACAACCCTCTAATCTGAATGTACTCCCTCCACCACGACCCTCTGCTTTCTACAGGCAAGTCAGTTCTGAATCCACGTGGCCAAACTTCCATGAATCCCATGCCTTCTGACTTTCTGAATAAGCCTACCGTGTGGAACAATAGACAATAGGTGCAGGAGTAGGCCATTCGGCCCTTCGAGCTAGCACCGCCATTCAATGTGATCATGGCTGATCATCCACTATCAGTATCCAGTTCCTGCCCTATCCCCATAACCTTTGATTCCGCTATCTTTAAGAGCTCTATCCATCTCTTTTTTGAAAGCATCCAGAGACTTGGCCTCCACAGCCTTCTGGGGCAGAGCATTCCATATATCCACCACTTTCTGAGTGAAAAAGTTTTTCCTCAACTCCGAACCTTGTCAGATGCCTTACTAAAATCCATGTAGATCACATCCTGTGCACTACTCTCATCTATATGCCTGGTCACCTCCTCAAACAACTCTTATCAGGCTTGTTAGACATGATCTGCCCTTCACAAAGCCATGCTGACTGTCCCTGATCAGACCATGATTCTCTAAATGCCCATAGATCCTATCTCTAAGAATCTTTTCCAACAGCTTTCCCACCACAGATGTAAGGCTCACTGGTCTATAATTACACGGACTATCCCTACTACCTTTTTTGAACAAGGGAACAACATTCGCCTCCCTCCAATCCTCCGGTACCATTCCTGTGGACAACGAGGACAGAAAGATCCTAGCCAGAGGCTCAGCAATCTCTTCTCTCGCCTTGTGGAGCAGCCTGGGGAATATTCCGTCAGGCCCCGGGGACTTATCTGTCCTAATGTATTTTAACAACTCCAACACCTCCTCTCCCTTAATATCAACATGCTCCAGAACATCAGCCTCACTCATATTGTCCTCACCATCATCAAGTTCTCTCTCATTGGTGAATACCAAAGAGAAGTATTCATTGAGGACCTCGCTCACTTCCACAGCCTCCAGGCACATCTTCCCATCTTTATCTCTAATCGGTCCTACCTTCACTCCTGTCATCCTTTTGTTCTTCACATAATTGAAGAATGCCTTGGGGCTTTCCTTTATCCTACTCGCCAAGGCCTTCTCATGCCCCCTTCTTGCTCTTCTCAGCCCCTTCTTAAGCTCCTTTCTTGCTTGCCTATATTCCTCAATAGACCCATCTGATCCTTGCTTCCTAAGCCTCATGTATGCTGCCTTCTTCCACCTGACTATTTTCCACCTCAGTTGTCACCCATGGTTCTTTCACCTTACCATTTTTTATCTTCCTCACTGCGACAAATTTATCCCTAACATCCTGCAAGAGATCTCTAAACATCGACCACATGTCCATAGTACATTTCCCTGCAAAAACATCATCCCAATTCACACCGGCAAGTTCTAGCCTTATAGCCTCATAATTTTCCCTTCCCCAATTAAAAATTTTCCTGTCCTCTCTGATTCTATCCTTTTCCATGATAATGCTAAAGGCCAGGGAGCAGTGGTCACTGTCCCCCAGATGCTCACCCACTGAGAGATCTGTGACCTGACCCGGTTCATCACCTAGTACTAGATCTAGTATGGCATTCCCCCTGGTCAGCCTGTCCACATACTGTGACAGGAATCCGTCCTGGACACACTTAATAAACTCTGCCCCATCTAAACCCTTGGAACTAATCAGGTGCCAATTAATATTCGGGAAGTTGAAGTCACCCATCATAACAACCCTGTTATTTTTGCACCTTTCCAAAATCTGCCTCCCAATCTGCTCCTCGGTATCTCTGCTGCTACCAGGGAGCCTATAGAATACCCCCAATAGAGTAACTGCTCCCTTCCTGTTCCTGACTTCCACCCATACTGACTGAAATGAGCCTCTCCCTTCTCCAGCCTTGTATCCCTTTTGCCAATAAACTTCCCAGCTCTTGGCTCCATCCCTCTCCCTCCTGTCTATTCCTATAATTTTGGAACTTCCCCTCCCCCTCCCCTTTCAAATCTCATACTATCTCTTCTTTCAGTTAGTCCTGACGAAGGGTCTTGGTCCGAAAGGTCGACTGTACCTCTTCCTATAGATGCTGTCTGGCCTGCTGCGTTCTACCAGCATTTTGTGTGTGTTGCTTGAATTTCCAGCATCTGCAAATTTCCTCGTGTTTGCTTTTTTAACCATCTCTTTTGTTTTGTTCACATTCAGAAACAGGTTGTTGGCTCTGCACCAGTCCGTTAGCCGCTACACCTCCTCTCTGTAGGCTCACTCGTTGTTCTTGCTGATGAGACCCACCATGTTCATGTCATTGGCAAACTTGATGATGTGATTCGAGCTGTGTGTTGCAGCACAGTCATGGGTCAGCAGAGTGAACAGCAGTGTACTGAGCACACAGCCCCGTGCTCAGTGTGATGGTGTTGGAAGTGCTGCTTCCAATCCGGACTGACTGGGGTCTCCCAGTCAAGAAGTCTAGGATCCAGTTACAGAGGGAAGTGTTCAGACCCAGCAGTTTCGGCTTTCCAATCAGGTGCTGAGGAATGATTGTGTTGAATGTGGAACTGAAGTCTATGAACAGCATTTGAACGTATGTGTCTTTTTTGTCCAGGTGGGTGAGGGCCAGGTGGAGGGTGGTGGCGATGGCGTCGTCTGTTGAACAGTTGGGACGATAAGCGAACTGCAGGGTCTTTATGTGCCTCATGACGAGGCTGTCGAAACACTTCATGATGATGGATGTGAGTGCAATGGGACAGTAATCGTTGAGGCAGGACACTGAAGGCTTCTTCGGCATGGGGACAATGGTGGCGGCCTTGAAGCATGTTGGAACGACAGCGCTGCTGAGGGAGATGATGAGGATGTCAGTGAGAACATCAGCTAGCTGGTCTGCATATCCTCTGAGCACTCTGCCAGGAATATTGTCTGGTCCAGCAGCCTTCCGTGGGTTGACCCTGCACAGCGTTCTCCTCACATCAGCCACGGTAAGACACAGCACCTGGTCATTGGGAGGAGGAGTGGCCTTTCTCGTCACCACGTCATTTTCTGCCTCGAAACAAGCGTAGAAGTTGTTCAACGCATCTGGGAGGGAGGCATCACCCGCACAGACAAGTGGTGATGTCCTGAATGCCCTTCCACATGCGTCGCATGTCACCGTTGTCCTGGAAGTGGCTGTGGATTCGCTGGGCGTGTGCACGCTTTGCCTTTCTGATGGCCCAGGACAGTTTGGCCCTCGCTGTTGTTAGGGCTGCCTTGTCACCTGCTCTGAAGGCGGAGTCACGGGTCCTCAGCAGCGCACGCACCTCCGCGGTCATCCATGGCTTCTGGTTAGAGTGTGTAGTGATGGTCTTGGCCACAGTGACGTCATCGATGCACCTGCTGATGTAGCGAGTCACTGCCGTGTGCTCCTCTAAGTTGGTAGAGTCGCCATCGATTGCAGCCTCCCTGAACATGTGCCATTCAGTGTGCTCAAGGCAGTCTTGAAGAGCAGAGATGGCTCCTGCTGGCCAGGTTTTCACCTGCTTCTGAACTGGTCTGGAGCCCCTGACGAGCGGTGTGTATGCTGGGATTAGCATAACAGAGATGTGGTCTGAGTAACCGAGGTGGGGGCGGGAATCCGCCTGGTACGCATCGGGAATGTTTGTGTAAACGAGGTCCAACGCATTCTCCCCTCTCATTGCAAAGTCCACATACTGATGGAATTTGGGGAGCACTGACTTGAGGTTCACGTGGTTAAAATCTCCGGTGACAATAAACAGTCTACCAGGGTGTGCGTTCTGCAGTTCACTAATAGCCCCATACAGTTCACAGAGCGTCTCCTTAGCATTAGTGCTGGGGGGAATGTAGACACCGACTATAAGGACGGTGGTGAATTCCCGTGGTAAATAAAATGGTCTGCATCTAACAGTCTCAAACTCCACTAGCGATGAGCAGTCACAAGAGACCAGCACAGAGTTCTTGCACCATTCCGTGTTGATGTATACACACAAGCCCGACTGCACAGAGCTGTATCTCTGTTGGCCCGAAACAAGGCGAGCCCATCGAGCTGAATGGCGGTATCCGGAACTCTGTGGCTAAGCCACGTTTCCGTGAAAACGAAAGCGCAGCAGACTCAGACTTGCTGAGTGGTCCGCTGGAGCCGGATGTAGTCCAATTTATTGTCCAGGGAGCGGATATTGGAGAGCAAAATGGACGGCAGAGCTGGCCGGCTAGGGTCTGTTTTTAGCCTGGCACGGACCCCTGCCCGCTTGCCGAGCTTCCACTTCCTCTCACACACCTTACGATGTCCCCAACCCCGGCCACCTGCCACCAGCATCAGGCGATATCGAGGACTGTTGGCCTGGTCCCCAAAGCAAGCCGATGTCACGTAGCTTCTGCAGCAGATCCTCGTGAAGGTTTGTTGTTAGGCGATTTCTGTATTGCAGCAGTGTCTGGCGATGGAAGATACGTACACTGGTTGTGCAATTAAAAAATTGTGTCCTAGTGCCCTAGTTAAAAAAAAAATTAAATTAAAATAGCACCAGGTCCGGAGAGGCCACTGCTGCCGCCTGCTGCACCGCCTCAAATCCTCAAAGCAATTTGTAATTTCCTTGTTTATGGTTAGAGCCTTTTTTAGGTGTATAAGATGATGAGGGGCATTGATTCTGTGGATAGCCAAAGTTTTATTCCCAGGGCTGAAATGGCTAACATGAGGAGGCATAGGTTTAAGGTGCTTGAAAATAGATACCGAGGGGATGTCAGGGGTAAGTTTTTTTACACAGAGAGTGGTGGGTGCGTGGAATGCACTGCCGGCTATTTGTGTGACAGTGTTTCAGTTACTGTGGGGCCAGGAACCCACGCAGCTCAGTGGGAACAGGGAATAATACCAATGGAGAGAGTCAAACTGAGCCAGGTCATGGATTGGAGATGGCAGAAATGCCCCATTCTTATAGAGACAGGAAGAGCATCAGAGAAAAGTGGCCAGTGCGTGAGTGGGCCAGTGAAGGAGTGGAGCTTTGCGGCTTTGACTCGAGAGATTTTGGCAGTTGGTCTGCGCAATCAAGTCAATGAAGATTTGAATAGATCAGCAGAAAGCTGTTGATTAGACAATCAAGATTTGAATAGCTCAGACTCAGCAGAAAGCAGCTGATTGGGCAGTCGAGGTCAGGGGACCAAACATCTTGAAAAGCTCAAACAGATAAATAGAGGGACAGCTCAAGCGAAGCGGCCAGTGTATGAGTGGGCCAGTGAAGCAGTGGAGCTTTGAGGCTTTGACTCGAGAGATTCTGGCAGTTTTGTCAGTTGGTCTGTGCAATCAAGTCAATCAAGATTTGAATAGATCAGCAGAAAGCCGTTGATTAAACAATCAAGATTTGAATAGCTCAGACTCAGCAGAAAGCAGCTGATTAGCCAGTGGAAAGCGGCCAGTGTGTGAGTGGGCCAGTGAAGGAGTGGAGCTTTGAGGCTTCGATGAGAAGAGGCAGAGGACAAGCTAGCTCGCAGTTAGCTTTTACAATGTCTCCTGAGACGGTGATGTGTTTCTCACGTGAGATGTGGCAGTCTTGGGGGAACTTCCTTCTCTCGAAGAGTCACATCTGCCAGAAGTGCATACGGCTGGGCGATCTGGAAGACCTTGTAAGGAATCTGGAGCAGCAGCTGGATGACCTACGACTCATAAGGGAGAATGAGACCGTCATAGATGAGAGCTACAGGGAGGTAGTCACACCTAGGCTGTTGGAAGCAGGTCGTTGGGTGACAGAGGGAGGAAAGCGAAGGTGAGCAGACAGGTAGTGCAGGGCACCCCTGTAGCCATTCCCCTGAATAATAAGTTTACCGTCCTGGATACTGTTGGCGAGGACGACCGACCAGGTGTGAGCCACGGTGGCAGGTCCCCTGGGACTGAGTCTGACCCTGTGGTGCAGAAGGGTGGGACGGAGAAGAGGAGAGCTGTTGTCATTGGAGACTCCATAGTCAGGAGATTTTGTGGATGTGAGAAGGACACCCGCATGGTTTGTTGCCTCCCAGGTGCCAGGGTCTGGGATATCTCTGACCGGGTGCACGACATCCTGGTATGAGAAGGAAAGCAACCAGAAGTCGTGATACATGTTGGTACCAACGACATAGGCAGGAAGAGGGGTGAGGTCCTGAAGTGTGAGTTTCGGAAACTAGGCAGAAAGCTGAAGAACAGGACCTCAAGGGTGGCGTTCTCAGGATTTCTGCCATTGCTACGTGACAGTGATGGTAAGAATTGGAGGAGATGGCAGTTGAATGCGGGGCTGAGGAGTTGGTGCAGGGAGCAGGGTTTTAGATTTTTAGATCATTGGGATCTCTTCTGGGGAAGGTGGGACCTGTACAGATTGGATGGATTGCACCTGAACTCGAGGGGGAGCAATATCCTTGCAGGTAAGTTTGCTAGCTTGGTTCGGGAGTGTTTAAACTAATTTGCAAGGGCACTGGGACCCAGAGCGATAGAGCAGTGAAAGAAGTGCATGGAGTAAAGCCAGATCTAACATACAGAGAGGCTTTGAGGAAAAAGAAGCAGAAAAAACGGTGTAAAGACAGTAAGGTAGAAGGGCTGAAATGTGTGTATCTCAATGCAAGAAGCATCAGGAACAAAGGTAATGAACTGAGAGCTTGGATACATACATGGAATTATGATGTAGTGGCCATTACAGAGACTTGGCTGGCACCAGAGCAGGAATAGATTCTCAATATTCCTGGATTTCAGTGCTTTAAAAGGGATAGAGAGGGCAGAAAAAGGGGAGGGATGTGGCATTACTGGTCAGGGATACTATTACAGCTACAGAAAGGGTGGGTAATCTAGCAGATCCTCTTTTGAGTCAATATGGGTGGAAGTCAGGAACAGGAAGGGAGCAGTTACTCTACTGGGGGTATTCTATAGGCCCCCTGGTAGCAGCAGAGATGCAGAGGAGCAGATGGGGAGGCAGATTTTCGAAAGGTGCAAAAATAACAGGGTTGTTATCATGGGTGACTTTATCTTCCCGAATATTGATTGGCATCTGATTAGTTCCAAGGGTTTAGATGGGGCAGAGTTTGTTCAGTGTGTCCAGGACGGTTTTCTGTCACAGTATATGGACAGGCCGACCGGGGGAATGCCATACTAGGTCTAGTACTAGGTAATGAACCGGGTCAGGTCACAGATCTCTCAGTGGGTGAGCATGTGGGGGACAGTGACCACCGCTCCCTGGCCTTTAGCATTATCATGGAAAAGGATAGAATCAGAGAGGACAGGAAAATTTTTAATTGGGGAAAGGCAAATTTTGAGGCTATAAGGTTAGAACTTGCGGGTGTGAATTGGGATGATGTTTTTGCAGGGAAATGTACTATGGACATGTGGTCGATGTTTAGAGATCTCTTGCAGGATGTTAGGGATAAATTTGTTCCAGTGAGAAAGATAAAGAATGGTAGGGTGAAGGAACCATCGGTGACAAGTGAGGTGGAAAATAGGTGGAAGAAGGCAGCATACATGAGGTTTAGGAAGCAAGGATCAGATGGGTCTATTGAGGAATATAGGCAAGCAAGAAAGGAGCTTAAGAAGGGGCTGAGAAGAGCAAGGAGGGGGCATGAGAAGACCTTGGCGAGTAGGGTAAAGGAAAACCCCAAGGCATTCTTCAATTATGTGAAGAACAAAAGGATGACGAGTGAAGATAGGACCAATTGGAGATAAAAGTGGGAAGATGTGCCTGGAGGCTGTGGAAGTGAGCGAGGTCCTCAATGAATACTTCTCTTCAGTATTCACCAATGAGAGGGAACTTTATGATGGTGAGGACAATATGAGTGAGGTTGATGTTCTGGAGCATGTTGATCTTAAGGGAGAGGAGGTGTTGGAGTTGTTAGAACACATTAGGACAGATAAGTCCCCGAGGCCCGACGGAATATTCCCCAGGCTGCTCCACGAGGCGAGAGGAGATTGCTGAGCCTCTGGCTTGGATCTTTATGTCCTCGTTGTCCACGGGAATGGTAGCAGAGGATTAGAGGGAGGTGAATGTTGTCCCCTTGTTCAAAAAAGGTAGTAGGGATAGTCCGGGTAATTATAGACAAGTGAGCCTTACGTCTGTGGTGGGAAAGCTGTTGGAAAAGATTCTTAGAGATAGGATCGATAGGCATTTAGAGAATCATGGTCTGATCAGAAGCAGTCAGCATGGCTTTGTGAAGGGCAGATCGTGTCTAACAAGCCTGATAGAGTTCTTTGAGGAGGTGACCAGGCATATAGATGAGGGTAGTGCAGTGGATGCGATCTATATGGATTTCAGTAAGGCATTTGACAAGGTTCCACATGGTAGGCTTATTCAGAAAGTTAGAAGGCTTGGGATCCAGGGAAGTTTGGCCAGGTGGATTCAGAATTGGCTTGCCTGCAGAAGGCAGAGGGTGGTGGTGGAGGGTGTACATTCAGATTGGAGGATTGTGACTAGTGGTGTCCCACAAGGATCTGTTCTGGGACCTCTACTTTTCGTGATTTTTTTTATTAACGACCTGGATGTGGGGGTAGAAGGGTGGGTTGGCAAGTCTGCAGCTGACACAAAGGTTGGTGGTGTTGTAGATAGTGTAGAGGATTGTCAAAGATTGCAGAGAAACATTGATAGGATGCAGAAGTGGGCTGAGAAGTGGCAGATGGAGTTCAACCCGGAGAAGTGTGAGGTGGTACACTTTGGAAGGACAAACTCCAAGGCAGAGTACAAAGTAAATGGCAGGATACTTGGCAGTGTGGAGGAGCAGGGGGATCTCAGGGTACATGTCCACAGATCCCTGAAAGTTGCCTCACAGGTGGATAGAGTAGTTAAGAAAGCTTATGGTGTGTTAGCTTTCATAAGTCGAGGGACAGAGTTTAAGAGTCGCGATGTAATGATGCAGCTCTATAAAACTCTGGTTACGCCACACTTGGAGTACTGTGTCCAGTTCTGGTCACCTCTATAGGAAGGATGTGGAAACATTGGAAAGGGTACAGAGGAGATTTACCAGGATGCTGCCTGGTTTTGAGAGTATGCATTATGATCAGAGATTAAGGGAGCTTGGGCTTTACTCTTTGGAGAGAAGGAGGATGAGAGGAGACATGATAGAGGTGTACAAGATAATAAGAGGGATAAATAGAGTGGATCGCCATCGCCTCTTCTGCAGGGCACCACTGCTTAATACAAGAGGACATGGCTTTAAGGTAAGGGGTGGGAAGTTCAAGGGGGATATTAGAGGAAGGTTTTTTACTCAGAGTGGTTGGTGCGTGGAATGCACTGCCTGAGTCAGTGGTGGAGGCAGATACACTAGTGAAGTTTAAGAGAGTACTAGACAGGTATATGGAGGTATTTAAAGTGGAGGCTTATATGGGAGGCAAGGTTGAGGGTCGGCACAACATTGTACTGTGCTGTCCTATTCTATGTTCTCTGGTCTATGTTAGAATTTGATGGTCATTCCAGATAGCAGCACTGTGCCCAGTTAGAAGATGATTTCTCTCTCCAATTTGGCTTGAACTTCACTGTAACAGTGTGATGTCAGATCACACCTTGACAACTCAAGTGATCTCATCTGAAATATTGTCCTACACCCATTGATGGATTTTGTAAATCTTTTTGCAGGTTAAAAATGACACGGAACTTGTCTACAGGAATCTCGAACACAACGCGCCAGTTTTGCTGTCTCTGTCCAGATGTTTAAGAAGTGGAGCAAGGGATTCACTTGATCATCCTTCCTGCTGAGACTGTGGGGAGGGTTCACTCGATCATCTGACTGACTGTCACGCCCGTCATTTTACACAGGGGAGAGGCCGTTCACCTGCTCAGACAGTGGGAATGGATTCCATTGGTCATTTCAACTGAAGGTACGTCAGCAAGTTCATACTGGGATAAGGCCATTCAGCTGTTCTGTGGGTGAGAAGGGATTCAGTCGGTCTTCCCACCTGTGGACACACCAGTCAGTTCACACTGGGCAGAGGCTGGTCATCTGTTGAATTCGTGGGGAAGGATTCACTCGGTCATCTGACCTAATGGCTCACCAGCGAGTTCACACCAGGGAGTGGCTGTTCCCCTGCTCGGACTGTGGGAAGGGATTCTCTTGCTCATTTAAACTGAAGGTACATCAGCGAGTTCACACTGGAGAGAGGCCATTCACCTGCTCAGAATGTGGGAAGGGATTCACTCAGTCATCCGACTTACTGGCACACAAGTCAGTTCACACTAGGGAGTGGCCGTTCATCTGCTCAGACTGTGGGAAGGGGTTCACTCGGTCATCTCAACTGAAGGTACATCAGCGAGTTCACACTGGAGAGAGGCCGTTCACCTGCTCAGACTGCGGGAAGGGATTCACTCGGTCATCTAAACTGAAGGTACATCAGAGAGTTCACAATGGAGAGAGGCCGTTCACCTGCTCAGACTGTGGGAAGCGATTCACTCGGTCATCTGACCTACTGGCACACCAGTCAGTTCACACTGGGGAGTGGCCGTTCACCTGCTCAGACTGTGGGAAGGGATTCACTCAGTCATCCAACTTACTGGCACACAAGTCAGTTCACACTAGGGTGTGGCCGTTCATATGCTCAGACTGCGGGAAGGGATTCACTCGGTCATCTCAACTGAAGGTACATCAGAGAGTTCACACTGGAGAGAGGCCATTCACCTGCTCAGACTGTGGGAAAGGATTCACTCGGTCATTTCAACTGAAGGTACATCAGAGAGTTCATACTGGAGAGAGGCCGTTCACCTGCTCGGACTGTGGGAAGCGATTCACTCGGTCATCCCACCTACTGGCACACCAGTCAGTTCACACTGGGGAGTGGCCGTTCATCTGCTCAGACTGTGGGAAGGGATTCACTCAGTCATCCGACTTACTGGCACACATGTCAGTTCACACTAGGGAGTGGCCATTCATCTGCTCAGACTGCGGGAAGGGATTCACTCGGTCATCTCAACTGAAGGTACATCAGAGAGTTCACACCGGAGAGAGGCCGTTCACCTGCTCAGACTGCGGGAAAGGATTCACTCGGTCATCTGAACTGAAGGTACATCAGAGAGTTCACACCGGAGAGAGGCCATTCACCTGCTCAGACTGTGGGAAGGGATTTACTCGGTCATCCGACCTACTGGCACACCAGTCAGTTCACACTGGGGAGTGGCCGTTCACCTGCTCAGACTGCGGGAAGGGATTTGCTCGGTCATCTAAACTGAAGGAACATCAGAGAGTTCACACTGGAGAGTGGCCGTTCACCTGCTCAGACTGTGGGAAGGGATTCACTCGGTCATTTCAACTACAGAGACACCAGCGAGTTCACACTGGGTAGAGGCCGATCAGCTGCTCAGACGTTGGGAAGAGTTTCTCTCAGCCAAATCAACCAAATGTGCATCTTGTGAGTCTGGAAGAGAGATTTTCGTGGTCTTTTGCTGGGGAGAGATGAGAAAACGCGAATGGTGAGAGTGGGCCCTTTTTCTTTTTTTTTTGTTTACTTCACTAACCCTATAGCCAAAGTAAGAATTATAAAGCTCAATCGTTTAATTGCATATGGTCTACTCTTTGTTACTTCGGGTTACAGATTTTGTAACGGGAGAGTTACATAAGATTCAAGATTCAAAAAACTTTGTTGTCATTCTAACCATACATCAGCTCTGCAGGACAGAATGAGACAGCGTTTCTCAGGGGCAGTGCAATCATAACATAACAAACGCAACACTAAATAACAAACATAACAATAAATAGTAAAACACAACAGCCACATGTCCGTTAAAATCAGTTATAAGTGTCCAGTGCAAGTTAAAAGTGTCCAAAGTAGAGTCAGGTGGAGCAGCTGTTTAGCAGTCTGACTGCCTGTGGGAGGAAGCTGTTTAGTAGTCTTGTGGTTTTAGTTTTGATGCTCCTGTAATGTTTGCCTGATGGCAGAAGAACAAACAGTTCATGGAGAGGGTGTGAGGGGTCTTTAATGATGTACCGTGTCTTCTGGAGGCATCGACTCTGAAAGAGATCTTGGACAGAAGGTAGAGAGACCCCAATAACCTTCTCTGCTCCCCTAACCACCTTCTGCAAGGCTTTTTTGTCGACAGCACTGCAGCTGGAGTACCAGGTTGTGATGCAAAAGGTCAGCACACTCTCAACCACGCCTCTGTAGAATGTAGTTAAGATGTTAGTGGGGAGTGATGCTTGTTTAAGCTTCCTCAGAAAGTGCAATCTCTGCTGGGCCCATTTCACAATCCCAGTGGTGTTCCTGGAGCAGGTGAGATTGTCCGAGATCTGCACCCCAAGGAACTTGATGTTTTCCACTCTTTCCACTGTGGAGCCGCTGATGCTGAGGGGTGTGTGCTCAGGCTGAGACCGTCTGAAATCGACAATCATCTCCTTGGTTTTGGTGACATTAAGCATCAAGTTGTTATCCCTGCACCATCTCTCTAGGTGTTTGACCTCCTCCCTGTACATAGTTTCATCATTTTTGCTGATGAGCCCCACCACTGTGGTATCATCTGCAAATTTAATGATCAGGTTCTCCTTGAATCTGGCTGCACAGTCATGTGTTAGCAGTGTAAACAGCAATGGGCTAAGCACACAGTCTTGTGGGGATCCAGTGCTCAGTGTGATGGAGTCAGAGATGTTCCTGCCAACACGGACTGACTGTGGTCTCTCTGTCAAGAAATCCAGAATCCAGCGACACATGGCAGTGCTAAGGCCAAGCAGCGACAGTTTCTCCACTAGTCTCTGCGGGATGATGGTATTGAACACTGAACTGAAATCAATGTACAGGATTCTGGCATAAGTGTCTTTGTTGTCCAAGTGAGAGAGAACTGTGTGCAGTGTGGTGGATATTGCATCCTCCGCAGAGCGATTTGGACGATAAGCAAACTGTAGAGGATCCAGTGATGAGGGGAGGCTGGCTGTGATATGAGGCTTGACAAGCCGTTCAAAACATTTCATCACTATGGGGGTCAGGGCAACGGGACGATAATCATTCAGACAGGCTACAACTGATTTCTTTGCTACAGGGATGATTGTGGAGGTTTTGAAGCATCTGGGGACAATAGCTTGACTAAGGGAGATGTTGAAAATGTCTGTCAGGACATCTGCTAATACATCAGCACATTCCTTGAGCACACGTCCAGGGATGTTGTCGGGACCTCCTGCTTTTCGTGGGTTGACCCTGGCAAGGGTCCTCCGTGTTTGCTCTGGACCAATGATTGGAGCCGGCTGGTCAGATGATAAAAAGGGACTGACTCTCCCTCTTGCTGTAGTACTTGATGCTTCGAAGTGGGCAAAGAAATTGTTAAGCCTGTCTCGTAGAGAGGTGTCGCTGTCGTCAGTTTTCTGCCTGATCTTGTAGTCTGTCAGGGTTTAATTCCCTGCCACATTCGTCTGGGGTCACCTGTGTCACAGAAGTGTCCATGTATTTTGCCCGCGTAGGCCCCTTTTGCTTTCCTGATCCCTAGTGAAAGCGCAGACCTGGCTGAGCGAAGCGCACTCCTGTCCCCCGATCTGTAGGCTGTGTCACGGGCCTTCTGTAATGAATGCACCTCTGTTGTCATCCATGGCTTTTTATAACCATGTGCGGTGAAGGTTTTCATCACAGTTACATGCGCCGTGCATTTGGCTATGTAGCTGATTACTGCCTCCGCATACTCCTCAATATCTGTATGGTCGTCATAGGAGGCTGCTGTTTTGAATATGTCCCAGTCTGTGTGCAAAAAACAGTCTTGCAGTGCTGAGTCATAGTCATAGTCATGGTTATAGTCATACTTTATTGATCCCAGGGGGAAATTGGTTTTCGTTACAGTTGCACCATAACTAATAAATAGTAATAGAAATAGTAATAGAACCATAAATAGTTAAATAGTAATATGTAAATTATGCCAGTAAATTATGAAATAAGTCCAGGGCCAGCCTATCGGCACAGGGTATCTAACCCTCCAAGGGAGGAATTGTAAAGTTTGATGGCCACAGGCAGGAATGACTTCCTATAACGCTCTGTGCTGCATCTTGGAGGAATGAATCTCTGGCTGAATGTACTCCTGTGCCCACAAAGGCTGTTCCTTTTGGCCAGACCCTTATCTCTCTTTTCTCTGCTCTCACACCTTTAAGCAGTGGTTTATATGCTGGTGTTAGCATGACAGATATGTGGTCAGAGTGGCTAAGATGGGGGCGGGGGGCTGCTTTGTATGCCTGTGGTGTGTTGGTATAAACCAAGTCCAGTGCGTTGTTTCCCCTGATTTTGAAATTCACATATTGCCGGAATTTGGGGAAAACAGTCTTTAAGTTGGTGTGGTTAAAGTCCCCAGTAATCACCACAAAGCTGTCAGGATGTGTAGCTCACTGATGGCTTCATGTAGGCATGCTTCGATAGCATTAGCCTTAGCATTGGCACTGGGAGCTACGTAAACAGCTGCCGCAAACATGATGGTGAATTCCCTCGGCAGATAGAACGGCCGGCATTTCACAATGAGAAACTCAGCCAGTGGTGAGCAGTGTTTAGCAGCTGCTGTAGCGTTAGGTTAATGACCGTTAATAAGGTTAGATGACCGAGTGTTCACAATGGGGAAAGGCCGTTCACCTGCTGTGAATGTGGGAAGAGATTCACTCAGCCATCTAACCTTATGTAACTCTTGCTTTGGCTAGCAGCTTAATATAGGGTGTGATATATTCGTGTCTCTCCATTCATGCCTTCTCATCTCTCCCCAGCAAAAGACCACAAAAATCTTTCTTCCAGACGCGCAGGAATGAAAATTTCTCATTGGATAGCCCCGCACTCCAAAACCGCGGTTATCTCTAGTCGTAAACTAAACATTGCTGCTACAGAGAAACCATTACCTCAGCGATGTTACCTCAGCAGTGAAACATTGCAGAGAGGCCATTACATTAGCAGTGAATCCTTACAGCGTGTTTCACTTGTGACACACTACTGGTTTCACAATGGGGAGAAAGTTTCAATAAGCTGTTGCTGAATGCAATTTCGAGAGTGACTGTCAGTGCTGAACACTAATTATTACTGCAGCTCACCACGCCCAGTTCTGCACCCTGGTCACTGGGCATGGGAGGAGTTTCTTCTGCAACGGGACTGGAGTTTAATATTCTGGATCTGAGACAAATAAATCAGTTCTATTTTAAAACCTGTCTCCGGTACTTGGTGAATTTATAACACAACTAGTGCACAGTAGAGAGTACCGGCTGGTTGGCTGGACCCTGCCAGTGATTCTGTTCCACGACGGTCCTTTTAAATCCTCCCCTGTTGTTCCCCTCTCGCTCTCCCTGTGGTGATAGGTTCCAAACAGTCACCACTCTGTGGGTGAAGAGGTTTCCCTTGAATTTTCTGCAGACTGAAGAAGTCGAGCTGACTGCAGTTCTGTCTGAGATGTTCTTCACCCCTCAAATCTCTGGGCTGAGGAAGAATGACATTGGTAGTTAACCTCCGTACTCAGGGCTCATTTCCACATCATGGGTCATTTTCCCTGCTTCTAAAGAGTTGTTGAAAACACCACAGTCCTCTACAGACTGAAAGCAGAGTGGGAAACCATCAGTTGCATGTTCAACAACGCAGGGTTAGAAACCAGAGTCAGGTCTGCACAGGGCAGAGTTTGGGCTCTGGACGATGGGGTAAGAACGTATGTTGAGGAGAAGGGAATTGGCAGTGGGGAATGGCAACGAATGACAGAGTAGCAACATTTGGAAGCTGATTGACAGAGAAAATCTTTTGTTTGTCTGACTGATGACACAAACAATACCTGTGGTGAGGTGCTCCACTGGTCGAGGAACATGGGTGTGTTGGGAATACTTTTATGTATTGAGGGAGTTATTCCTGCTTGTTTATCCTGTAATATTATACGCGGATGTCATGGTCCGGTCCGTGAAGTCCGCTTTCAACCAAATGTGCATCTGCGAGTTTGGAAAGCGGCCAGTGAGTGAGTGGGCCAGTGAAGGAGTGGAGCTTTGAGGCTTTGACTTGAGAGATTCTATCAGTTTTGGCAGTTGGTCTGCATAATCAAGTCTATGAAGATTTGAATAGATCAGCAGAAAGCCGTTGATTAGACAATCAAGATTTGAATAGCTCAGACTCAGCAGAAAGCAGCTGATTGGGCAGTCGAGGTCAGGTGACCAAGCATTTTGAAAAGCTCAAACAGATAAGTAGAGGGATAGCTCAAGCGGAGTGGCCAGTGAGTGAGTGGGCCAGTGAAGGAGTGGAGCTTTGAGGCTTTGACTGGAGAGGCTTCGACGAGAAGAGGCGGAGGACAAGCTTGCTCGCAGTTAGTCTTTACAATGTCTACTGACATGGTGATGTGCCTCTCATGTGAGATGTGGCAGTCTTGGGGGAACGCCAATCTCCCGCAGAGTCACATCTGCCAGAAGTGCATACGGCTGGGCAATCTGGATGACCGTGTAAGGAATCTGGAGCAGCAGCTGGATGACCTTCGACTCATAAGGGAGAATGAGGCAGTCATAGATGAGAGCTACAGGGAGGTAGTCACACCTAGGCTTTCGGAAGCATGTCGTTGGGTGACAGTCAGAGGGAGGAAAGCGAAGGTGAGCAGACAGGTAGTGCAGAGCACCCCTGTAGCCATTCCCCTGAATAATAAGTTTACCATCCTGGATACTGTTGGCGGGGCCGACCGACCAGGTGTGAGCCACAGTGGCAGGGCCTCCGACACTGAGTCTGACCCTGTGGTGCAGAAGGGTGGGATGGAGAAGAGAAGAGCTGTCGTCATTGGAGACTCTATAGTCAGAGGAGCAGACAGGAGATTTTGTGGATGTGAGAAGGACACCCGCATGGTTTGTTGCCTCCCAGGTGCCAGGGTCCGGGATGTCTCTGACCGAGTGCACGACATCCTGGTACGAGAGGGAAAGCAACCAGAAGTCATGATACATGTTGGTACCAACAACATAGGCAGGAAGAGGGATGAGGTCCTGAAGTGTGAGTTTCGGGAACTAGGCAGAAGGCTGAAGAACAGGACCTTAAGGGTGGCGTTCTCAGGATTGCTGCCAGTGCTACGTGACAGTGATGGTAAGAATTGGAGGAGATGGCAGTTGAATGCGGGGCTGAGGAGTTGGTGCAGGGAGCAGGGTTTTAGATTTTTGGATCATTGGGATCTCTTGTGGGGAAGGTGGGACCTGTACAGATTGGATGGGTTGCACCTGAACTCAAGGGGGAGCAATATCCTTGCAGGTAGGTTTGCTAGCATCAGGAGGGTTTAAACTAATTTGCGAGGGCGCTGGGACCCAGAGTGATAGAGCAGTGAAAGAAGTGCATGGAGTAAAACCAGATCTAACGTATAGAGAGGCTTTGAGGAAAGAGAAGCAGAATAAACGGTGTAAAGACAGTAAGGTCGAAGGGCTGAAATGTGTGTACCTCAATACAAGAAGCATCAGGAACAAAGGTGATGAACTGAGAGCTTGGATACATACATGGAATTATGATGTAGTGGCCATTACAGAGACTTGGCTGGCACCAGAGCAGGAATGGATTCTCAATATTCCTGGAATTCAGTGCTTTAAAAGGGATAGAGAGGGCAGAAAAAGGAGGAGAGGTGGCGTTACTGGTCAGGGATACTATTACAGCTACAGAAAAGGTGGGTAATGTGGCAGGATCATCTTTTGAGTCAGTATCGGTGGAAGTTTGGAACAGGAAGGGAGCAGTTACTCTATTGGGGGTATTCTATAGGCCCCCTGGTAGCAGCAGAGATACAGAAGAGCAGATTGGGAGGCATATTTTGGAAAGGTGCAAAAATAACAGGGTTGTTATCATGGGTGACTTTAACTTCCCCAATATTGATTGGCACCTGATTAGTTCCAAGGGTTTAGATGGGGCAGAGTTTGTTAAGTGTGTCCAGGATGGATTCCTGTCACAGTATGTGGACAGGCGGACTAGGGGGAATGCCATACTAGATCTAGTACTAGGTAATGAACCGGGTCAGGTCACAGATCTCTCAGTGGGTGAGCACCTGGGGGACAGTGACCACCGCTCCCTGGCCTTTAGCATTATCATGGAAAAGGATAGAATCAGAGAGCACAGGAAAATTTTTAATTGGGGAAGGGCAAATTATGAGGCTATAAGGCTAGAATTTGCGGGTGTGAATTGGGATGAAGTTTTTGCAGGGAAATGTACTATGGACATGTGATCGATGTTTGGAGATCTCTTGCAGGATGTCAAGGATAAATTATTGCTTGGTGGTGGGATCCCGTTGGTGGTGGCAGAAGTGACGGAGAATTATATTTTGGACCCGGAGGCTGGTGGTGTGGTAGGTGAGGACAAGGGGAACCCTCTCCCTGGTGGGGTGGCAGGAGGATGGAATGACAGCAGATGTGCGTGAAATGGGAGAGATGCGTTTGAGAGCAGAGTTGATGGTGGAGGAAGCGAAGCCCCTTTCTGTAGAAAAGGAAGACACCTCCTTCGTCCTGGAATGAAAACCCTCATCCTGAGAGCAGATGCGGCGTAGACAGAGGAATTGCGAGAAGGGGATGGCATTTTTGCAAGAGACAGGGTGAGAAGAGGAATAGTCCAGATAGCTGTGAGAGTCAGTAGGCTTACAGTAGACATCAGTAGATAAGCTGTCTCCAGACATGGAGACAGAAAGATCAAGAAAGGGGAGGGACGTGTCGGATATGGACCAGGTAAATTTGAGGGCAGGGTGAAAGTTGGAGGCAGAGCTAATGAAGTCACCGAGTTCAGCATGCGTGCAGGAAGCAGCACCAATGCAGTCGTCCATGAAGCGAAGGAAAAGTGAGGGATAGATACCAGTATAGGCTTGCAACATGGATTGTTTCACTTTAAAGAAAAGACAACATACAGTGTTTACGAGAAGGATGTATACGAGAAGCGTTGAAACGCAATTTGAGAAAACGTGTTAAAGAAAAGATTGAGTAATAATAATCACATTAGCTTGTATCGAAATGGAAGGATTGAGGAACATGTGCACTAATTTAAGCACATTATGCATGTAATGCCGAAATCATTATCAGAAAAAAACGTAACACTGGAGATCACATGAAAATTCTGACAGAGAAAGAAAAGCTGCAGGATAAAGGAAGAAAAGCTGCAACTTGCCCATTCAGAAAGAAACAAAATGTTCTTTTGCATCTGAAATGGAAGGCGCGTTAATAATGAAAGTGGTAACGCACCTCCGTGCCGTTATGACGTTTAAAGGCAGCCTACTTCCAAACATCTCCTGCCAGAATAAGACAGAAAGAATACAGTACTGCTGTCGATGGCACTAATCCCACCCCTTTCCGCATTTGCGAACAGAGAGAAAACACAATGTAAAGAAGCAAGGGCAGAAAACTGAAACGATGATGTAACATGCATCATATCTTTTCAGCTTCCGAATATGAGGGATGTTGCTTATGATGTTGAGATATCAGTGCCCGCGGATGATCATAGTGAGCAGTTACAGGTCACTGATCACTGGAAAGCTCTGCTGTACACTGTCTAGGTACCGCAGAGGAAAGGAAATTGATGAGACGGTATTCCCATCTGAGCGTAACATAAGGCCGTAACACATACCAGCTTTATTATAGAACATAGAATAGTATAGCACAGTACAGGCCCTTTGGCCCACGATGTTGTGCCGACCCTCAAACCCTGCCTCCCATATAAGCCCCCTGCTTAAATTCCTCCATATACCTGTCTAGTAGTCTCTTAAACTTCACTAGTGTATCTGCCTCCACCACTGACTCAGGCAGTGCATTCCACGCACCAACCACTCTTTGAGTAAAAAACCTTCCTCTAATATCCCCCTTGAACTTCCCACCCCTTACCTTAAAGCCATGTCCTCTTGTATTGAGCAGTGGTGCCCTGGGGAAGAGGCGCTGGCTATCCACTCTATCTATTCCTCTTATTATCTTGTGCACCTCTATCATGTTTCCTCTCATCCTCCTTCTCTCCAAAGAGTAAAGCCCTAGCTCCCTTAATCTCTGATCATAATGCATACTCTCTAAACCAGGCAGCATCCTGGTAAATCTCCTCTGTACCCTTTCCAATGCTTCCACGTCCTTCCTATAGTGAGGTGACCAGAACTGGACACAGTACTCAAAATGTGGCCTAGCCAGAGTTTTAGAGCTGCATCATTACATCGTGACTCTTAAACTCTATCCCTTGACTTATGAAAGCTAACACCCCATAAGCTTTCTTAACTACCCTATCCACCTGTGAGGCAACTTTCAGGGATCTGTGGACATGTATTATGGACATTATTAAGCCGCGAAATTGCATCCTTAACACTGGACTTTGCAGAAAATACAAGGATAGCAAAGGAAGTGAAGAATTAAAGAATCCGGTAAGATACTTTTGGGTATTAAGAGGATTCCGCTAGATGTGCAAACCAAATGTAAACTAATGAGCGGCCAGCATACAGATGCATCTACGGCAGATCCAGGAATCATGTTCCAAGGCTCTTAATGAATGAATGTTATATCGAAACAATTTAGAGCCAGAAATCACGTATATTTGTTGATGAATTTCAGTGTCCCACAGCACTGACAAATCTAGAAAGTCTTTGGTAGCATTTGATCCCTCTGTCCTTAGACAGAGTGAGGCATGGAAACTTCATAAAATGACTGGTTACAGCAGTTGTAAGATTATAAGTGTAGGTATCATGCTAAAGGAATATTCCTTCACTCCATCACTAAGGCGGTAAACACAATAGTTCCGGACTGGGGATGTGTTTGCCAAAGATACCAGCAGTGTCCAAATCTATTAATTCAACGGTGGCAATAGGGATTATTAACCCTGATACTATACAACATAACGTTCATTTAATCCCAATCCTATCCTCAGAGATTAGAGGTGAGAAAGCTGGAAATCATTGGAGGTTTGCTGTCGTGGTGACGTCATGATTTGATTATATTGAATGTTAACGTGCGGACGATACATACTTCCATGGTTTCTTTGGTTTAGATGCGATAGGATTTCTTAAATGTTTCAAGTTTATACCTTCCTTGCGGGACATCATTGGCCCTGTCGTCCAAACAGAATTCCCCCCATCTACTATCTGAACTGCCTTCTGTTAATAAGCCAATTCTGAGTCCACGCAATCAGATTTCCTTAGATGCAATGCCGTCTGACCTTCTGAATGTGTCTACCATGCATAATCTGGTCAAACAGTTTACAAAATTAACACATCCCACAACGAAGACCATCATCCTCGACCAAGGGATAGCCATGACGACCATATTTTTCCTGTTGCCTCCTCAAATATATATTGTAATAGAAGAGCAGATGAGAGGAGCTTCCGACCAGTTGAAATAAGCCCTCTGGCTGCCCACAGAGGCACATGTTCTGTAAGGCTGTTGTAAACTACATACAATCAGATTGTATGCCTGACTCTGGCAAAAAACTTTCTGGCGCTCTCACCAGGTATGCTGCAGCTGCCAACTCTACTGCCTGTGCACTCATGGGTTTTGGTAACTTTAAAGCCACATTTCCTGGCCAAGTTCCTCCTCTACATATTTGCCTCACTCAGTTCTCTCTCCATCCTGCACTGATGAGGAACCATATACAAAAAATATGTGCCAGTGTGCCTTTGTTCTCAGTCATTACTGTATCTGATCTTCCACCCATTCTCTTTTTTTTTGTTTTTTTTTGATAAAATAAACCCTTGAGACTATTTGCTATCATAAGCTGAGACTCATTTTCACTTCCTTGGTACAGCAGGTTATTGGCTGACATTAAAGTTGTGTTTATATCCTTTACACTAATATTTCTTCCTTGCAACAGCAATGTCCATCTAATTCTGATTTGCTTTACTCAACCATTTTGAATCCTTCCCTCTAACTGTAATTGTATGGGCGTGTGTTCTGTCAGTACTGTAACTGGATTAAATCCCACTATGTAGGTGAAATATTGTACCGCCCAGAGAACCGCTAACAAATGATTTTACAGACAGTATCCCCCTGTTCAGCTGTTCAGAGCATGCGTGATGCATACATTACTGGTCTTAAATTCTCGTGCATCTTCTGTAACAGCAGTGCTGAGAGGGTGGCATCAGTTGTCGCCACTTCCAATGAGAATGGTTTATTCCATTAAAGGAGCTGCCTTACTGGAAAATCCATCAATGTGATCCCTACAGCAGCCTACCAGCCCCAGAAAGTACCACAGTCCTTTCAGTTATCGGAGAACAGGCAGTTTCATAACCGATTCCACTCTTCACTTTTCGATTTCTCTTTTTCCCAATGTCAAGATCATTCCCAAATAACTAACTACTTGTTTCATCACCTGTGCCTTTTTAGGGGTTACCTTTAGTCCCAATGCAAGTAATAATTGCAGCAGGTCTGTCAATAACTCATAATGTTCCCGCTTGGTTTCAGAATCCAGGAGTAGATAATCTACATATTATACCAAGTATTCGAGTTTTGGTAACCATTTTAAATCTTCCCCTAAGGGCTGGTGAAATATAGACGGGGAATTCTGAAACTCCTGTTGTAGACTGCTGTCCCTGAAATGCAAATGCAAACTTGTATTGATACTCTCCGTCTAATGAGATAGACCAAAGACCATTATTTATATGTGAACCTGTCAACCATGCCCTCTTTCATTCTGTTTGACCACTGTATTCGGGTCAGTTGCAACTTTTGGGCTGTCAAAGGAGTTGCTTTATTCATCTGTCGAGAGTCTATTGTGGACCTCCAGCTGCCAGCTGGTTCCTTCACTGGCCATATGGGTGAGTTATTAGTGGAGGCTACTGGCCTCAGTACTCCTTGTTATAGCAAACTCTGTATTATCTTGCCTACACCTTTCTCTATTTTTTTTGGGCGGGGGGGGCCCATATTGCTTCTGTGGTTTAGGGTCTGGACCTTGAATGCACAAACTGCCAGCTTTCTTTGCGTAGTCATGCTTGTGCCTTGGAAATATGTCTAAGATCTGTGCACTAATTCTCTGCACCTTCCGATCGTTGCTCATCTCCTCCAGTTTGATCTACATTTCACCCATTGTGCATATTCCATCCTCATATACTCCAACTGCGATCTGTATGTTGTTTATGTATTCATGCTAGTTGTATCTTCCAAATCATACAATTAACTGGCTGAAAACAGATCAGGCTTTGGCCATATAATCACTCACTACTATATGTTCCTGCTACCTGGGTTACTTCACCAACACTGCTGAATACTTCAACACTATGTCTCCTATTCTAACTTTCAATGGTACATTCATATGTCCTATTTGTTAATGTCTTGTGAATCCACGTAGGATAATTTTACATTGTATCTTCCAATCTGCTTTTTTTTCACATTAGTGTTGTTGACAGTGTTTTCGAGATCTTGCAGTGCCCATAACAAGGTAACAGGGTGGCCTGAAACCCTTCCACTAACTAGAGGTCGTCTGGTATCATCCTACTTTTTGTCACACACCCATGTTGGTGAGGTCTGATACCGCCACTGAGGCTCAGCGTGCAATTCTCTGCATGGTGGTGTATCCACTATATTACTTTGTAGTCTCGGTCTTGCTGGCCCCTTTAAAGGCAAACCGCCTTGCTCTGCGCTTTCATGTCTCAGGTTTGGGCATTCTTCCTTAATATGCCCCCTGATGCACCTTCAATTACTCCAAAAGACTGAAGTAGGGTAAATACTGAAAGGCTTTTATTCGCAGTAAAATATGACATCCAGCATGCTGAGTGTCTGCCCCTGGACTGAGGGGGAGGAGCAGGGTGAAATCACCTTTATTCAGGGTCTGTGGGAGGAGCCACAGGGGCAGTCAGCAGAGGGGCATGTCCAGACAGTTAACCCAGTTACTATATATATATAGTTTACCACACCCCTGTGAGCACAGTTGCAGCATTTAATTACTCCACCTTCAGTTCTCCCTGTTCCGTTTCCTCTGCCCTTACTTGCCCTTTGATAGTGTGCCAGAGAGGACCCCGTCCCTCATTTCTCCAGACAGACTGATATTTAATAGGCATCACCTTCCCATTAGCGAGTTTTGTTGGTCTTGGCATTTTCTTTTCCCGTGTTCTACCCATGTTCCTCAGTACCCATGCCTCAGTATGTGTGGGTTCCTGTACCGTTTTAGTTTCATCGGTACTGTGAGACGCAACTGTCCTCAACGATCTATGTGAGGCTTCTGTTCCTCAATGGTCCAGCTATAATGCTGCTCCATACAAACCTTGGAACACAATCCATAAACTGGATGCAATTACAGTGTGATGTTCACCTGTCCTCTGGTAACATGTGATGAGTGCGTCTACCGGGTCCCCTTTGTCAAGACCCATAACAATCATTATTGCGTTCTTCAAACCATCACGTGTTCCCCCATCATGTCGCTGTATATTTCGTAGAGCTGAGTGTATATTTGGATGCAAGCACATTACAGTTAACTTCCTTTCTTCAGAGTTATCTAGGTCATGTGTTGCTTTCTGATGACTAGTTGATTGGAAAAGCTCTCAAGGATCGTCTCCGAGCACACAGGTGCTGATATATTTAGCAATATCCTTAAGCTGCTGTACCCCAAGCGGTGTGGCTTATGTGTGTTCTGATTTGAGTTGCTCACCCCGCTGCCCCCTCTCTGATAGTAGATCGATAGTAGCTTCCCTAGCAGTTTTCCCTTCACAACCACGGTGATCGACAGTCTCCTCAAATTGCGGCCATTTTCCCAACGCATATTTCGGAAGGTATCCACTACAATTACACAAATCCAAGTTCTTTGAACTTGCAGAGTTTCCCGAATTCATCATGCTGAGTTAGAAACCACTAGCAACCCAGCCCTAGACAGCTCTGTACCTCACTCACGTGGTCCAACTCGAGTCCCCCACTGAACAAACAGAGTTATCCTCGACACCACCCAGCAACGCAAATCCTGAATCACTTTTTGTTGTATGATCAGTGAGGTACAGAGAATCCGTATTTAAGACCATAAGACAAAGGAGCAGAAGTCGGACATTCGGCCCACCGAGTCTGCTCCGCCATTTTATCATGAGCTGATCCATTCTCCCATTTAGTCTCACTCCCCTGCCTTCTCACCATAACCTTTGATGCCCTGGCTACTCAGATACCTATCAATCTCTGCCTTAAATACACCCAATGACTTGGCCTCCACTGCTGCCCGTGGCAACAAATTCCATAGATTCACCACCCTCTGACTAAAAAAATTTCTTCGCTTTTCTGTTCTGAATTGGCACCCTTCAATCCTTAAGTCATGCCCTCTCGTACTAGACTCCCCCATCATGGGAAACAACTTTGCCACATCCACTCTGTCCATGCCTTTCAACATTCGAAATGTTTCTCTGAGGTCTCCCCTCATTCTTCTAAACTCCAAGGAATACAGTCCAAGAGCGGACAAATGTTCCTCATATGTTAACCCTCTCATTTCCGGAATCATTCCAGTGAATCTTCTCTGTACCCTCTCCAATGTCAGCACATCCTTTCTTAAATAAGGAGACCAAAACTGCCCACAGTACTCCAAGTGAGATCTTATCAGCGCCTTATAGAGCCTCAACATCACATCCCTGCTCCTATACTCTATTCCTCTAGAAATGAATGCCAACATTGCATTCGCCTTCTTCACTACTGACTCAACCTGGAGGTTAACCTTAAGGGTATCCTGTATGAGGACTCCCAAGTCCCGTTGCATCTCAGAACTTTGAATTCTTTCCCCATTTAAATAATAGTCTGCCCGTTTATTTTTTCTGCCAAAGTGCATAACCATACACTTTCCAACATTGTACTTCATTTGCCACTTCTCTGCCCATTTATCCAATCTATCCAAGTCTCTCTGCAGACTCTCCGTTTCCTCAGCACTACCGGCCCCTCCACCTATCTTCGTATCATCAGCAAACTTAGCCACAAAGCCATCTATTTCATAATCCAAATCGTTGATGTACAATATAAAAAGAAGTGGCCCCAACACAGACCGCTGTGGAACACCGCTGGTAACCGGCAGTCAACCAGAATAGGATCCCTTTATTCCCAGTCTCTATTTCCTGGCACTCAGCCAACGTCCTATCCACGTATGTAACTTTCCTATAATTCCACAGGCTCTTATCTTGTTAAGTAGCCTCGTGTGGCACCTTGTCAAAGGCCTTCTGAAAATCCAAATGTACAACATGCACTGCATCTCCCTCGTCTAGCCTACTGGTAATTTCCTCAAAAAAATTGTAATAGGTTTGTCAGGCAGGATTTTCCTTTAAGGAATCCATGCTGAGTTCTGCCTATCTTGTCATATGCCTCCAGGTACTCTGTAACCTCATCCTTGACAATCGACTCCAACGACTTCCCAACCACCAATGTCAAGCTAACAGGTATATAATTTCCTTTTTGCTTCCTTGCCCCCTTCTTAAATAGCGGAGTGACATTTGCAATCTTCCAGTCCTCCGGAACCCTGCCAGAATCTTATCGACTTTTGCAAGATCATCGCTAAAGCCTCCGCAATCTCCACAGCTATTTCCTTCAGAACATGAGGGTGCATTCCATCTGGTCCGGAAGATTTATCTACCTTTTGACTATTCAGCTTTCTGAGTACTTTCTCTGTCGTAATTGTGACTGCGCACACTTCTCTTCCCTGCCACCCTTGAGTGTCCGGTATACTGCTGATGTCTTCCTCAGTGAAGACTGATGCAAAATACTCGTTCAGTTCCTCCGCCATCTCCACCTATCTGTCTTTTCTCCATAACCCTTAATTCCCCAACTATGCAATAATCTATTCAACTTTGTCTTAAATATATTTACTGAGGTTCCCTGCACTGCTACATTGGGCAGAGAGTTCTGCAGATTCACCACTCTCTGGGAAAAGCAGTTCCTCCTCATCTCCGTCCAAGATCTACATCTTGAGGCTATACCTCCAAGTTTTAGTCTGATCTGGCAGTCGAAACAACTTTAATGTCTCTATCGTATCTATCCGTTTCATAGTTTTATATGTTTCTTTCGCGTGTAACTCCAGGCGATAGTCTTCAAAAGAACCCTGAAAAGGAAGAAAAAGAGATATTAAAGATAGAAATAGAGCTGTTTCCGAAGATGCAAATAAATCAAATTCCGTTTGCTCCACCATCCTCAGCTTCGCCCTCGGATTATACGGGAGATATCACACTAAATAAATATACCTTCACTCCATCAATAAGGCATTATAGACTATAGTTACCGATTGGAGGTGCGTGTGACAACGGTCCCAGTATAGTCCAAATCTGACACTTCAACGGTGGTAATGGCCATTATTAAGCTTGATACTATGCAACAAATCGATCACTTAGTCTCAATCCTATCTTTGGTCAATGATTGGAGGTGAGAGCACATTTAAGTTGTTGGAGATTTGGTCATGTGGTGACCTCATGATTTTAATATGTTGAATATTAACTTCCGTACATATCTACCAGCATCCCTTTGCTTTAAACTCGAAAGGATTTCTTAAATGGTGTACCATTCTAATCATAGATTATTTGTTCTCTGCTCAACAATAAAAAAGTAAGTCATGCTCTGCGATAGTTTGAAGTGTGAACGCATTGAGAATGTTAAATATTTCACAAGGACTGGACATTTGTGAGTTCAGTTGAAAGAGAAATGCAAGTAATGCGAACGCGAATGAACGAAAGGCATTCTTGTGATTGTTAGGATTGTATTGAAAAGATGTTTGAATTATTCATTTCCTTCACAATAGGATCTCACTGTCTGCAAATGTGTGCTTTAATTGGTTGAAATAAATTTGCAGGAACATGTGAATATCGCAGTTTGCTTCCTTTTCCGAAATTGTATAAAGTCTTAGTGTATGGGGGCCGCAATCACCCACATCTGGTTTTCCTTTGTTCCTTAGAATATTTGATAAGGATTTTCACCCTTGGAATTAACTGTTTATTCTATATGCGCCAGTTACTGGTGACACTTTTGAGGAATGAAACGTCAAGCTTAGATTTTTGCTTTGCCCTACCTGCGTATTTAGAATGTGTTATTTTGTTTGTTTGCTTTGGTATTGATTTCAGAGGGAGACACGGATACCACACTGGCCATGTGAAATCAAGGTTAAAGTAATTAAGTTATTAGTTTATCTATTCTGGGGACGATAAACCGCTGTTCAAAGATAAATTGACATTCCCACAAATTCGTGTATACTTGAATTGGGAATTTGAAATTCGTATCTTGGGAGAGTTGTTCGTTTGGGCAGCACCAAAAGATGCTGCAGAAGACCTTGAAACGCTGATTTTGAGTTGCACGGTTCCATTGGGAAATATGACAGTATTTTGGTGTAATCGTAGCATCTGCCCCGTAATAAGTACACGGGATTTCAGTTTAGACAGCGTGCAGTTTATGTCGGATTCAGTATTTTGCTTTCATCATCAGCCCTAACTCAGTAAATTATCCAGGTGCTGCAGGATTGTCAAATTAATGTCAGTCGCAGAACACTGTAATAACAGAGTCTAGATATAGTTGTAGAGTGTACTAAAGATTATACCTTCCTTGCGGAAAATCTCCATCCACTGCCTCATGCCTTCCCTTGCTTAGCCAGTTCTGAATCTATGCAGCCAGGTTTCACTAGATCCCAGGCCATATGACGTTCTGAATGCACCAGAGGGAATCCAGTCAAACATCTTAAAATACCTCAGTTAGACTGTTCTGACTTCATCTGCCTATTTTTTACTTTTTCATGGAATTGATTCTGGCCCATAAGGGACGACCGGTCCCTCTCAAAACTATGCTGACTATTCACAACCAGGATACGTTTCTCCAGATACTCATAAATTCTGTCTCTAAGAAACCTTTCCAAATTCTTGCCCACTACTGACCAAAGACTCACTGGCCTGTAATTCTCAGGACTACCTTACATTTCTTGAACAAAGAAATAACATTTGTCATTTTCCAATCCTCCCGCACTATTTGTGTGGCCAGTGATGACGCAAATGTCATGTCCAAAAGCACAGCAATATCTTTGCTCGCCTTCTCTAATTACCTGCAGTACATCCTTTCTAGCACTGGGGAAAGATTTATTTTAATCCTAAGCGTCTGCATGTCCCAGCACATCTGCCCTTTTTCACTCTATCAACATTCATCTTGTTGAACTCACTAATGAGTATTGAAGCAAAGTATCAGTAAGGGCCTTCACTGCCTCCTTGCACTCCAGACACATGCTTCCTCATTATCGCTGATCTCTCTCACGCTCTCACTCGTCATCCTCCTTAATGCGGCTCTCTGAAGCCTTCTCATGTCCCCTTTTAACACTTCTAAGTCCATGGTTAAATTCCTCCTGGCTACATTGTGACTTTCCATAGCTCTGCCGGATCCTTTCTTCCAGAACCTTAAGTATATTCCTTTCTTCTTCTTGAAGAGGAGTTCCATCTATCTTATCAACCAGGGATACTTTACACGGCCACCCGTTCCCCACCTCAATGAAACAAGCCTACACTGAACCCTAATCTAGTGCTACATTGACAATCTGCATATTTCGGGTTGTGCATCACTTCCCAAATTCAGCTACCAAGTTCCTACCTAATAACACCAATTAATACATTCCATACTGTCTGCTCCTATCCCAGTGTAAGGTATTACTAAATGTCGAATAGCTGTGCCCTATCGTTCTGAAATGCTGACCCACGGAGAGATTTGTTATCTGATCCGTTTAATTTTCTGGTACTAGATCCAAGATGGATTGTTCGTTAGTCCGCCTGCCCGCTTATTGTGCCAGGAGTGCTTCCTGGACACAACTGAGAAATTCTGTTACATCTAAAGCTTTTAACCAAATCATACGCCAATGAATATTAGTGACGTTTTGCCTGTGACAACTGCTGTGGTAAAATGGCACCTGCCCAAAATCTATCAATGTCTCTGCCTGTTGTTTTTGTTTTGGTGATGGGAGCTCTGTACAGAATACTTCCAAATGAGTGTTTGTTCCTTTCCTACTTCTGAGTTCCACTCACAGTCAATTAAAAGACAATCCCTCCACAGTGTCCTCCCTTACTGCAGCTGTGATACTATCACACTCTCTCTGTGTTTAAAAGAGACTCTCCTCTCCCTTACTCTCTTTTACCCGACTATGAACATTTTGAAACATCTGAACCCCAAAAGGTCCGGAAGTCATTCCTCCCATAGTGACTGAATTGATTTTATTTCCACCACATACATGAGGATTAAAAATCTTTAGGATATGTCTCTGTCTTAAATGTGCAATGTGCAACCCTAGTAATTTATAATAATGTATAATAAAGAGAACAGTCAATGTAACATAGAAAAACACTCAAATCAGCGTGAGTTAATTAGTTTGATGGCCTGGTAGAAGACGCTGTCCCAAAGTCTTGGTTTTTATGCTGCGATACCATTTCCCGGATGATTGTCAAGTCTCTGCGATAGTTTGGAATTTATTCATTTCAGGATGACCAGGCACATGATTGTTTGAATTTATGACATATTTGCCAAGCCTGGAGATTTTTAAAAACACTTTTTTATTCTAAAACCCCACGGAATTACAATTGGAGTGGGCGTTATCAACACAGATGGCCATTCAACGTAAACACATACTTTATTCCATCCTTCAGCTCTTGTCTGAATTTTCTCTCTGTCAGTGTATAGATACAGGTATTGGTGCACACACTGAGAGTTTGCAACATGAACCTAAATTGCTGCAGTATATATACCGAGGAGCTCAAATATCTGTCCAGGTAAAAGTAATTTTCCGTTTGTCATTTCAGGGAATGAACTGCATAGGGCATCCAAAATAATATGAAATTAGCTGAAATTGCAAACAATAAAATCATCGATTTTCTGCGGTTTTCCACCTCGGTATCTTTCTGTTTATCGCTGCTGTTCCGAAGCCCTTTGCCGCAATTATATGTCTTACTGTTAACCCATTGAAGACAATAATTAAGCCGATTGGTAGCAGTGGATTTAAAATGCTATCCAGTAATTCGAATCCTTTCCACGCAGGTAAAGTCGCGTATTGATCTGTGAGGGCGCAACGCCACGGTACGCTGTCAATAATGACGCAAGGTAAAACGGGAAACTTCTGCCGCAACTGGCTATAACCACAGTCACCAAAACCGCAGTTGCTGTTCTCTCAGTGCAGTATCGTTCCCCGAGCTTTCGACAACATATTGCGATGAAACGATCGAAAGTAAAACTGACCGTAAACCAACCACAACAGACCCTTGTCACAGCAAAAAGTACAAGTGTCAGAGCGCATACAGGAGTGATGAGCAGGGATCTAAAATAAATATAGATATTGTTGGTCTGTTCCACTAAAGCGAAAACTATAACCACCATCAAATCCGCTGTTGCCATTCCAACCAGGTAACGGGTGATGCATTTGGAGAGTCCGCATTTTCCCCGAGATAGGATCACAATCGCCGTTAAATTAACTACAAGAAATTGGAGAAGAAAATAAAATCAACACAGAATTATCGTTAGTTGCAAATGTCTGAATGACCACCATTTTTCCAATGCTATACAGGATATGATTTTTCTTTTTGGAAATGAAAAGCAGAAATTCAATTTGTTAGCACTCTGTCCGTGCATTCCTGCTGGACAATAATGTACAGAATTAGCGGTAGGTTGGCGACTCTCCGACAGTTTTGCACCAGGCATCTTGATTTCCACGACTCACGTACCAGTAAAGGTCAATCGCTCCATAAACAACACCATTTCCATTATTTGAGTTGAAATAGCTGAAGGATTTACTTGTAGTGAAATCATGAGATTTGATGCATCAGTTATAATTTAACGTTTTATGGAAGAACATACCTGAGTGTCTATATTCGACTGGCCGGTCAGTTGAAAAGCTTCTGATCTGGAAATGCGACCACTGTCGGTTCAGAAAGCCGAGCAAGGTGAAACTATGAAACTATAGCAATATCGGCACCAACGTAATTGACAAAAAAAAAATAAAATGCATTACATAGAAAAGATATGGAAACTGAATAACAAAACGATCAGATGCTTGAATCCTCAATTCTGGAAACACATTTCAGACGAAGGTGGCATCTGTGCTCAGTAAAAGTACCAACAGTGGAACCAAACCAAAGCAAGACAGCGACGGCACCATACACGGAGTGACCAGCTCCAGTATCTTACCAGGGATACCGATCGCTACAATTGTAGGATAGAAAACGCCCGCGATGTAGTAAATCGCTGGATATCCCATATTCCGTCAGAAGCAGCGTTCAGTTGCACGGAAAGTTCCAACTGCTCAAATGGACTGGTGGCAGGTTTTACAGAGTTATATGCAATTCAGAGTAATTCCACTGAGGCAATTAGTGTGGTTATCACATCTGTCGTATGAGGGACAACCAGCTACACAAACAGTTACCTTAAAGTGTTTTTCTCATTCTGTAACCGTGCTATGAAATTGTATGCCCAAGGGATGTTACAAGTAATTAACTTTTAAACAAAAGATAATACGAACGTTACTAAAGTACTTTCCAAGACATCTGACGTCAGCTGCTGAAATGGGACATTTTCTGATCAGTGTTGTTTCCAATCATCCTGAACAATGAACATGAAAAATCAACTTCAAACAGATTGATTTTGTCCCATTAAGCGGAGCACATTCGCTTCTGACAATGGGGGCGGAACATCAGCTCGGCAGGTGAAATAGGGTACAATCTATTGAGGGGGAAGACAGGATCATTTTTTCTATCGCTTGTTTTAGTCATTTCGAGTCGTTTGAATGGCGAAAGTCACAGTAGCAGCTGATGACATGTATCACAATAAAACATATTGTACGTATGTTCTTCTGAGCATATAAAAGAGATCTAGACTAATATTGCAGGGACCTTTGATAATAAAAAGTTACGCGCCCATACGAATTTAGATGCGGCTTGTGGACGGATTGATGAATGTTCTTTTCTCGATTAGCAGAGAGCAGAGAGTGGATGGTTGATTCTTTGACTCTGACAAGTGTAGTGCAGGGATCAGTGTTAGGCCAATTGTTTTTTTTAATCATGTATGTTAATGACTCAGCGGTTCTTGTTTCAGTCGAAGCAAGCAGCTGAGAAGGGAGTGAAGAACTCGGGTAGAAAAAGTTTTTTTTTAAACACTGCTCGGGGAGAAGGGTCTGCACTGCGCTGGCGCGTGACGTAGCGCGCCAAGGTTTAAAAGCAGACCGCCATATACAGCGGCCATCGTTGGAGTGGACTGAGTCAGAGTGGGACGGCTTTGGCTCAAACAGGCTTCGGCGAGAACGGGCAGAAGCCAGGGTAGGTTCCGGTAAGTTTTTTTTTTGTTCAGATTGCTTAGAGTAGAGAGAATGCCAGGCAGGATGTTGGAATGCTCCTCTTGCAGGATGTGGGAAGTCAGGGAGCCCTCCGGTGTCCCTGACAACGACACCTGCAAGAAGTGCATCCAGCTGCAGCTCCTGACAAACTGCGTTAGGGAACTGGAGCAGGAGCTGGATGACCTGCGGATCATTCGGGAGAATGAGGAGATTATAGATAGTAGCTACAGGGAGGTAGTTACGCCAAAGGAGCAGAGGACAGGAAATTGGGTTATTGTCAGGCGAGGGAAGAGGCAAGGGCAGGCCACAGGGTTCCCCTGTGGCCATTCCCCTCAACAAGTATACCGCATTGGATACTGTTGGGGGAGGGATGACTTACCTGGAACAAGCTGCAGTAGCCGGATCTCTGGCACTGAGTCTGGCTCTGCAGTGCAGAAGGGAGGGTGGAAAAAGAGGAGAGCGGTAGTGATAGGGGACGCGATAGTTAGAGGTGCAGATAGGAGGTTCTGTGGTCGTGACAGAGAATCCGGGATGGTTTGTTGCCTCCAGGGTGCCAGGGTCAAGGATGTCTCTGATCGCTTGCATGACATTCTGAAGTGGGAGGGTGATCAGCCAGATGTCGTGGTGCACATTGGTACCGATGACATAGCAAGGAAGAGTGAGGAGGTCCTGGACAGTGAGTATAGAGAGCTTGGTAGGAAGTTGAAAAGCAGGACATCCAGGGTGGTAATCTCAGGATTGCTACCTGTGCTACATGCCAGTGAGGGTAGGAATAGGATGCTCTGGAGGATGAACAAGTGGCTGAGGAACTGGTGTAGGGGGCAGGGTTTCAGATTTCAGGATAATTGGGACCTCTTTTGGGGCAGGTGGGACCTGTACAAGAGAGACAGGTTACACTTGAACTACAGGGGGACCAATATCCTTTCAGGGAGGTTTGTTAGTGCTATTGGGGAGGCTTTAAACTAGATTTACAGCGGGATGGGAACCAGAGTGCCAGAGCTGACAGTGTGGCTGGGGTGAAAATAAAAGAGGTTAAAAGTTCAGGCAAATCCGCTAATAGAAAGGTTGTGAATGGTGGTAAAAATCTTCTGAGCTGTATATATTTCAATGCTACGAGTATTGCGGGGAAGGCGGATGAGTTGAGGGCGTGGATTGACACGTGGAATTATGACGTTATAGCAACCAGTGAAACTTGGCTACAGGAGGGGCAGGACTGGCAGCTTAATATTCCAGGGTTCCGATGCTTGAGATGTGATCGAGGCAGAGGAATGAAAGGTGGGGGAGTAGCATTGCTTGTTAGGGAAAATATTACAGCAGTGCTCAGGCAGGACAGATTAGAGGGCTTGTCTACTGAGTCCTTATGGGTGGAGATGAGGAACAGGAAAGGTATGGCCACATTAGTGGGATTGTATTACAGACCACCCAATAGTCAACAAGAATTGGAAGAGCAAATCTGCAGAGAGATAGCAGGCAACTGCAGAAAACATAAAGTTGTGGTGGTAGGAGATTTTAATTTTCCATATATTGATTGGGACTCCCATACTGTTAGGGGTCTAGATGGTTTACAGTTTGTAAAATGTGTTCAGGAAAGTTTTCTAAATCAATATATAGAGGGACCAACTAGAGGGGATGCAATATTGGATCTCCTGTTAGGAAACGAGTTAGAACAAGTGACGGAAGTCTGTGTAGTGGAGTACTTTGGTTCCAGTGATCATAACACCATTGGTTTCAACTTGATCATGGACAAGGATAGATCTGGTCCTAGGGTCGAGGTTCTGAACTGGAAGAAGGCCAAATTTGAAGGAATGAGAAAGGATCTAAAAAGTGTGGATTGGGACAGGTTGTTCTCCTGCAAAGGTGTGATCGGTAGGTGGAAAGCCTTCAAAGGGGAAATTTTGAGAGTGCAGAGTTTCTATGTTCCTGTCAGGATTAAATGCAAAGTGAATAGGAATAAGGAACCTTGGTTCTCAGGGGATATTGCAACTCTGATAAAGAAGAAGAGGGAGTTGTGTGACATATATCCTTTGGATCGGGACTACAGAGCGTCGTGGGAGCTGAATTCTGAAGGAAGGCAGTTTTTTTAAAAATTTCGAGTGCAAGAAGGGCGAGACTGCGCAGGCGCGTGACGTTAACAGGACCGTGTGGAGAGTTTAAAAAGGACACCACCCTATACAGCGGGCAGCGGAGTGAGTGGGAGCAGAGTGTAGGGCTTTGTCTTCAACGGGCTTCGGCGATAAACGGGAAGAGACAAGAGCGAAGCGCCAACTCTTTTTTATCTCCCCCGCTCCACCCCCTGCCCCTGCCGCCTTTCGCAAATCGGCCCTTACAGACAGGAACAGCAGGGCTCTCACAGCTAGCGGTATGAGCTAACGGTTTAAAAAGTTCGTCTGTTTGGCGAGGTAAGTAGGTGAGTAGACTTATTTTTCCTGTTTCTTTCCTGTAGAATTAGGTAGCATGCCTGCAGGGTTAGTGCTTTGTTCAGGGTGTCAGATGTGGTAATCCTGGGAGACCTCCAGCCTCCCTGATGGTCACATCTGCGCCAGGTTCACCGAGTTGCAGCTCCTCAGAGTGTTAGGGATCTGGAGCTACAGCTTGATGACCTACTGCTTATCAGGGAAAGTTAAGAGTTGATAGACAGGAGCTACAGGGAGGTAGTCAACCCTAGGCTACAGGAGTCAGAAAACTGCGTCACTGTCAAGAGAGGGAAGGGAAATGCCCGGATAGTGGAGAGCACCCCTGTGGCTGTCCCCCTCAGCAACAAATATCTTGTTCTGGATGCTGTTGAGGGGGATGACCTGACAGGGGACGCCCACGGTGACCGGGTCTCCGGCACTGAGCCTGGCGCTGTTGTGTAGGAGATAAGGAGGGAGAAGATAAATGCGGTAGTCGTGAGGGATTCCATAGTCAGGGAAACAGACAGGAGATTCTGTGAGCCTGACAGAGATACCCGCATGGTGTGTTGCCTCCCAGGTGCCAGGGTACGGGATGTTTCGGATCGGGTCCCGAATATTCTAAAGGGGGAGGGTGATCAGCCAGTTGTCTTGGTACATGTTGGTACCAATGACATAGATAGGACAAAGGAGGAGGTCCTGAAGAGAGATTTTCAGGAGTTAGGAAGGAAGCTGAGAAGCAGGACCTCCAGGGTAGTAACCCGAGGGCAAGAGTAGTCGGATCAGGCAGATGAATGCATGGCTGAGAGACTGGTGTAGGGGGCAGGGCTTCAGATTCTTGGATAATTGGGATCTGTTCTGGGGAAGTATGACCTGTTCAAAAAGGACAGGTTACACCTGAACCCGAAGGGGACCAATATCCTGGTGGGTAAGTTTAATAGAGCTGTTCAGGAGGGTTTAAACTAATTTGGCAGGGGGAATGGGAACTGGAATGATAGAGCGGAGGAAGGGGACAACAGAAATAAATCTAAGGTAGTAAGCAGCAAAGATGTAAGAAAAGACAGGCAGGTGATGGGGCAAATTTGTAGCCATTGGGATGAGTTGCAGTGCAATAAAGTTGCAATGAAATCAAAGCAAAAAGTATCAAATACTGGTCTTAAGGTGTTAAACTTAAATGCACGCAGCATAAGGAATAAGGTGGATGATCTTGTTGTACAGCTACAGATTGGCAGGTATGATATTGTGGCCATCACTGAGACCTGGCTAAAGGATGCATGTCTCTGGGAGCCGAACGTCCAAGGATACACGGTGTATCGGAGGGATAGGAAGGTAGGCAGAGGGGGAGGCGTGGCTTTATTCGTAAGAAATGATATTAAATCATTAGAAAGAGGTGATATAGGATTGGAAGGTGCAGAATCTTTATGGGTTGAGCTAAGAAATAGCAGGGGTAAAAGGACCCTGATGGCAGTTATTTACAGGCCTCCAAACAGCTGCAGGGATGTGGACTACAAATTACAACAGGAAATAGAAAAGGCTTGTCAGAAAGGCAGTGTTATGATAATTGTGGGGGATTTTAACATGCGAGTGGATTGGGAAAATCAGGTCAGCACTGGACCTCAAGAGAGAGAATTTGTAGAAGGTCTGCGAGATGGCTTTTTAGAACAGCTTGTTGTTGAGCCCACCAGGGGATCGGCTGTGCTGGATTGGGTATTGTGTAATAAACCGGAGGTGATTGGAGAGATTGAGGTGAAGGAACCCTTAGGAGGCAGTGATCATAACATGATTGAGTTCACTGTGAAATTAGAAAAAGAGAAGCCGAAATCTGATGTGTCGGTATTTCAGTGGAGTAAAGGAAATTACAGTGGCATGACAGAGGTACTGGCCAAAGGTGACTGGAAAGGGACACAGGCGGGAAAGACAGCAGAGCAGCAGTGGCTGGAGTTTATGCGAGAAATGAGGAATGTGCAAGACAGGTATATTCCAAATAAGAAGAAATTTTCGAGTGGCAGAAGGATGCAACCGTGGTTGACAAGTCAAAGCCAAAGTGAAAGCAAAGGAGAGGGCATACAAGGAAGCAAAAATTAGTGGGAAGACAGAGGATTGGGAAGTTTTTAAAACCTTACAAAAGGAAACCAAGAAGGTCATTAAGAGAGAAAAGATTAACTATGAAAGGAAGCTAGCAAATAATATCAAAGAGGATACTAAAAGCTTTTTCAAGTATATAAAGAGTAAAAGACAGGTGAGAGTAGATATAGGACTGATAGAAAATGATGCTAGAGAAATTGTAATGGAGGATGAGGAGATGGCAGAGGAACTGAACGAGTATTTTGCATCAGTCTTCAGTGAGGAAGACATCAGCAGTATACTGGACACTCAAGGGTGGCAGGGAAGAGAAGTGTGCGCAGTCACAATTACGACAGAGAAAGTACTCAGGAAGCTGAGTAGGCTAAAGGTAGACAAATCTCCTGGATCAGACAGAATGCACCCTCGTGTTCTGAAGGAAGTAGCTGTGGAGATTGTGGAGGCATTAGCGATGATCTTTCAAAAGTCAATAGATTCTGGCATGGTTCCGGAAGACTGGAAGATTGCAAATGTCACTCCGCTATTTAAGAAGGGGGCAAGGAAGCAAAAAGTAAATTATAGACCTGTTAGCTTGATGTCGGTGGTTGGGAAGTTGTTGGAGTCGATTATCAAGGATGAGGTTACAGAGTACCTGGAGGCATATGACAAGATAGGCAGAACTCAGCATGGATTCCTTAAAGGAAAATCCTGCCTGACAAACCTATTACAATTTTTTGAGGAAATTACCAGTAGGCTGGACAAGGGAGATGCAGTGGATGTTGTATATTTGGATTTTCAGAAGGCCTTTGACAAGGTGCCACTCATGAGGCTACTCAATAAGACAAGAGCCCATGGAATTACGGGAAAGTTACGTACGTGGATAGAGCGTTGGCTGATTGGCAGGAAACAGAGAGTGGGAATAAAGGGATCCTATTCTGGTTGGCTGCCGGTTACCAGTGGTGTTCCAAAGGGATCAGTGTTGGGGCCGCTTCTTATTACATTGTACATCAACGATTTGGATTATGGAATAGATGGCTTTGTGGCTAAGTTTGCTGACGATACAAAGATAGGTGGAGGGGCCGGTAGTGCTGAGGAAATGGAGAGTCTGCAGAGAGACTTGGATAGATTGGAAGAATGGGCAAAGAAGTGGCAAATGAAGTACAATGTTGGAAAGTGTATGGTTATGCACTTTGGCAGAAAAAATAAACGGGCAGACTATTGTTTAAATGGGGAAAGAATTCAAAGTTCTGAGATGCAACGGGACTTGGTAGTCCTCGTACAGGATACCCTTAAAGTTAACCTCCAGGTTGAGTCAGTAGTGAAGAAGGCGAATACAATGTTGGCATTCATTTCTAGAGGAATAGAGTATAGGAGAAGGGATGTGATGTAGGGGCTCAATAAGGCGCTGGTAAGACCTCACTTGGAGTTCTGTGGGCAATTTTCAGCTCCTTATTTAAGAAAGGATGTGCTGACATTGGAGAGGGTACAGAGAAGATTCACTAGAATGATTCCGGGAATGAGAGGGTTAACATATGAGGAACATTTGTCCGCTCTTGGACTGTATTCCTTGGAGTTTAGAAGAATGAGGGGCGACCTCGTAGAAACATTTTGAATGTTAAAAGGCATGGACAGAGTGGATGTGGCAAAGGGGACTCTGGTACGAGAGGGCATGACTTAAGGATTGAAGGGTGCCCTTTGAGAACAGAAATGCGAAGAAATTTTTTTAGTCAGAGGGTGGTGAATCTATGGAATTTGTTGCCACGGGCAGCAGTGCAGGCCAAGTCGTTGGGTGTATTTAAGGCAGAGATTGATGGGTATCTGAGTAACCAGGGCATCAAAGGTTATGGTGAGAAAGCGGGGGAGTCGGACTAAATAGGAGAATGGATCAGCTCATGATAAAATGGTGGAGAAGACTCGATGGGCCGAATGGCCTACTTCTGCTCCTTTGTTTTATGGTCTTATGGTATAGGATACAGGGAGTAAATAAGGTGCTTGAGGAGTATAAGAAGTGCAAGAAAATACTTAAGAAAGAAATTAGGAGGGCGAAAAGAAGACATGAAGTTGCCTTGGCAGTCAAAGTGAAGGATAATCCAAAGCGCTTTTACAGGTATATTAAGAGCAAAAGGCTGTAATGGATAAATATGGTCCTCTTGAAGATCAGAGTGGTCGGCTATGTGAGGAACCAAAGGAAATGGGGGAAATCTTAAATAGGTTTTTTGCATCTGTATTTACAAAGGAAATTGGCATTAAATCTGTGGAGTTAAGGGAAACAAGTAGTGAGATCATGGAAACTGTACAGATTGAAAAGGAGGAGGTGGTTGCTGTCTTGAGCAAAATTAAAGTGGATAAATCCCCGGGACCTGACAGGGTGTTCCCTCAGACCTTGAAGGAGATTAGTGTTGAAATTGCAGGGGCCCTGGCAGAAATATTTAAAATGTCGCTGTCTACAAGTGAGGTGCCGGAGGATTGGAGAGTGGCTCATGTTGTTCCATTGTTTAAAAAAGGATCGAAATGTAATCTGGGAAATTATAGGCAGGTAAGTTTAACGTCGGTAGTAGGTAAGTTATTGGAGGGAGTACTAAGAGACAGAATCTACAAGCATTTGGATAGACAGGGACTTATTAGGGCGAGTCAACATGGCTTTGTGCGTGGTAGGTCATGTTTGACTAATCTCTTTGAGTGTTTCGATGAGGTTACCAGGAAAGTGGATGAAGGGAAGGCAGTGGATATTGTCTACATGGTCTTCAGTAAGGCCTTTGACAAGGTCCCGCATGGGAGGTTAGTTAGGAAAATTCAGTCGCTAGGTATACATGGAGAAGTGGTAAATTGGATTAGACATTGGCTCAATGGTAGAAGCCAAAGAGTGGTAGTAGAGAATTGCTTCTCCGAGTGGAGGCCTGTGACTAGTGTTGTGACACAGCGATCAGTGCTGGGTCCATTGTTATTTGTCATCTATATCAATGATCTGGATGATAATGTGGTAAATTGGATCAGCAAGTTTGCTGATGATACATAGAAACATAGAAACATAGAAAATAGGTGCAGGAGTAGGCCATTCGGCCCTTCGAGCCTGCACCGCCATTTATTATGATCATGGCTGATCATCCAACTCAGAACCCCGCCCCAGCCTTCCCTCCATACCCACTGATCCCCGTAGCCACAAGGGCCATATCTAACTCCCTCTTAAATATAGCCAATGAACTGGCCTCAACTGTTTCCTGTGGCCGAGAATTCCACAGATTCACCACTCTCTGTGTGAAGAAGTTTTTCCTAATCTCGGTCCTAAAAGGCTTCCCCTTTATCCTCAAACAGTGACCCCTTGTTCTGGACTTCCCCAACATCGGGAACAATCTTCCTGCATCTAGCCTGTCCAATCCCTTTAGGATTTTATACGTTTCAATCAGATCGCCCCTCAATCTTCTAAATTCCAACGAGTACATGCCCAGTTCATCCAGTCTTTCTTCATATGAAAGTCCTGCCATCCCAGGAATCAATCTGGTGAACCTTCTTTGTACGCCCTCTAAGGCAAGGATGTCTTTCCTCAGATTAGGGGACCAAAACTGCACACAATACTCCAGGTGTGGTCTCACCAAGGCCTTTTACAACTGCAGTAGTACCTCCCTGCTCCTGTACTCGAATCCTCTTGCTATAAATGCCAGCATACCATCCGCCTTTTTTACCACCTGCTGTACCTGCATGCCCACATTCAATGACTGGTGTATAATGACACCCAGGTCTCGTTGCACCTCCCCTTTTCTTAATCGGTCACCATTCAGATAATAATCTGTTTGCCTATTTTTGCTACCAAAGTGGATAACTTCACATTTATCCACATTAAATTGCATCTGCCATGAATTTGCCCACTCACCCAACCTATCCAAGTCACTCTGCATCCTCTTAGCATCCTCCTCACAGCTAACACTGCCACCCAGCTTCGTGAGATCCGGAAACTTGGAGATGCTGCATTTAATTCCCTCATCCAAGTCATTAATATATATTGTAAACAACTGGGGTCCCAGCACTGAGCCTTGAGGTACCCCACTAGTCACCGCCTGCCATTCTGAAAAGGTCCCGTTTATTCCCACTCTTTGCTTCCTGTCTGCTAACCAATTCTCCATCCACATCAATACCTTACCCCCAATACCGCGTGCTTTAAGTTTGCACACTTATCTCCTGTGTGGGACCTTGTCAAAAGCCTTTTGAAAATCCAAATATACCACATCCACTGGTTCTCCCCTATCCACTCTACTAGTTACATCCTCAAAAAATTCTATGAGATTCGTCAGACATGATTTTCCTTTCACAAATCCATGCTGACTTTGTCTGATGATTTCACCGCTTTCCAAATGTGCTGTTATCACATCTTTGATAACTGACTCCAGCAGTTTCCCCACCACCGACGTTAGGCTAACTGGTCTATAATTCCCCAGTTTCTCTCTCCCTCCTTTTTTAAAAAGTGGGGTTACATTAGCCACCCTCCAATCCTCAGGAACTAGTCCAGAATCTAATGAGTTTTGAAAAATTTTCACTAATGCATCCACTATTTCTTGGGCTACTTCCTTAAGCACTCTAGGATGCAGACCATCTGGCCCTGGGGATTTATCTGCCTTCAATCCCTTCAATTTACCTAACACCACTTCCCTACTAACATGTATTTCACTCAGTTCCTCCATCTCACTGGACCCTCTGTCCCCTACTATTTCTGGAAGATTATTTATGTCCTCCTTAGTGAAGACAGAACCAAAGTAATTATTCAATTGGTCTGCCATGTCCTTGCTCCCCATAATCAATACAAAGATTGGAGGTGTAGTAGACAGTGAGGAAGGTTTTCAGAGCCTGCAGGGGGACTTGGACGAGCTTGAAAAATGGGCTGAAAAATGGCAGATGGAGTTTAATACGGACAAGTGTGAGGTATTGCACATTGGAAGGACAAACAGAGGAAGAACATACAGGATTAATGGTAAGGCACTGAGGAGTGCAGTAGAACAGATCGTAAAGAGAGATTTTGGTACATTGGCCTTTATTAATCAAAGTATTGAGTATAAGAGCTGGAATGTTATAATGAGGTTGTATAAGGCATTGGTGAGGCCAAATCTGGAGTATTGTGTTCAGTTTTGGTCACCAAAGTACAGGAAGGATATAAATAAGGTTGAAAGAGTTCAGAGAACGTTTACAAGGATGTTGCCAGGACTTGAGAAACTCAGTTACAGAGAAAGGTTGAATAGGTTAACAATTTATTCCCTGGAGCGTAGAAGAATGAGGGGAGATTTGACAGAGGTATATAAAATTATGGTGGGTATAGATAGAGTGAATGGAAGCAGGCTTTTTCCACTGAGGCAAGGGGAGAAAAAAACCAGAGGACATGGGTTAAGGGTGAGGGGGACAAAGTTTAAAGGGAACATCAGCGGGGTCTTCTTCACACAGAGAGTGGTGGGAGTATGGAATGAGCTGCCAGACGAGGTGGTAAATACGGGTTCTTTTTTAACATTTAAGAATAAATTGGACAGATGCATGGATGGGAGGTATATGGAGGGATATGGTCCTTGTGCAGGTCAGTGGGATGAGGCAGGAAATGGTTTGGCACAGCCAAGAAGGGCCAAAAGGCCTGTTTCTGTGCTGTTGTTTTTTTATGCTTTCTATGTTGATGTAGAAAACTACATCAGAAGAATTGCGGACGACTCCTAAACTGGAGGCGTTGTTCCAGCCAGGAACTCTATCCCAGCTAGCAGCTTGATGTTGACTGGCTAGGAAATGGGCTGAAAAATGGCAGATGGCATTTAATACAAACAAGTCTGAGATGGTCTGCGTTGTGAGGAAAGATAGAACAGTTTTCGACGCACATAGAACATAGAATAGTACAGCACAGTACAGGCCCTTCGGCCCACAATGTTGTGCCGACCCTCAAACCCTGCCTCCCATATAAGCCCCCACCTTAGATTCCTCCATATACCTGTCTAGTAGTCTCTTAAACTTCACCACTGACTCAGGCAGTGCATTCCACGCACCAACCACTCTCTGAGTAAAAAACCTTCCTCTAATATCCCCCTTGAACTTCCCACCCCTTACCTTAAAGCCATGTCCTCTTGTATTGAGCAGTGGTGCCGTGGGGAAGAGGCGCTGGCTATCCACTCTATCTATTCCTCTTATTATCTTGTACACCTCTATCATGTCTCCTCTCATCCTCCTTCTCTCAAAAGAGTAAAGCCCTAGCTCCCTTAATCTCTGATCATAATGCATACTTTCTGAACCAGGCAGCATCCTGGTAAATCTCCTCTGTATCCTTTCCAAAACTTCCACATCCTTCCTATAGTGAGGTGACCAGAACTGGACACAATACTTCAAGTGTGGCCTAACCAGAGTTTTATAGAGCTGCATCATTACATCGCGACTCTCAAACTCTATCCCTCGACTTATGAAAGCTAACACCCCATAAGCTTTCTTAACTACCCTATCCACCTGTGAGGCAACTATCAGGGACCTGTGGACATGTACCCCGAGATCCCTCTGCTCCTCCACACTACCAAGTATCCTGCCATTTACTTTGTACTCTGCCTTGGAGTTTGTCCTTCCAAAGTGTATCACCTCACACTTCTCCGGGTTGAATTCCATCTGCCACTTCTCAGCCCACTTCTGCATCCTATCAATGTCTCTCTGCAATCTTTGACAATCCTCTACACTATCTACAACACCACCAACCTTTGTGTCGCCTGCAAACTTGCCAACCCACCCTTCTACCCCCACATCCAGGTCGTTAATAAAAATCAAGAAAAGTAGAGGTCCCAGAACAGATCCATGTGGAACAATCCTCACAATCCTCCAATCTGAATGTACTCTCTCCACCACCACCCTCTGCCTTCTGCAGGCAAGCCAATTCTGAATCCACCTGGCCAAACTTCCCTGGATCCCATACCTTCTAACTTTCTGAATAAGCCTACCGTGTGGAACTTTGTTGAATATGTGGACTTTATTGTGTAGTGTTTAAAAAGAGACCTGGCGATACAGATCGATATTTCCAGGAAATCGGCGTCACGGGCAGATCGTCTCGATTGAACTCTGATCACAATGGCCTTCACAATCAGATCACTGAGTACACGAGTTGGGACGTTATGTTGAAGCCGTACAGCATGTTGCTGAGGCCGTAGATAGCATATCGTGGGCTGTTCTGGCCACCTACTTACAGTTATCTGATCACAATGGCCTTCACAATCAGATCACTGAGTACACGAGTTGGGACGTTATGTTGAAGCCGTACAGCATGTTGCTGAGGCCGTAGATAGCATATCGTGGGCTGTTCTGGCCACCTACTTACAGTTATGAGATATCAACAAGCTTCAGAATGTCCAGTGACAATTTGAAAGGAGAAGTTCGGGAAATGAACAGGGTAATTCTTCCCCATCCAGGGTCTACACTATAGACACTATAGAGAGGGTGCGTGGACACTAGAGAGCAAGTGCAGAGGAGATTTACAAGGATGTTGCCTGTATTAGAGGGCGTACCTTAGGAGAACAGCTTGAGTGTACTTGGGCTTTTCTCCTTGTAGTGGTGGAGGATGAGAGGTGACCTGACAGAGCTGTATAAGATGAACAGAGTGATTGATCGCGTGAATAGTCAGAGTTTTTTTTTCCTGGGGCCGAAATGGCTGACGCAAGGGGACATAGCTTTAAAGTGCTTGGAAATAGGTACAGAGGGGATGCAAGTGGTAGGTTTTTCACACAGAGAGCGATGTGTGCCGGCGGCGGTGGTGGAAGCGGATACAACAGGGTCTTTTAAGAGTCTTTTAGACAGGTACATGGAGCTTTGCAAAACAGAGGGCTATGCGCTCGGGGAAGACCATAAGATAAAGAGCAGAAGTCGGCCATTCGGCCCATCGAGGCTGCTTCATCATTTTATCATGAGCTGAACCATTCTCCCATTTAGTCCCACTCCCACGCTTTCTCACCACAACCTTTGATGCCCTGGATACTCAGATACCTATCAATCTCTGCCTTAAATACAACCAATGACTTGGCCTCCACTGCTACCTATGGCAACAAATTCCATAGATTCACCTCCCTCTGGCTAACAAAATTTCTTCGCATCTCTGTTCTGAATGGCGCCCTTCACTCCTGAAGTCATGCCCTCTCGTACTAGACTCCCCCATCATGGGAAACAACTTTGCCACATCCACTCTGTCCATACCTTTCAACATTCCAAATGTTTCTATGAGGTCCCCCCTCATTCTTCTAAACTCCAAGGAATACGGTCCAAGAGCGGACAAAAGTTCCTCATATGTTAACCCTCTCATTTCCGGAATCATTCCAGTGAATCTTCTCTGAACCCTCTCCAACGTCAGCACATCCTTTCTTAAATAAGGAGCTGAAAATTGCCCACAGAACTCCAAGTGAGGTCTTACCAGCGCCTTATTGAGCCCCTACATCATATCCCTGCTCCTATACTCTATTCCTTTGGAAATGAATGCCAACATTGCATTCGCCTTCTTTACCACTGACTCAACCTGCAGGTTAACCTTAAGTGTATCCTGCACGAGGACTACCAAGTCCCGTTGCATCTCTGAACTTTGAATTCTTTCCCCATTTAAATAATAGACTGCGCGTTTATTTCTTATGCCAAAGTACATAACCATACACTTCCCAACATTATATTTCATTTGCCACTTCTTTGCCCATTCTTCCAATCTATCCAAGTCTCTCTGTAGTCTCTCTGTTTCCTCAGCACTACCGGCCCCTCTACCCATCTTTGTATCATCAGCAAACATAGCCACAAAGCCATCTATTCCATATCCAAATCGTTGATGTACAACGTAAAAAGAAGCGGCCCCAAAACGGACCTCTGTGGAACACCACTGGTAACTGGCAGCCAACCAGAATAGGATCCCTTTATTCCCATTCTGTTTCCTGCCAATAAACCAACGCCCTATCTACATATGTAACTTTCCTATAATTCCATGGGATCTTATCTTGTTAAGCAGCCTCATGTGTGGCACCTTGTCAAGGGCCTTCTGAAAATCCACATATACAACATCCACTGCATCTCCCTTGTCTAGCCTACTTCTAATTTCCTGAAAATTGTAATAGGTTTGTCAGGCAGGATTTTTCTTTAAGGAAACCATGCTGAGTTCTGCCTATCTTGTCATATGCCTCCAGGTACTCCGTAACCTCATCCTTGATAATCGACTCCAACAACTTCCCAACCACCGATGTCAAGCTAACAGGTCTATAATTTCCTTTTTGCTTCCTTGCCCCTTCTTAAATAGCGGAGTGACATTTGCAATCTTCCAGTCCTCCGGAACCATGCCAGAATCTATCGACTTTTGAAAGATCATCGCTAATGCCTCCGTAATCTCCACAGCTACTTCCTTCAGAACACGAGGGTGCATTCCATCTGGTCCAGGAGATTTATCTACCTGTAGCCTATTCAGCTTCCTGAGTACTTTCTCTGTCGTAATTGTGACTGCACACACTTCTCTTCCCTGCCACCCTTGAGTGTCCGGTATACTGATGATGTCTTCCTCAGTGAAGACTGATGTAAAATACTCGTTCAGTTCCTCTGCCATCTCCGTATCTCCCATTACAATTTCTCTAGCATCATTTTCTATCGATCCTATATCTACTCTTACTTGGCTTTTACTCTTTATATAATTGAAAAAGATTTTGGTATCCTCTTTGATATTTTTTGCTAGCTTCCTTTCAGAGTTCGTCTTTTCCCTCTTAATGAACTTCTTAGTTTCCTTTTGTAAGCTTTTAAAAACTTCCCAATACTCTGTGTTGGCACTAATTTTTGCTTCCTTGTATGCCCTCTCCTTTGCTTTCAGTTTGGTTTCGACTCCTTGTCATGGTCCCTTCTGGCAATCCCCCACCTTGCCATTAGCCTCAAGAATTAGGCCTTAATCAGGTCATTTAGATTCCAATGATTCCCAGGTTCCACTAGCTACAAGCATCTGCTTCCCATCAGAAACGGCAGGATAAAAACATTGTGACCACAGCAAGAAGCCGCCAGTTCGTTGGTGGACTCCTGTGAGAGTAAACGTTGTTTCCTATTCCCGAGAACTGTTAGTTCTGAGCTTCGCATCATCTCCTGGATATCGGCTCCCCGTTCGTGGTGGTGCTAAGCCTAACGACTCTGCCTCAGCATCTGTGTCCTGCACCTGGGTTCGTCCCCAGCCACGCCCTTGCAACAGAACGAACTGGCCAAGCATGAACCCAGCGGACACAGACCCCGTACAACAGGCCCTGGCCAGCCAGGGCTACCTATTGGGCGCCCACGACAACCTACTTCGGGAGATCATAGAAAACCTTCGGAACCTGTCCACGAATGTACAGAAGGTCAGTGAACAAGCTTCCTTGGAAGCTCTCCGCTTCCTTTCCTCCGTGCCCTCCAAGAAGCCGGGCTACCAAAAGCGCACCGCTCGGGATGGCTTCACCCCTGGAATCGGCAACACCACCCCCTCGAGAGCCGTGTGTGTCCGAAACCTACGCCGGGGACCTAGGTAGGTGCCGGGCTTTCCTGTTACAATGCTCCCTAGTCTTCGAGCTGCAGCCGCGTACCTACACTTCTGATCAATCAAAGGTTGCGTACATCATGGGGCTGCTACGAGGGGATGCCTTGGCTTGGACAACCGCGATGTGGGACAACCCACCAGAGATTTGTTCCTCCTACTCCTCCTTTGTCGCTGAAATGAGGAAAGTACTCGAGCAATCCATTCGCGGTAAGGACGCCACGAAACGGTTGCTTACTCTTCGTCAAGCTTCGCGAAGTGTGGTCAAGTATGCCACTGAGTTCCGGACCTTAGCCGCAGACTGCGAGTGGAATGACGAGGCCCTACGTGAGGTGTTCCGACAGGACCTCTCGGACAAGATAAAGGATGAGTTGGCCGCGAGGGACGACACAGACGGTCTGGACTCGTTGATATCTCTAGCCACTAGATTAGATTATCGACTTCAGGAACGTCTGAGAGAAAAGCCCAGTCGCCCCGCTCCTCGGGTCAGCCCACGTCCCACCTTACCATCTTCTATTAGCACTAACCTCTCTTCCCCCTGTTCCTCGCAGAGATCCCGCTCCTACTGTCCTGGTGAATCAAACGACCCTTCCTTCACCAACCCAGACTCGGACGCAGATCCCGGCAACCATGAATTACCAACAACAGTCCCTGTCCCTATCCGCTTTGGTGGATTCCGGTGCTGGGCAGTCTGCTGGACGAAGAGATAGCCACCCAGGCCGGAATACCTCGTGAGCCGCTCACCACCCCCCTGGAGGCCCGGTCCCTGGACTGAAAACTGCTGGCTCGGGTGACCCGCTGTAAGCCGCCCCTGACCTTGATTCTATCCGGCAACCATCGGGAGGAGGTAAGATTCAGCCTCATTCATTCACCTCAAGCCACGGTGGTTCTAGGTATCCATGGCTGACCCAATACAATCCCTACATCGACTGGTCTACCGGGAGGATAGCAAAATGGAGCCCGTCTTGCCATGCCAACTGTCTGCGGTCGGCCCCATCTCCCAGAGAAGCTACAGCGACCCCACCTGTCCCGGAATCCCTCGACTTGTCCCGAGTCCCCACAGAGTACCATGACCTGGGACAAGTATTCAGTAAACAACGTGCCCTTTCCCTGTCTCCGCACCGCCCATATGATTGTGCCATCGACCTTTTCCCCGGGCCCCGCTACCCACCAGTCGCCTTTTTAACCTATCCCGACCGGAGAGGGAGGCAATGGAGAAATACATTAACGAGTCCCTCGCGGCGGGCATTATCTTCAGGCCTTCATCCTCCACGGTAGGCGCCGGTTTCTTTTTTGTAGAAAAGAAGGACGGGACGCTTCGCCCTTGTATCGACTACCGAGGCTTAAATAACATAACAGTTAAGAACAAGTATCCTCTACCACTCAGTAGTTCGGCTTTTGAGCCACTGCATGGAGCCACTATCTTTTCAAAGTTGGACCTTCGTAACGCCCACCATTTAGTCGGGATAAGGGAGGGCGACGAATGCAAGACGGCCTTCAATACACCTCTGGGTCACTTTGAATATTTGGTCATGCCGTTTGGCCTCTCTAATGTTCCCGCCGTTTTCCAAACCCTGATCAATGACGTACTGAGGGACTTCATCAATCGATTCGTATTAGTTTACCTTGACGACATCCTGATATTTTCTAGCAGCCCCCAAGAGCACGTACACCATGTCCGTCAAGTCCTCCAGAGACTGTGGGAAAACCAGTTATTTGCTAAGGCGGAGAAATGCGAGTTCCACGTTCCATCGGTCAGCTTCCTAAGCTATGTCATTGAACGGGCAGGTGAGAGCAGACCCTGAGAAGATCCGGGCAGGGGAAGAATGGCCTAGACCCACGACACGTCAACAGCTTCAACGGTTCCTGTGGTCTGCAAACTTCTATTGCAGATTCATCAGACACTACAGTTGAGTGGCGGTACCCCTTATCCGGCTTATCTCGCCTACCACACCGTTTTGCTGGGACTCCGAAGCGGACTCGGCCTTCACCGACCTGAAGCGGGGTTTCACCATCGCTCCCATTGTGGTCCATCCAGACCCATCACGCCAATTCCTCGTTGAGGTGGACGCCTCTGACTCCGGGGTAGGAGCGGTCCTATCCCAACGGTCAAGTTCGGACGAAAAGCTTCACCACTGCGCCTTCTACTCGCCGACTGTCGACCGCCGAGCGGAATTACGACGTGGGGAATCGGGAGCTGCTGGCGGTCAAACTGGCACTGGAAGAATGGAGGGACTGGTTGGAAGGGGCAGAACATCCGTTTGTAGTATGGATTGATCATAAGAACCTGAGGTATATTCAGACCGCCAAACGATTGAACTCCCACCAGGCACGTTGTGCATTGTTTTTTGATATGAGATTCATATCCTCTTTGCTCATCACCTGCCCAGCTCCATTCCTCCCCCTCCTGTCTTCTCCTATCATTTTGGATCTTTCCCTCCCCCTCCCACTTTCAAATCTCTTACTAGCTCTTTCTTCAGTTAGTCCTGACGAAGGGTCTCGGTCTGAAACGTCGACTGTACCTCTTCCTAGAGATGCTGCCTGGTCTGCTGCGTTCACCAGCAACTTTGATGTGTGTTGCTCCCAACATTCTGCGTGGTTTCCACCCTCACTTGGGAGATCGAGGCTAAAGTAAAGGAAGCCCAGCGGGACGACCCCGACACGGGCAATGGACCCGGCGATCGCCTGTACGTGCCCGATTCCGTCAGGTCCCAGTTTCTCCAACGGGGGCATACATCCCGGTTCGCCTGCCACCCCGGGAGTGATCGAACCCTGGCTCTCCTGAGGAAGCACTTTTGATGGCCGTCCATGGAGAGGGACACCCGTTCTTATGTCTCAGCTTGTTCCATTTGTGCCCGGGGAAAGGTCTCCAATCGACCACCTCCGGGGCTACTTCGTCCTCTACCTGTCCCTGGTCGTCTCTGCTCACACATCGCCTTAGACTTCATCATAGGTCTACGCCCTTCCCGTGGAAATACCACTGTCTTCACCGTGGTAGACCGATTCTCCAAGGCGGTGCATTTTGTGGCCCTCCCTAAACTCCCTTCCTCTCAAAAAACCGCAGATCTTCTCGTCCGCCAGGTCTTCCGCCTCCACGGAATCCCCACGGACATCGTCTCCGATCGAGGTCCCCAGTTTGTCTCGCAAGTATGGAAGGCCTTCTGTCAAGCCTAGGGCGCATCGCTCAGCCTGTCTTCTGACTTCCGCCCCCAGACGAACGGGCAAACCAAGACCTGGAGGCGACGCTACGTTGTGTAACGGCAAACAACCCGTAGACTTGGAGCGACCACCTGCCGTGGGTTGAATACGCCTACAACTCTCTGGTGAGCTCGGCCATTGGGAGGTCTCCGTTCGAGTGCCCCCTTGGGTACCAACCCCCCTGTTCCCCGCGCAAGAAGAGGAGATTGCAGTACCGTCGGGTCAGGACCATATTAATTGGTGCCTTAAGATTTGGGAGGAGACTCGCACGGTCCTACCCAAATCAACAAATCGAAATAAGAAGACGGCTGACGGACACCGCATCCCGGCGTCGGAGTACCAACCTGGGCAGATGGTGTGGCTGGCTTCCAAGGACATCCCGCTCAAGAACGAACATAGAAAACTCGCCCCTCGCTTCCTGGGACCATTCAAGTTTGAAAAGGTAATCAATCCCACAGTGGCCCGCCTAAAGCTGCCTAGATCCATGCGCATCCACCCAACCTTTCATGTGTCTCAGTTAAAGCCAGTTTCCATCAGCCCTCTGTGCCCCCAGCAGAGAATCTCCTACCTGCCCGTATCATCAACAACCATCCGGCATACACCGTCCGACGAATACTAGGTGTGCGCCGTCGGGGCAGGGGTTTCAATACCTGGTGGACTGGGAAGGGTACGGTCCAGAAGAGCGTTCCTGGGTCCCCGGCTCCTTCATCCTAGACCCTTCCCTCACGCAGGATTTTCATCGCGACCAGACGGACAGGCCGGGAGGATCGCCTGGAGGCTCGCATTGAGGGGGTGGGGGGAGGAGATACTGTCATGGACCCTTCTGGCAATCCCCCACCTTGCCATTTGCCTCAAGCACTGGGCCTCAATCACCTCATTTAGTTTCCAATCATTCCCAGGTTCCACTAACTACACGCACCTGTTTACTATCAGAAATGGCAGGATAAAAACCCTGTGACCACAGCAAGAAGCCACCAGTTCGTTGGTGGACTCTTGTGAGAGTAAACCTTGTTTCCTATTCATGAGAACTGTTAGTTCTAAGCTTCGCATCGTCTCCTGAATATCGGCTTCCCGTTCGCGGAGGTGCTACGCCTAACGACTCTGCCTCAGCATCTGTGTCCTGCACTTGGGTTCGTCCCCAGCCACGCCCTTGCAACACCTCTCTTGTTAGACACGGTAGCATCCTTTTTCCGTTCGAAGATTTCTTCTTTTTTGTCTTGCACCTTCGTCACTTCTCGCATAAACTCCAGCCACTGCTGCTCTGCCGTCCTTCCTGCTAGTGTCCCTTTCCAGTCAACTTTGGTCAGTTCCTCTCTCATGCCACTGTAATTTCCTTTCCTCCACTGAAATACCGACACATCAGATTTCGGCTTCTCTTTTTCAAATGACACAGTGAACTCAATCATGTTATGATCACTGCTTCCTAAGGGTTCCTTCAGCTCAATCTCTCTAATTACCTCCGGTTTATTACACAATACCCAATCCAGTACAGCCGATCCCCTAGTGGGCTCAACAACAAGCTGTTCTAAAAAGCCACCTCGCAGACATTCTACAAATTCTCTCTCTTGAGGTCCAGTGCCGACCTGATTTTCCCAATCCACTCGCATGTTAAAATCCCCCACAATTATCATAACACTGCCCTTCTGAGAAATCTTTTCTATTTCCTGTTGTAATTTGTAGTCCACATCCCTGCAGCTGTTTGGAGGCTTGTATATAACTGCCATCAGGGTCCTTTTACCCCTACGATTTCTTAGCTAAACCCATAAAGATTCTGCACCTTCCGATCCTATGTCACCTCTTTCTAATGATTTGATATCATTTCTTACCAATAAAGCCGCACCTCCCCCTCTGCCTACCTTCCTATCCTTCCGATACACCGTGTATCCTTGGACGTTCGGCTCCCAGAGACATGCATCCTTTAGCTACGTCTCAGTGATGGCCACAATATCATACCTGCCAATCTGTAGCTGGACGACAAGATCATCCAACTTATTCCTTGTGCTGCGTGCATTTAAGTATAACACCTTAAGACCAGTATTTTGTACTTCCTACTTTGATTGCACTGCAACTTTATTGCACTGCAACTCATCCCAATGGCTGCAAATTTGCCCCATCACCTGCCTGTCTTTCCTGACATCCTTACTGCTCACTATCTTAGATTTATTTCTGTTTTCCCCTTCCTCCGCTCTATCATTCCGGTTCCCATCCCCCTGCCAAATTAGTTTAAATCCTCCCTAACAGCTCTATTAAACCTTCCCACCAGGATATTGGTCCCCTTCGGGTTCAGGTGTAACCCGTCCATTTTGAACAGGTCATACTTCCCCCAGAAGAGATCCCAATTATCCAAGAATCTGAAGCCCTGCCCCCTGCACCAGTCTCTCAGCCACGCATTCATCTGCCTGATCCTACTATTCTTGCCCTTGCTAGCACGTGGCACAGATAGCAATCCCGAGATTACTACCCTGGAGGTCCTGCTTCTCAGCTTCCTGCCTAACTCCCGGAAATCTCTCTTCAGGACCGCCTCCCTTCTCCTATCTATGTCATTGGTACCCACAAGTAGCAAGACAACTGGCTGCTCGCCCTCTTCCTTCAGAATATTCTGGACCCGATCCAAGTGCAGGGAATTTCTAGAGTAGGTTACATATTTGGCACAGCATTGTGGACCGAAGGGCCTGTAATATGCTGTAGATTTCTATGTTCTATATTCTATCCTTTGAGTGAATCTACAATTAGAGTTCATAGGCTTGGGGAGAAATTTGAACAATGCAAGCAGTGTATGCAGTGAAATTTTTTTTTAGATTATGAGAACACTCAGTCCTCTTTTATTGTCATTTAGAAATGAATACATGCATTAAGAAATGATACAATGTTTCTCCGCAGTGATATCACAGATAACAAGACAGACCAAAGACTAACACTGACAAAACCATATAATTATAACATATAGTTACAGCAGTGCACAGCAATACCATAATTTGATAAAGAACAGACCATAGGTACAGTAACAGAAGTTCTCAAATTCCCGAGTCGATCGACTCCCGAGTCCCCGATAGCAGGAGACAAAAGGGAGAAACTCCCTGCCATAAACCTCCAGGCACCGTCAACTTGCCGATACCTCGGAAGCAGCCGACACTGAGTCCATCCGTCCGAAAACTCCGAGCTTCCGAGCAGCCTCTCCGATACAGCCTCCCGAGCGCCATCCTCTGCCGGGCGCCTTCCACCTCTCCCCGGCCGCTGAAACACGCAAAGCCGAGAATTTCGGGACCTTCAGCTCCGGAGATTCTGGTCACCACACAGTAGCAGCGGTAGCAAAGCACTCATTTCAGAAGTTTTCCAGATGTTCCGCTGTGTTCTCACGTCTGTCTCCATCAAATCAGGATTGTGCACGGTCTCCTACTTGATAAATAACAGATATTCGTCATGAAGTGGCCGCGCGCACGATCGTCGCGCCGCCATCTTCTCCCCCTCCCGGGAGGAAGTTAGTCACTCAGAGGGTCGAGCGAGTGTGGAAGGAAATGTAAGCGTAACTTGTAGATGCGGATTCAATTGTATCATTTCCCTGAAGGTTGTGTAGGTACGTGGGTGAGAGTGGGACAAAGGATGCAATTATATGGGGTGGGGCGGAGGATCACAGAGGGCTGACCGAGAGAAACGGAAGAGCCCATTTCTCTGTAGTGATAATCTGTGACCATGAGTATCTCTGTCTTATTTCCCCATTCAGTGTCTTCTTTTTTTTCACTTCGTCACCAATTTAAGTATGTGCAGAACAGAGGGTGTGTTCAAGATCACCTTTCAAGCTCATTTCCTTCTGCTTTTGCAGTAGAAACTACTCTGTGCCTATTGTGGAATTCGTCCCGATGAGTGGCCCGCGACTTATAGGAAAAACAAAGTCTTACCTTTCTGCATCCAGTGTGGAATTTGTAGCAATGTGCAGCTCTCGGTTGACTGGAGAGAGTCTCACGTCTGCATCTATCGTGGAACTGGTATTGATGGGCAATGCGCGGAACTGCTATCATCACTATGGGCTGACTCACCACTCTGTATCCATTGTGGAACATGTACTGATGCGTGGCCCTCGGCTTCTTTGGGGTTCTTTCAGCGCTGATAACACGCTTTTCCACTTTCACACTTTGAATACGATTTGTGAGGCTGACTGTGTTAGTCTCACTGTGTGATTCACCTTTTCTTGTAAATTGATTTCTATCAGTGACTCGGAAACAGTTGTCATTGCGACAGCAATTCATTTCAATTCTTACACCGTCATTACATTGTCCACTGCGCCAGTAATCGATCCATTTTGTTCATTTATTAATATGCTTTCTGCGATATTTGTGTTGCTACTAAGGCTTTGTTTATGATCTGTCTCCCATTGCTCTTCCGATGGCAATGATTAACTTCTCTTTTATAGGATTGCAGCCTTTCAAGTAGCGAATGGGAAGAGGTAGAGAAGAACAGCGACGGACGGAATTATATTTCTCGGCAAAGCAGGTTTCTGACTCACACGGGGACACTGAGATGGTGAGTTCCCCTGCAACTGTGGTTATTGGTTCAGACGCTGAAAGTGCTGCCTGGGCGAGCACTGTACACGGTACACACTGCAGGATGAAATGTGGTGAAGCGGGCTCCTTTGCTGGATGGCATTAACATTGCTATTGACTTGCTGAAGATTTAAGTGTGGAATGTTTCATCATACTCTTGTTCTGTGTCACTTGTGGGCAAAAAAATCGGATATTTTAGAAGAGTCACAGAGCAAGTTTCCAACGTGAATGGATGCACCCTGTTACAAGGCAGTTTGAAATTCATTTTGCCAATCTAGCTGGATTCACTGAGCCCCATTCTTATAGACCGGCCGCAGAACAATCTGGATGGGAACACCGGGGAATTTTTACACGTTCATTCGCTAATGTAAAAAGAGGCTAATGTTTAAAGGGTGAATACGAAGCGATAGTGTTCTACAGTGCGGTACCGGAATCTATATTGGAAATGAGGGAGGACGTGTAGATGCAGGTAGGGCACTGGTAAAGCCTGCAGTGATAACTGCCAGGAAGGAGATTAGTAGGGAGGGATAGTAATACCTGCAGAAACCGCAGAAGGGGCTGGGGGCTGTGTAGGGAATTGTATCGTCGTACGATTCCTGTTGAAGACGGAGGCAGTTACGGAGGAGGAATGCTGGAGGTGTGTTAGGTAACAACATGAAGATCTTTCTTTTCTCTCCAGCTGAAGAAAGGCTGTGGAAATCACAGAAAGGGTGCAGAGGAGATTAACAAGGATGTTGCCTGGATTGGGGAGCATGCCTTATGAGCATAGGTTGAATGAACTCGGCCTTTTTAACTTGGAGCGACGAAGGATGAGAGGTGACCTGGTAGAGGTGTATAATGATGAGAGGCATTGATCGTGTGGATAGTCAGACGCTTTTTTCCAGGGCTGAAATGGCTAGCACGAGTGGACAGAGTTATAATGTGCTTGGAAGTAGGTTGGGAGGAGATGTCAGGGCAGAGAATGGTGAGTGTATGGAATGGGTTGCCGGCGGCGATGGTGGAGGCGGACAGGATAGGGTCTTTTAAGAGAATCTTGGGCAGGTACATGGAGCTTAGAAAAATAGAGGGCTGTGGGTAACTCTAGGTAATTTCTCAGGTAAGGACATGTCCGTCACAGATTTCTGGACCGAAGGGCCTGTATTGTGCTGTAGGTTTCCTATGTTTGTATGTGGCGCAAATGGCCGCAAAACGATCAAAAGTGAAAGCGATAGTAAATTCCACGGAACAGTCAACGGGAACGTGACGTGACACAGGACAAAGTGGACAATGCAGCACCGAGCTTTGTCCAGGACACTGTAAAGTTCGTATGCTTGACCCATCTGGTAGAACAGGATTGCCGTAATCCACCACAGCCATCGCCACCAGGTAGCCCGTGCACATTTGCAAAGACTGCAGTTTCCTCGGCAGAGAATGGTGATTGCTGCAAGATTAACTGCAGTGAAACAAAAAAAAAGAGAACAAAAACGGGAATAACAATTGAAAAATCACCGCGCATTTTGCGTAGAAATCCACGCATCTTTTGTTCGCCCGAAATAAAATCCATCTTTTACCTCTAATGGACTTTATCACGGCAGTAAGGATATACCTGAGTTTATATGGTTGATGTGAACATCTGAGCACAGCATGAAGCGCTATAAAATCGCATATGGTTACAGTATCCCTTCACGTTCACGGATGCCGCTGCTATGATCGAGCACAAAAGTGGATGATGATGATGATGATGATGGTGATGACGAAGATTATAATTATGGTGATTATTATTACTTCTGTTTTGTATCACGTTGTATTGTCTTTTGCACATTGATTTTTTTTGCTGTCTTGTTCAGTGATTATATTGTATTTCTTGTATTAACCGTGCAAGCCAACAAGAAAACGAATATCACGTTTGTATATGTCGACATGTACTGTATGTACTTGGATAATTTTTTTGAACTTTAAACCTTCAACGTTGTACACTGCCTTCTGTTTACAATTTTACCTCCTCTGCATAGAAAAAAGAAAAGACATATGAACATTTTTTTGCGATTCATATGTTGTTAATGTCGCTAAATCACCTTGAATTTCCTATTGAATGCCATTGTATCTCAACAATCTACTCCCAACTTAACCTTTCTGTCTGCAACTCTTATAATTTTTTTTTATCGTCACCCAGTGCGGCATCTATTAGAGCGCACCACTTACTGGCCAAAGACTCCACAATTTCAAATGTGTTCGTTATTTCTGCTTGTATTTTAACTGATTTTGTATATGCGGCATTCCTTCAATTTGTATCGTCGATTTCTTTCTATATTATGGCACTACTTCTACTTCTCAGGAGGCGAGAACCTAAAGCATCATTCAAAACTGACATAGAAACATAGAAAATAGGTACAGGAGTAGGCCATTCGGCCCTTCGAGCCTGCACCGCCATTCTGTATGATCACGGCTGATCATCCAACTCAGAACCCTGTACCTGCCTTCCCTCCATACCCCCTGATCCCTTTAGCCACAAGGGCCATATCTAACTCCCTCTTAAATATGGCCGATGAACTGGCCTCAACTGTTTCCTGTGGCAGAGAATTCCACAGATTCACCACTCTCCGTGTGAAGAAGTTTTTCCTCATCTTGGTCCTAAAAGGCGTCCCCTTTATCCTCAAACTGTGACCCCTTGTTCTGGACTTCCCCAACATCGGGAACAATCTTCCCGCATTTAGCCTGTCCAATCCCTTTTGGATTTTATATGTTTCCATAAGATCCCCCCTCAATCTTCTAAATTCCAACGACTATAAGCCTAGTCGATCCAGTCTTTCTTCATATGAAAGTCCTGCCATCCCAGGAATCAATCTGGTGAACCTTCTTTGTACTCCCTCTATGGTAAGAATGTCTTTCCTCAGATTAAGGGACCAAAACTGCACACAATACTCCAGATGTGGTCTCACCAAGACCTTGTACAACTGCAGTAGTACCACCCTGCTCCTGTACTCGAATCCTCTTGCTATGAATGCCAGCATACCATTCGCCTTTTTCACCGCCTGCTGTATCTGCATGCCCACTTTCAATGACTGGTGTATAATGACACCCAGGTATCGTTGCACCTCCCCTTTTCCTAATCAGCCACCATTCAGATAATAATCTGTTTTCCTGTTTTTGCCACCAAAGTGGTTAACCTCACATTTATCCACATTAAATTGCATCTGCCATGAATTTGCCCACTCACCTAACCTATCCAAGTCACCCTGCATCCTCTTAGCATCCTCCTCACAGCTAACACTGCCGCCCAGCTTCATGTCATCCGCAAACTTGGAGATGCTGCATTTAATTCCCTCATCTAAGTCATTAATATATATTGTAAACAACTGGGGTTCCAGTACTGAGCCTTGCGGTACCCCACTAGTCACTGCCTGCCATTCTGAAAAGGTCCCGTTTATTCCCACTCTTTACTTCCTGTCTGCCAACCAATTCTCTATCCACATCAATACCTTACCCCCAATACCGTGTGCTTTAAGTTTGCACACTAATCTCCTGTGTGGGACCTTGTCAGAAGCCTTTTGAAAATCCAGATATACCACATCCACTGGTTCTCCCCTATCCACTCTACTAGTTACATCCTCAAAAAATTCTATGAGATTCGTCAGACATGATTTTCCTTTCACAAATCCATGCTGACCTTGTCCGATGATTTCACCACTTTCCAAATGTGCTGTTATCACATCTTGGATAACTGACTTTAGCATTTTCCCCACCACCGATTTCAGGCTAACCGGTCTATAATTCCCCGGTTTCTCTCTCCCTCCTTTTTCAAAAAGCGGGGTTACATTAGCCACCCTCCAATCCTCAGTAACTAATCCAGAATCTAAATAGTTTTGAAAAATTATCACTAATGCATTCACTATTTCTTGGGCTGCTTCCTTAAGCACTCTGGGATGCAGACCATCTGGCCCTGGGGATTTATCTGCCTTTAATCCCTTCAATTTACCTAACACCACTTCCCTTCAAACATGTATTTCCCTCAGTTCCTCCATCTCACTGGACCCTCGGTCCCCTACTATTGTTTCCTCCAGATTGCTCAAGCTGAAGTGTCAAAATCTATTGATGGTCTGTATGTTAAATATGCTCATTCGATTTTGTCCACAATAATAATAGGATAATAAGGAATTTCACACAACGAGCGCTCTGAGCCATCAAAACATTCTGGACAAATTTTACCTCCAATACACAACTCTATCCTGCTTGTTCTTCCTTTAAAGAATTGCAACAGATTTGTCAAGCTTGAATTTCTCTTGAGGATACATAGAACATGCATAAAATAATACAGGACAGTACAGGCCCTTCGGCCCACAATGTAGTGCCGACCATTAATCCCTGCCTCCCATATAACCCCCACATTAAATTCCTCCATATACCTGTCCAGTGTCGCTTAAACTTCACGAGTGTATCTGCCTCCACCACTGACTCAGGCAGTGCATTCCACGCACCAACCACTCTCTGAGTAAAAAACCTTTCTCCAATATCCCCCTTGAACTTCGCACCCCTTACCTTAAAGGCATGTCCTCTTGTATTGAGCAGTGGTGCCCTGGGGAAGAGGCGCTGGGTATCCACTCTATCTATTCCTCTTATTATCTTGTATACCTCTATCATGTCTCCTCCGATCCTCTATCGCCAAACTTCCCTGGATCCCATGCCTTCTGACTTTCTGAATAAGCCTACCGTGTAGAAAGTTGTCAAAGCCCTTACTAAAATCCATGTGGATCACATCCGCTGCACTACCCTCATCTATATGCCTGGTTACTTCCTCAAAGAACTCTATCAGGCTTGTTGGACACGATCTGCCCTTCACAAAGCCATGATGACTGTCCCTGATCAGACCATGATTCTCTAAATGTCCATAGATCCTATCTCTAAGAACCTACTCCAACAGCTTTCCCACCACAGACGTAAGGCTCACTGGTCTATAATTGCCCGGACTATCCCTACTACCTTTTTTGAACATTGGGACAACATTCGCCTCCCTCCAATCGTCCGGTACCATTCCCGTGGACAATGAGGACATAAAGATCCTAGCCAGAGGCTCAGCAATCTCTTCCCTCGCCTCGTGGAGCAGCCTGGGGAATATTCCGTCAGGCCCCGGGGACTTAACCGTCCGAATGTATTTTAACAACTCCAACACCTCCTCTCCCTTAATATCAACATGCTCCAGAACATCAACCTCACTCATATTGTCCTCACAGTCATCCGGTTCCCTCTCGGTGCTGAATACCGAAGATAAGTATTCATTGAAGAACTCGCTCACTTCCACAGCCTCCAGGAACATCTTCCCACCTTTATCTCTAATCGGTCCTACCTTCACTCCTGTCATCCTTTTGCTCTTCACATAGTTGAAGAATGTTTTGGGGTTTTTCTTTACCCTACTCGGCAAGGTCTTCTCATGCCCGCTTCTTGCTCTCCTCAGCCGCTTCTTAAGCTACTTTCTTGCTTCTCTATATTCCTCAATAGACCCATCTGATCCTTGCTTCCTAAACCTCATGTATGCTGCCTTCTTCCACCTGACTAGATTGTCCACCTCACTTGTCACCCATGGTTCCTTCACCTTACCATTCTTTATCTTCCTCACCGGGATAAATTTATCCCTAACATCCTGCAAGAGATCTCTAAACATCGACCACATGTCCATAGTACATTTCCCTGCAAAAACATCATCCCAATTCACACCCGCAAGTTCCAACCTTGTAGCCTCATAATTTTCCCTTCCCCAATTAAAAATGTTCCTGTCCTCTCTGATTCTATCCTTTTCCATGATAATGTTAAAGGACAGGGAGCAGTGGTCACTGTCCCCCAGATGCTCACTCACTGAGAGATCTGTGACCTGACCCGCTTCGTTACCTAATACTAGATCTAGTATGGCATTCCCCCTGGTCGGCCTGTCCACATACTGTGACAGGAATCCATCCTGGACACACTTAACAAACTCTGCCCCATCTAAACCCTTGGAACTAATCAGGTGCCAATCAATATTGGGGAAGTTAAAGTCACTCATGATAACAACCCTGTTATTTTTGCACCTTTCCAAATTCTGCCTCCCAATCTGCTCCTCTGTATCTCTGCTGCTACCAGGGGGCCTATAGAATACACCCAGTAGAGTAACTGCTGCCTTCGTGATAAACTCTCCGTCTGTTTCACAGGTCGACCTTCACGCGCTTGAGCAGCCATGTCCCGTTCAAACTGCCGAAGA